>NC_038046.1:34547973-34898523 GCF_002211085.1 Panicum hallii | reverse complement strand
GTGCTTCACATCTACAAGCTGTTAAAAGGATTATCAAGTACGTCCATGGCACTAAAGATTTTGGTATATGGCTTTCTGCTTCCTCATGTATTAGCTTAAGAGCATTTTCTGATGCTGATTTTGGAGGTTGAAGAATTGATAGAAAAAGTACTTCTGGTACTTGTTTCTTTTTGGGAAATTCACTGATTGCATGGTCATCTAGAAAACAATCTTTTGTTGCACTATCTACTGCTGAATCTGAATATGTGGCTGCTGCTAGTTGTTGTTCGCAAGTTCTTTGGATAATTGCTCAACTTAAGGATTATGGAGTTATTTTGAATAAAGTGCCACTCTTCTGTGATAATAATAGTGCGATTTGTATTGCTAAAAACCCCGTGCAACATTCTAGAATCAAACATATTGATATCAGATTTCACTTTCTTAGAGATCATGTTGAAAGAGGGAATGTGACACTTCACCATGTAGACACTGAACATCAATTGGCAGACATTTTTACAAAATCTTTGGATTCTTCTCGTTTTGCTTATCTTCGAGGAGAACTTGGGGTCATTCATCCTATGGGATTGTTTTGAGGGGGAGTTTGAAGTCTTTGTAATATATTGTAAAATAGTTTTTGTTTAAAGCAGAAATAAAAAATTGAAAACTTAAAAGTAATGAGCATTGTAATTCATTCATGTATGACATTTGAAGCCATGTTTATGCTATAATTTAATTGTGCCTTTCATATCTATGCATATATGGTGTACCTTTTGGCATGACTATTAAATGGAATGACAACTTGAATTAAATCTTGTCATGGTTGAACTTTCTTGACTACTTTGATCTTGCTAAAATGTGCTAATTGTCAAGTATTGAAACAATTTGCTTTATGCTAAAAATGACATGAGAAAGATCAAGGAAATATGCATTATCGCACTTCTTCTTTACGAGACCGCTTATCATTGCACTTTGATATGAACTTGGAAGAAGTTGTGTATGACCGAAACCTTGTTCTTAAGCTTTTGATTGTCAACTGACATAGGCTTGACTAGGTTGAAAAGTAAGGCTGCTGATGGTGCATATAATTCCTTGCAATTTTTTTTGTTGCCATCATTAGATAAGTTTTCAAGCAGCAATGAAGTGACAAAAAGTTCAATGGTTTCAAGTTTTGAAGTAGTTGAGAAAGGGAGATCTTGCCATGCAAATAAATTATTAATTGCACTTGAGTTTTAGTTGTGCTGAAATTACATTGTACGTGTATGGATGTACAGGTGTATCTATTTTCTAGCATGGCTTGGCTGAATATTTGCTACATACATGGATGATTTCTGATGCTCATTATTATTAAAAAATAAAAAAAACATCAAAAAATATTTGTTCTCTTCTCTTTTTGTTCTTGATGAATCCATTGTCAAAGGGGGAGAGTTTTACCGTTTTTCTTTTGCTTTCTTCTTTCATTTCTCACGGGGGGGGGAGATTTTGGTTTTGAAAAGAGGGGAAGATTTTTTTTTTGGGTCTTTTGAAATGATTTTTTTGTCTTTGCTTTTAATTGAAAAATAGTATTTATGTAAGTGAATGCCAATGTTCAATGTTTAGATGGTGTTCTCAATGTTTTCATCAAGGGGGAGATTGTGAGATCATGTGTGATGAAAAATTGGTTTGTATTGAGAGGTTTTGCAAAATGATTAGCATTATGACATGTTTGATTAGATACACTCATGGTAGTGTAGATGATTTTGTTATTTATGTGAAACACTCGTGTGAGTGATGTTGCATGGACTGATCTTGAGTCAAGTTGTGGACTTGGGCTCGTACACGGTTGCGTATGTTGTTCATGTGCAGGTGTTGCCTGAGGCGGAACATGGTCGGTGACGGGCTGGGACTTAAGTTCAGGGAGGAACTGAGATCCTATTAGTCAAGGATGTCACGCGAGACGTTCGGGCTAGAGAACGGTGCATGTGAAGAATTTGCCGATGCGCGAGCATGTGTGGCCGGCAAATATGCATCATGGCTGGATGCGTGGACGTGTGTTTTGGCTGATTAATTAGCTTGCCTATATGCTAATTAATCAGGAGGTAGCCATGCATGGTGTGTGTGCATGTAGCACAAAAGCTAGCATGCATAGTTGCATGCGACAGCTAGCTTGCTAGCTGCTAGAAGCCTGCAAGCAGGCACGGCCAGCATGCAACGTGCAGGGTTAGCTTTTGCCGAATAGAAAAAGGAACCGGTTGATGGTTGGTTAGACGATGACTCTGCCAGGTGCCATGCAGGCCGAGTCGGACTTGGTGGTAGGGACCAGCAGTCAGGGCGTGTCAGGTGCTTGCGGCATAAAAGGAGATGAGGGCAGGAACGACGGTGTGTAAGATAGAAGAGACGGCGACGGTTGGTTTCTATTTTTGAGAGAGAGAACTCATCCAGGGTTTTGGAGATTTCGTGGAGAAATCTTTGTGGTGCTTTTGGAGGGCACTTCGTACACACAATCTTGATAATAAAGGTGATGTTTATGCAAGATTAGTGTGGTAATCTCGTTCCTCTTTCTTAGCTCATTATTTGCATGCCTAGCTTTTGATTCTAGATTGATTTATTAATTTCAGTGCCTCTCTTGATTTGATCCGTCTAGAATATTGCTGGGGCATCAAGTTAATGATCTGCAAAGTTGGGTTGGTTAATTCTTTATAGATCTTAGTTAATCACGAAATTAGGGCTTAATCAATTCTTGTCATCCTCCAACACAACTGTCTGGTTTCGTTAATATCTTTAGATCTGGAAGTCCGATCGAAGAGATTTCAGTTGGGTTAGTTGCGTAATTTTGTCTAGTTTATTCTGAAAAAGCTTCAAGTTGATCGGAGTTACGGATGTTGAACAATTTTTTTTACGAAACAGTATTCTGTCCAGAATTGAAAAACGTGATAAATTAAATTTTATAATTAGAGGGGGAGTGTTAAAAATTGTGTTTAGCTTACGCAAACATTCACCCCCCCCCCTCTGATTGCCTATTCTTATGTGAATATGATATTTTTCCATCATTTTCCTATTGTGCATTTAGCATATGGTTCTAAAAATTCATGATCAGTATGATACAACTTTTGCAATTCCTATTTACCTCATGTTAGTTCAACAAAATATTTTTTCGGGACAAGACATCTGCAACAAGCTTATCCTTAGCTTTCTTGTATTTTACCACATAAGGAAAAGTATAAGTGAATTTGACCCACTTTGCATGACGACGGTTCAGTTTAGCTTGGCCTTTCAAATATTTCAATGCTTCATGATCTAAATGGATAACAAATTCTTTTGGCTATAAATAATATTGCCAAGTCACAAGTACTCTTACCAGAATGAACAAATACTTATCATATACGAATCGTTATCATATATGGAGTAGTTCAGTCACGCTCATCCCAACTTTTCAATAAAATATGCAACGGATTTTTTTTTTGAATGAGCACAACTCCAATATCAATATCCCACTTGAGTCACATTCAACCTCAAAAGTGTTTGTGAAATCTTGTAGCCAAAGTTGAGGCACTTCGATCAATTGTTTCTTTAATTGTTGGAGAAATCTTTTGTGGCTCACTCCAATTGAAAACAAGACCTTTCTTTGTCAACTCATTCTATGGGGCAGCTATGGTGCTCAAATCTTTCACAAATCTCTTGGAAAAACCAACAAGGCCATTAAAACTTCTTACCTGGTTTACATTTTCAGGATTTAGCCATTCCTTTATTGCTTTAACCTTGGATTCATCCACTTGAATATCCTATCCAAATACACTAAAATCAAGAAACACAACTTGATCAATGCAAAAGGTGCAGTTCTCAAGGTTAGCAACTAATTTCTCTTTTCTAAGCACATCCAAAACATGTTATATATATTCAGCATATTCTTCAAATGTTTTGTTGTAAACAAGAATATCATCAAAGTTAATCACAACAAATTTTTCAGTGAAATCTTCGAGACATGGTTCACCAATCTCATAAAAGTACTAGGAGCATTAGTGAAACCAAAATGCATAACTAACCATTCATACAACCCAAATTTTATTTTGAAAATAGTTCTACATTCATCTCCAATCTTCATTCCAATGTGAGACCACTTCACAAATCAATCTTAAATATTATAGAACCACTCAATTCATCAATTATAACATATAGCCTAGGAATAGGATAACGATAGTGAATAGTGATAGTATTGATGTTTCTATAATCAACATACATCTTTATCTTTGACACCAAAATAACATGGACACCACAAGAACTAAATTTTCACGCACATATACTTTATCTAAGTGTTTGTACTTGCCTTTCGATCTCCTTCATTTCTTCCAAAATGGTGCGCGGTGGTGGATGATTGGGCAATCCAGCTCCAGGTGTAAGATCAATTTGTTGGTCAATACCTCGCGATGGGGGTAGTCGATCAGGTGTTTCCTTCGGAGAGACATCCTTGTAGTCCTGCAAAAGATGTGAAATGACACTAGGAAGAGATGTTATATCCTTAGCTGAAAGCAATGTGTCTTTGTACACAAGTACAATGAGTGCTTGGCCTATGTTACACCTCACATATGTCATTTCAGATTTTTGTGGCTAACATGATTAGATTATTTCCGTATCTTTAATTTTTTCTCTCATTTGGCTTGTGGCTCTCACTCACTGATTTATGGAGGGCACTCATATTCTTTTTCTCTCTTTGTTTATCAATCTCACTCTTAGGTTTGGAGCTCTTTTGCATGTGTTTAGCTGACAGTTGTTGTTTTGTCATTAGCTTAAGTACCAAGTTCTTTCCCTTCTACTTGATGGCGTACTGATTTGTGCAACCTAGAGATGAACGATCATATTGCCATGACGCTCCCAACAGCAGATGACATACTGTTATGGGTGCCACATCACACTCTATGTTGTCAACATATTGACCAACCTTCAGTAGAACTTTCACTCTTTATGCAATCTTAATGGAACAGAAATTGTTTAACCATTGCACGTGGTATGGATGAGGATGTTTTTAGCAGATTTAAACCAAGTTTCTCAACCATTTCTTTGCTAGCAAGGTGGTGGTAACTTCCAGCATCAATGATTACCTAGCAAACATTGCCCTCCACCATGGCTCTTGTTTGGAAAAGATTATGCCTCTATCCATTTTCATTTTCCTTCATTTGTACACTCAAATATGAGTAACAACAAGAGCAGTACCTCCTCAAATCCATGTGTGATTTTCATTTTAAGAGCATCCTCTAATTGTCCTTCATCAATAGCATCCTGCTCCTCCTCACTAGCAAATTCATACTCTCTTTTACCATTGACAATGATGGTGCGATTATTTGGACACACCCTTATAACATGACCACTACCTCCACACTTGAAACATTGAATTCCACCACCTTTTGTTGTAGAAGCTATTGATGTAGATGATGATATTGCATGAATGCTCTACTTACTTTGACTAGCCATCTCTTGCCCTCTAGAAGCAAGATGAGTGTTGGCAGTCGTTAGCCTATGCAAAAATAATCCGCAAGCGCATGGATACCAATGTAGCATTCATCTCGGTATATCAAATCCACATAATGATAAGCAATACTAATGCTAGAAGTAGGTTCAACCGACCCAATTTGGGACAAGAGAGGTATGCAGGTAGAGGATATAACATCGGCTAGGTAACTAGTTACCTAGAAAAATTGCGACTTGTTAACTTGATCTACTTCGGGGGGCCTCTGCAATGAACCCAAACAGTGGTGAGAAGGGAGTGCTAAACAGTCGACTACTACTCCTATAAGCTACCTGAACGTGTTGGACCAAGATGAACGGATAGGACTGTCATCACCACCCACCTACCATACAGTTACATGGGGTAGAACACAACCTGAGGTAACTAATCAAACTTAGACACCATGCCTAAACTATTTAGTCACTTACGCCTACCGTGTACTTATGCAGAGTGCAAACACAATAAGTAGAACTTGCCACTTACATCTTCAAGAGATCCTGCAGACCAAAATAACTAAGTAAAAAAAGTATCTAAAGTAAAAGAAAGGCAAGCAATTTAACGACAAGAGATGAGGAACTTCACTCAGTAATGCTTCATTCCTGAGGCAATAAAGTTTGAGATGAGCTGATAGACCTGACTCGTCTCCGGACTCCCACCTCACACTCTCTCTATTCTATTTTAAGTGGAGGAGGGCTTTGCCTTGAGACTCTTCTTCTCACCAAGGATGGTGTGTTAAGAGTGGAGGCCTAGCATAGTATTTATAGCCTCTCTAGTGTCGGTTGCCTAGACAGGCGGTTTGTATTGTGGTTGATTGGAGTAACCGCCAAGGAAAGGCTGGTGGGCCCCACCTAGGCGGCTAGCCTAGGATTTGTGCCATCCGGCACTAACCTTCTTGTGCACGCTCCTGACAGTTGCATGGGCATCGAAGTGGAATATTCTTTGGTGCCAGGCCAGGTGGCCCAAGCCTTTGTCGCCTTGCAGTCCATCTCACCACCTAAGCATGTTAAGGGTTTGGATTGACTCTGGACAATGGTTTGAAGCATGAAGGTTTCGTCTTTTCACTGCATGTGGGTCCATGGATCCATGGTACAAGCCTTCCAACCATACAATGCACCAACTCTTCCATCTATAGTTGATTGATGTAAACTTATGTTTGTTTGCATGCAGGGGAAGAATGGTTGTGCCTGGCTGCCTGGTGAGTCCCTAAAATCAAATATGCAACAAAGATTGTGGAACTCATTAGTTTATGTAAATTTGGTTTCGATGGGTCTTTTAAGCATGTAGTTCCCACGAATATTGGAGGTCAAAAATCATAAGAAATCGACCACCAGTACAGCCACATAAGCAAAATCTAAGGTAGGACATGATATCAAAGTATGCATAAAAAATCATTTCTAAACTTTCCTCATACCTTGGATTTGAAGACACCAACCGCGAACACGCCCCCATGCCTAGACTTGGCTCGTCCCAATCAAGGGATAAGAATAAATTAAACCAGGGGACCAAGCAAAATCTAAGGCAACATGATACCAAAGTATGCATAAAAAATTATTTCTAAGACCTCCTCATACCTTGGATTTGTGATGGCTACCACCTTTCTCTCGGGCATTGATCCTTAGAACAACCTGATGGTAGAAGAGCTTTTTTATGTAACTTAGGGTAAGGTAATGGGTTCATATATCTTTTGCAAGGTCACATAACTTTCCCTTGAGAGACCATGTAACATTGAGAACTCGTTTGACCTTAGCATTTCCATCATTTCCCCTCCATTTCCCTTCTCCCTCCTTTTTTTTACTTGAGTAAGATTGTTTTTCTTACTCTTTTTAGGGGCAGAAATCTGATAATATACCACAGTGATAGACTTATTTGATGAATATGCACAGTGAATGACCAAGGTGCTCTTAGTAAACATGATAGTTCTCGAATGGCGATGAAATTTGACCAAGCTCCAAACATTCAGAGATGGTCTGTAAGTTCAAACATCTTGTAGAGTATATGGCTCTGGATCGGACTGATATGACCAAGTTAGAATGAGCGTCTCCTTAGTCTAATTTATTTTGAAATAAAAACTCCAAGACTTTGAATTAGAAAGAAGCATGTCTCGCACTTTGTTTTATCATAAGGGCCAATAACCAAAGTTTGGGCAATCCTATCATGTATGTTCCAGAGGTAAACAAATACTTGCATAGGAAATAAAATTTATGCATATTTGATATGCAATAAAATAAGAATACGTGTGGTCATGGGATCACGTAAAAGTTGAGTGGATAAGTCATGCTACACAAAAGGAAGACACGATGAAACGTATGTTTACCTATAATGAAAACATAATATGAACACTAAATACAGTCAGGGACAATTTGAAAAAAAACTTAATGTGAAAACTAGCATGTATATGGGTGGGCTGTCACACCCAGTTTTAAAGGCAAAACCAGATGCATCTCATATGTGTGGCAGGATCAAGTTTACATACATATGATGACATCTTCAATGATAATCAAATAACAATGTCATAACGAAACAAAACTAAGTACTTGTTACATGACCGAATATCTTTAACTAAGCAAATAGGGAACATCTTTATTCTAGCAGCAGAACTCCAAATCTTAACAAGAGATGACTAGGAGACATACACATAGGACTTCTCGAAGTCTTCAAGGAAATCCTCACAATTATCTTATTTAGAGTAGCATTTGTTTATAAACCAAGGGTGACTACACTTATGTTTAGTACTCAATAAGTGCAGTAAATTATACAACATGCATGGCTAAATTAAGGATAAAGCTGACTCAGTTTGAATGCATTAATCGGTATAAGTTCATACCAACTCACAATTAAGCATAACCATGAATAAAGAATAACAGTTTAAATCATCATCAAGTTGATGAACCATGTGAGGGTCCAAGCCACTCTTAATCATGAGAATGGTTGATATAACAATTTTCACTATGTATAGGTTGTACAGTTTACACACAATTCGTATTTCTCTTAATGTCCGGGCTCGCAAGACTCTTAAACACTTCCATGAGTGGCAGGGATTCATTATGAGACCTTTACAAAGATTCCCCAACATGTGACAATCCGCTAAGGTTTCAGCCCGAAGTGGTCATAACACTCCCTAGTGAGATAGTAGCTTATCAAAGACTACTCCCCAAGAGGGCCAAGCTATACCCCGTCAACTCACTCTCATCTTGCCCTTCTGGTAAGACCATCACAAACTAGAGTTTCTAATTAGTTAACCAAGGCTGGAGCCATATAATATTATGGTTGCACTATTTTCTTGGTGGTTCTCCACATTCCAATTAAACAGATGATCTTGGATTAACCAGATATAAGCATAAATAAAATAGGTGTAATATTGTTTATGAGCATCCAACCATGACTCAAGTGTTTGCAACTAGCATAGCTACCGAACAAGAATAAATGAAACCCATGTTAACAAGCAATTATCTGGGCATGTCCTTAATTAGGGCCCATCAATTTAAGACCAAAAGTATGATCAAGGACATTTGCCTACCGCAAAGTCCTCCTGCTCCTCAAAGTCTTCAAAGCCTTACTCTTGTGGAACCTCAAATTATGCTCCTTCTATCACATCACACAAGTATATACAAGTAAACAAATGAAATAAATAAGATACAGTACACCAAACAATTTAAAAACAAACAAAACAAGGGGCTTAACTGTGAAGAATTTAAATTTTTAGAGGCTAAAACTGAAGAAACCAAAGGATGAAACTTAATTAAGCATAGAAACTCAAGGACTAACACGTAGAAGATAGTCTAGGATGACGTTTCCTAATTCTATAAAGTTTAGGGGCCTAAATAGAAGAAAAGGACTTAGATCTAATTGTTTTTGAACTGCCTGGGACCGCGAGTTGATCATTCTAAAACTAGGGGCTCTTTTACAAAAGTGCCACGGCTGACCGGTATTGACTTGGTTTGACCGATCTTAGATCTAATATGGGCATTCGATGGTGACTGGGCGGCTGGGAGCAATACAGGCTGTAGGCGGCGGCGCTGGCTGGTAGCGGATGCTAGCTTGTGGCGGCAGGCAACAGCTAAGCTTGTTGGAGAGGAAAAGAAGGGACGTCTAGCGTGGGACAATGGGCCGGAAGGAAAAGTGAGCCGCAGAAATGAAGGGAAAGAGAGATGAGGCGACTCGGGTCGGGAAGAAGGGTGGGCTGGCCGGAGTTAAGCGGGCCGAGCGGGCAAAAAGAAAGGGAGAGGTAGAGAGAGTTTGGGCTGAAAATGAGAGAAAGAGAGAGAGAGAGAGAGAGAGAGAGAGAGAGAGAGAGAAGAGAAGGGCCGAATAGGCTGGGCTTAGGGAAGAAAAAGAAAGAGAGAGAAAAGGTTTGGGAATTTAAATTCGATCGAACAATAATTGAAGGAACAAATCTGACGGCATAAATGCATGAAACCTAGTGTAACCTATATTTCCTTTTATTTATTCACATATTTATTTTAGTTCCCAGTAAATGCTCTAATATTAAAAAAATAAAGCCTTAAGAAAAATTAGGGTGTTACAGGCTTTTAGAATATTTTCAAGAAAAAATATATGTGGTGTGCTAAACAGTAGAGAAAATCTTGAAAAGCATCCAATTCAACATTGAATTAATGATAGTACTATGTAGCCATATCTTGCTTATAATCTTCTAATAAAAAACATATACGATAAGATACACAAAATCTTTAACCGCATCCAATTCTGATACGAAGAAATAGTCACATATTTATATGATGAATTAATGAAAAAATATAGGTGATTCATACAACAGTATACTAATTTATTATTTGTATCCAAGTTTGTTACAAATTAATGAGAGAAGCACACAGCCAGGTCTTTCTTGCGATTGAGAAGAATAAAAAATGGTATCTCCAAAAGTTCACAAATTCATTATTCAAATCCGATTCTATAATGAATTAGTGATAGTAGCGCACTGGACAATGTATATTGAAAAATAAATAGATAGACAAGGTTAGATGTCCAACAATCCCTATAAATAGGCCTCAATAGTCCTCTTGGAGAATCATCCAAAGCCTCTACCATCCACCATAGATCCTAGTAGTTACCCTACACGAGATATGAGCTTCAACCAAAGTGACGATACCATTTCCCCTTTGCACCAAGAGCTAAGGGGTAAAACAACCATGCCAACACTTTCTAGCAGTGTGCCTAATGCCCATGCTCCAAAACAACCAAATATGCTACCAACTAATGATCATTCCTTCCAGAGATACTATAGTAATATTGATGCACCACCACCACAATCCCACCCAGTTTTTACTCAGCCACCACCAACTAGCACCATAACATCAGCAGGGCTCATCCAAAGCCCAGCGGAGAATGAACAAGAGCTTATGCGCACCTTTCTAACAATCCCCGTGGGTAAATTCTTAAGTGTGGATGAGCGAGTACAGGTTTTATCCATGGAGCCCCCATCAATAACATCTTTGCTCCAAGGAGATAAAACCGCCATTCTTCATGCCCACCTTGATATCGTTGGAGCTTTGGATCTTGGTCCGATCTTCCAGGACCCTACCTCAGACATCCCCAAGGTTCTTTCCCTGTCCTCAATCACCTTTTTTGTTGCACCTAAAAGATGAAACTATACAATCCCTCACACATCAATGTACATGCAGGAGAAGGAGATGCACAAACCACTTGGGTCTTCATCATCCCATGGTGATCCTTATGAGAAAATGCCATATGTTAAACCAACTTATTTTGGTCAATCCCCCATGTCCTCCCATGTCCAAAGAGAGTAGCAAGTGCTCAGTGTTGTCATCCCAAGTGGCAATTCTAACTATGCCATTGGAGCGGCTATGAACTCTGCATTTGAGTTTAGCGAAGTCCAGCGATACACATGCAAGCTTTGTAATGCTACGTTTCCCACACCACAAATATATCATGATCACATGAGCTTGCACAACAAAGGAATGAGTAGCAATTAAAATGCACCATCTTCACTGTGAGATCCTTGGCCTTGGTGGTGACACCACTGCTTCTACTGGGATTAATATGATTGACAAGTTTCTATTGAAAAGAGGAAGATAATCTTACTATTAGCATGAGGAATAATTGCATGTATGCAACTAATACTTTCCAACTTATTTCCTTGTCGTTTAGCAGTAAAGATACATTAGTTGGATTTGCATTCATTTCTTCTATTCTGGAATATGTTTATTTTCTATAATAAATATAAATACTTGCGATTCACATTGTCTTTTGATCATATTGCTTTGGAAGCTATTTTGCAAATTTAGCGTAAATATTATTCCATAGATAGTCTCGAGATATGGCATTTTATAGCTCTCCAGAGGACCCCCAAGGGTGGAGTTGGGCTACCTTAATGATAACTCAATGGTCGGCTAGGCTAGCTAGGCCTCTGTTGATATAGTAGCTACACTGTGAAGAAAATGGTTAGCTAGACCTCTTTTGCTATAGTAGCTACATTGTGGAGAAAATAGGCCAGCACCTTGGACCCTGGACCTAGTGGACCTAGGCCTTGCTAGGCCACCGTGCCAAGGAAGGTCCACGAGGATGTTTCTTGGCCCTTAATAATAGCAAGAAAGTTAAGTGCCAAGATTGCATGGTCAAAACCATCCATTTGCCACCTTCTTCCGCTCACTATAGGGTCCAAAAACAATCCCGCAGCCACAAAAATATCATACGGCCTAACTCCACCTGACGCCTTCAGTGTTCATCTCTATCCACACTGGCCACCCACCCAAGCCAATGCGCCACTGACACTATTTGCATGTCTGACAAGTAGTAAATATCATTCTAGATGTAGAAAAATGTTCCAACAAAAAATATATTCGAGTAGTATGAAAAAAAAATTACTGTGAATAAAATAAGAGAATGTTTCACTGGTAACAAAAAAATGCTCTATGTATGAAAATGGATTGTTCCAAGCATGAACATGAATTGTCCCATGATCTAGGTCCTTCTTTTCTATTCTTCTCCCTCATCAACAACTACAAATGTTAGGGACTCCTCGTATGTAGCGGAGAAAAATTTAGAAGAACATCCATGAGAAAAGGAGAGGAAAATCAATTTCAAGCACATATAATTTCCACAAGAGAGAGGAGAGGCATGGAGAAGGTGGGGAGAACTTGATTTTAATGCTAGGATAGACAAGACCAGGAGGAAGCATGGGCGCTAGTTGTGGTGGCACCCAAAGGGAAGTAGCAGCAGTAGCTGACCAACGAAGTTATGGATAACAAACATGAAAAATAAGAAAATGGGCTGGGCCACGCGTGATCATAAGGAAAGAATGTTTCAGTTTTGTTTCTTAACTGTGGTTATAGGGAGGCACATAGAGGTAGATTGATGGGGTACTTTGGCATGGAGGTGCAGGACATTGTCGGCATGTAAAAGCGGGTCGCAGGAGCCCCCTGGAGACCCCACTTTTGAGTTCAGCTGGGGAAAAATAGCCTTAAGCGCACCAATGATCATAGACAAGCAGCGCACAAGATTTAGACATGTATAACATATGTGGTGGCGTAACACCCCTACGTCCTATATAGTCGGATCACTTTCTTAGGGCTCGAAATGCCAGTCTGGAAAATACAAGTCTTTTTTCCTATGTCCTCTTTGTAGCTCCCTCTAGCGTCCAACCTTGCCCGGACCTCGATCCTCCCCTTTTATACCGCCCGGTGGTCTCCACATGTGGTCGAGCGAAGGGATAAGATGGTTACCAACTGATTGTCTTTCAAAAACCTAACCGTCATCTCTGGTTGCCAAAAATTCCAGCCAGGTTCAATTTTGTCCTCTCTGTTTTCTGCAAAAATAGAACAGAGATGCAATAGAATTAAGTTCTGAGTGTTTCCTTTCAAACATGAAAAAAATTGCAAAAACACAAAAAAACTGTTGAATTAGATGAAAATTCCACTAACTTGAAGACAAGAAAAATCTCTGACCTTCTGTATTGCAATCTCTTGTAACACCTCACCACTCTGCAAAACCAATATGCTCTGCTATCAACCATATCAAACACAAGCTGTGCATGACGAACAAGTGTTTCCAGGCGCTTATGCATATGAGAAAAATATCTTAGAATGGTTACTAACGTTGCAGTAGAACCTTGCAAGTCTGAGACTCACGCATTAAAAAGCCAGCAGTGAAGAGCGTGACATTCTATCATGTTTCTAACCCATGTTGTTAGCAATCTATGATACCAGAAAACAACAATTGAAGGTAACACTGATGCGCATCAGTATGCTTGGCCTTAACAAAACAAATCTTTTATGCTCGCTAAAATGAGAATGGAAATGGATGCCTATGAGAGAAGAACAATGATTCAATAGTCTACCGAGTAAGTTGTTGAGCTCAACAAACTAGAGAACCATCAGCAGTACTCTTTCGATCTAGCAACATATCATCCTCATTTCGTCCACAACATCGAGCATGCATATATATTTTTGGAGTTTTTTCATGGGAAAAAAGCTTTCCCTCAAAAATCATACTGCCAGCACCATATCGAATATGCTACATTCTGCCGAAATAAATCAATGAACAAGAGCACATCACCAATAATCACCACAGGAGCATATCCCTTGCTCAAAATGATGAAAACGATTGATATCTCTAACAATGATTTCCCGTTGAACAATTTTTGATATCACTTTAAGTACGGTATGACAGTCCAAGCAGGAACGTAAATTTTTCATTATCCGTATTGGATGGCCAGGAGGTGTCATAGCAAGGCCATATGCTAAAGCAAGCCTTTCACTATGCACCCATAGCATGCGAGCTTTTTCTTCCTCGTCCACATCATGCAACACTACGTTAATGTCTGGAACATAACCTTCTCTAGTGGCCTTCAGGCTTAGCCATTCCAGCATTGCATTGATTACTCGCATATCTGGATGGTCAACTGATCCCACTGAAAAGGCATGAACTTCCCCCTTGATTTCAACCCAACTAAGGCCAGCCTCTTTCTTTACACCTATGTTCCTCATTGATTTCCTTAAAAGTGCAACTTGATCCAAAATTCCAGCTGCAGCATACATATTTGACAGTAAGACATAGGTTGTCTCATCTTGCGGTTCAATCTCAAGCACCTTCTCTGCAGAAAATCTTCCCAGAGCTACATTCTTATGGACTACACATGAGCTAAGCAAGGCTCGCCAAACCATAGCAGTTGGTGCTGAAGGGATATCCCCAATAAACTTTAGAGCATCATTTAGATGGCCAGCACGTCCCAGAAGCCTAACAATACAAGTATAATGCTCCATAGACGGTTTGATTCCATGATCCATCCTCATTGAGTTAAACAGAGAGAGTCCTTGATTGACTAAGCCTGTGCTACCACATACAGATAGGAGAGCAACAAAGGTGACATCATTTGCTTTTATACTGGTTTTCTTCATCCTGTCGAAAAGTTCCAAAGCATCCATGCCTCGTCCATGGAGAGCATATCCTGAGATTATGGCATTCCATGAGATAACATCACATTGTTTGATAGCTTCAAATACCTTTAGAGCATCCTTAATGCATCCGCACTTGGCATATGTATCAATTAGTGAGTTGCAAACAACAGTATCACTACTGAATGTGGATTTCTCAATCAAGCTGTGAATTTGGACAGCATGTTTGATGGATGCTGTACTTGCACAAGCCCGGAGCACACTGGAGTATGTAACTTGAGTTGAAAGCATCTGCGCAGCACGCATCTGTCGGAACAGACTCAAAGCATCTTCCCCAAAACCAGACTGGCAATAACCGACGATAACTGTGTTCCAGCTCACTTCGTTGGCATCCTGTAATGATGAGAAAATCTCAAGTGAATTTTCCATGTTTCTGCACTTGGCATACAGATCCATTAGTGCATTTCCAACAAATAGTTCAGACTCATAGCCTAACTTTATAACCAGGTTATGAATTTGCTCGCCCAGATCTAAAAAGGCGACATTAGCACAAGCTTGCAAAACACCGGACAAACTAAATTCATTAGGCACCACAGAAGACCGCATCATTCTTAGAAACATCTCAAATGCGTGCTCACTCTGATAGCTCTGAGCATACCGGGAGATCATAAAGCTCCAGAGTATGACGTCTTCATGGGGAATCATCTCAAAAATAGTGCGGGCATCCTCAATGTCTCCACATTTGGCATACATGTCAAGCAAAGCGCCACCAACATGAGGCTCGGTATCACAAAGGGTTTTGACTGAGCAACCATGGATGCCCTTGCCTAGCAAAGCTGATGACAAGCAAACTGCAGCCTTGAGCACACTGGTAAGCGCAAAAGGATTAGGCTTGGAACCTGCCATCCTCATCTTGGAGAAAACATTAATCGCATCCTCAGGACTGTCATTCTCAGAATAGCAAGAAACCATCGCTGTCCAAGTGACGCCATCCTTCCCAATGATCCCATCAAACACGAGCCTCGCATCACGGACAGACCCACAAAGAGAATAGGCATCAATAAGCACTGACCCCACAAAAGCATTCCGGTCATGGCCCAACTTGCATGCGCAGGCGTGCACGCTGCAGGCAAGCCCTGGAGCATCCATGGCAACCAGCAGCTTCAGGATTGTGGTGAGCACGAACTGGTTGACCTCGTGACCCTCTCTCCGCAGCCTCAGAAACAGCTTCGCAGCCTCCTCGAACTCCCCACGCATCGCGTGTCCCTGCACGAGCGTGACGAAGGACACCATGTTCCGCTCAGGCATTCCGTCGAACACGCTGCGCGCGGTGGCCAGGGGGCCGAGCTTCGCGTAGAGGTTGAGAAGGACGTTAGCGCAGAAGGTATCCAGCCGTAGCACCCCGCCGCGCTGCACGACGCGCGCGTGCACGGCGCGGCCGGTGCGGGCGTCGCCACGCGCGATGCAGCGCTGCAGGAGCCTTGCGCACGCGTAGGAGTTGAGCTTGGGGAGCGCGAGGGAGGCGAGCTCGTCGTCCAGCCACTGCAGCGCCGCGTTGGTGGCTAGCTCGCGACGGGGCGGGCCATTGGGTTGATAGAAGGTAGAGTGGAGGAGGCGGCGGATCATACGGGCTATGGCGGCGAGGAGGGTAGCAGTAGCGGCGCGCTTGATTTTCGTCTGCTAAACCAGGTGCTCCCATTCCCCTAGCTGCGCACAGACAACGTCACAACGAGCGCTGGTGATTTTACCGGTCAATATGGCCGTCGGCGTATCAGAGACCTCAGACCCCATGCTTCGCTAAGCAGGGGCTGTTTCTACTTTTATTGATCCTATTTTTATTTTTATGCTTAACTTCAGCAACCGTCCTTACTTTCTAGCTCCTACTTTTCTGAGCCCACGTATCAATCTATTATCATTTTATATTTTATTTTCTTTGTTTTATTTGCCGTAGCCCCTCCTCTCCGCTTCCTCTCTCCTCGTGATTTTTTTTTTCTCCTACAGGAACCGCCCAATTTAACATCATTTTAAGCGAAACCGTCAGTCCTTATCATGAAGATGAGAGCTAACACGCGCTGGCACATATGGCGCGCCACGGGTTAACCCACATCTAATCTACCAAGGACCAACTTATTATTCGCCAAAAATGATATTAAACCCGGTAGTCCCGGTACGTGCTTCAACATATGCCTAAGATCATACACATGCACATACCATCACAAGCTCATACATCACCGATGATCTACAAGAGCAAGTTTTAATACAAAGTTAAACAACTAACCATTACAACATTAATATAAGGGAAGGTTCCAAATCTGAAATTTAAAGGTTCAAATAAGGGATACAAGCCTCGGGCTCATAAATAACATTAGAAAGGGATAAAACCATAGAGTTTAATGTTTATCATGATAGTCCCAAGTACGATACGCAGCGGAAAATATAACGATAAAGAATAATGGCATCTTGCTCAAGAACACCATTAACCTCATCGGCCTACTCCTCACCCGCGCCGGATTCGGTGGGGTAGAAATGGCCAAACACCACTTCTGGCTCACCTGCAACTTAGTATAATAAAGCAACATGAGTACAAAGGTACTCGCAAGACTTACGAGAATAATTAATAACCAAAGAGTATGCATATGAAGGCTCACAAAGAGGGTTTAGGGTTAAGTAATACTAGATATGCATGAGCTCCCTAATTCCACCACCTAGCCTCCTAGCATTTTACTTTACTTGCCCAACCCACCTCAAGTTTTAGTTATTTAAGTTAACCAAACCCTATGCATCATCAAGAGGTAACATGTATCCAACCAACAAGACCAAAACTTCTACGAAGAATTCGTATGATAAAGAGCTTGCTCATAACCGAGAGCGCGGCAATTCGAATTGATTCAATAACCTTGCAAGGGTGTACAACTTTACCCACACGACACAAGGACCATACGACTCGCTCAACCGATCACGTTGAGCAAGGGGGTACTCGCATCAACCTTTTTTGACAAGTTGTAACCTTTGAACATTACGCCTAACTTGCGCGGAGAGTTACCTAGATCCACCGGGGACACCCCTAAGCCTCTCTACAAAGCCCTATGGCCACGCATCTAGGACCGTGCATCAACGATTAGAACTAGAGGGTAATCGGTTTATCCACCCCATGAATGGATATGTCATAGTACGATAAGTGCTCAATTTCCAAGGTCATCCACGGACAGTCCTTAACCAATTCGAGCGCACTACACCACAACACAGTATTAGCGACAGGAGTCAGTTGGTAAAAGTGCACTAATAGTAATGGACAGTCTGTAGGTAAAACTTATCAATGGACGATCTGTCGGTGATTCCTATTTTAACGAGTGACGGTCCGTCGGTAAATGTATATATATTTACCAATGAATGATCTATCGGTAAATCCTGATACTACATCGGGCAGTCAGTCGGTAAAACATAACAAATTTTAGCGCCAACTATTTCCGTGCGCGAGCTCATGCGCCTGCCCAGAATGTTTTGGACCCTAACTCTGCTCTCTTGGGCTGAAAAAACCCACTCGCAACGCCGCCGCCCTGGATCCTGCCCCCTTCTGCTCCCCACACACCAGCAGGCAGCGCCGCCGCCCTAGATCCTGCCGTCCAGGCCGCTCGAGCACGGCCCCCGTTCGCTCGCACATGACCCAGCCCCCGTCCGCGTGACCCTGCCCCCCTCTCGCTCGCGCGCAACCCATCCCCATCCGCTCGCGCACGCCGTCGCCGGCCGCTCATCGTGCGCGCTCCCTGCCCCCGTCCGCGTGACCCAACCCCCATCTCACTCGCGCGTAACCCATCCCCGTCCGCTCGCGCGCGCCATCGCCGGCCGCTCGTCGCTCGCGCTCCCTGCCCCTGTCTGGTCATCCTTGCTGCGTGCCGCCTCCGACCCACCCCAGCTCAGCCACGCCGTTGAGAAGCAGCTCCTCGTTGGCTTCATCAGCTGAGCCACACCGTCGTGAAGGAGCACCGCGTTGGCTTCATCCTCCATATCCCCTTGTAATCGCAGGTATTTCCCTCTATTTCTAGATCCCCTCGTAATCCTAGGTATTTCCCTCTATTTCTCTTGTTGAGTGCTAGGATTTGGTAGGATCTATGGTGGATATAGCAGGTTTCCAGTGCAAATTGTTTGCTCTGTGTCTAATTGAGCGATTTTTGTAGTTTAGTTTGTTTTCATTGCATATATGGTCGAGCGCGTAGGGGGTAGGCAATGCTGAAAGATGGTAGTGCAGGCCTGTTCGATTGCTCTATTTTAGGATTAGTTTATGCTCAGTTCTAGAAGGTGTAAGCAGAAATTGATGATAATGCATTGCTTACAGTAATAGGAGTTGGTGAATTCTGTATGATGTTGCGAGTTGATGCATGATGCCATAGGATCCTTAGATTATTAGTAGTTGGATTGCACACATGTGGTTGCTACGCTGAGACTCTAAGAAACATGCAAAATGCTTGACATGTTCAATGTTGTTTTTAAGGGAATCATTATGTTTTTGATATACAGAATATTCATGTATCTGAAACTATACAAAGCCTATTGAAACATGAGTTTTTGGCTAACTTAAATCGCCATGTAACCGCATTCTTGAGTTAGTGAAGGCAAATGAGCACTTTATGTTGATCAGTGTTTGTCTGGGGTTTTCAAGCTACCCTCATATGCTTCTTGCATATGAAATGTAAGCATGTCAACTTTAGGTGTAATAATTAACTATATAGAAAATCATACCAGCTAGGTGTAATGCTATGCTTAGATTGTTTTAAAAGTTTCTGCCCCATTTCATATGTTTATGCTTTATCCAGATCCCCAAACATTATATATATACTCCCTCCGTATAGGATTTAGAAGTCATTTAGGATATGATTGTGCATACCAAGGAGTGATTAATTAGAGGTTAGTTTTCTATGTTTCCCATATTAAATAGGGTGGCGGGGGCATTCTAGCCATCAAAACGCACGTAGCTCGATTGGTTTGTGCTGCTTCTCCCAAGGCTAGAGGGCGCCGGTTTGATTCCTGGCGAGCGCTCTTTTTGCCTCTTTTTGCAAGGGCTTTGAAATTGGTCGATCTAGATTGGACAGAACCTACCCATATGGCTGCATAGAGCAACCTTCATACCTATGTTACAATTTTTCTGTGTGCGGAATGGCAACTTAGTAAGGTTTGGATCGACTAGCTGTAGTGGATTATATCATTACATGGGTTTGAAACTACCTTACGAAATCTCAGATAATTATCTGTGATTTATTTGATGATTCATTTGGTGGTTACATAAATGCAGTTTTGTGTGCTGATTTAGCCCGTCACTTCTGTACAATTTTGTGATAAGACTTGATTTCAGATGTACTATTAGTTTATGCACCCTTATTAGCTCAATGTTTGTTGATATTTTCGTATCCTTGCTGCTGAGGCCTTTTATTTTGAATCTTCTTATGGATCTATGTCTTGCTTCCTACTTTCAGTTTTTGAACCTATATCCTCCCCAACGGTGTTATCTAGAGGTGGCGGCCGCATTGCTGGCCTTCTGAAGTCCCATTAAGGTAATAAAGCTATGCCATTCTTTTTGATATAAAATGCTAATTAATTTGGTTGCAAGATATGATAATGCATGTACTACATATTTCCATCTTTCTTTCTCATGGTTAAATTTTTTTAGACTTATATTGAATTGCCTCTACAACATTGTCAGCAGCTCGCACATCGTTTTGGAGCATCTATAACACTCATAGCAGCCAACCTTTGTAGCTGAGAAGTTATTAAGTGAAGGAGCTTGTGTGTAACAGTAAGTTTTATTTCTCTCATGCCTATTACTGATTGTTGCATTGTCTTTCATGCTTACTGTTTGTCTGTGCTATCTGTTGTGCAATAGTTTAGTGTTAAAAGATATAATGGTGAAGCAGCTTGATCTCCATAAAGACAGATGGATAAAACCTGGATCAACAATGAGGCTAGGTACATCACAACTATTTCAAAGATGCGAAAGTGTTATCAAGTTAATATGTGACTTAACTTAATAAATTGCATGTAGGCACACAAGGGCATATTTGCAAGGGGTGAACGGTTTTTTAGCTTATGCATTTACAAATTCAGCTGTAGGAGGCAAAATATTATGCCCTTGCAGAAAGTGTATTAACTCATTTTGGAGAGATGCAAGTGATGTACGTGAGCACTTGATATGTGATGGATTTGTAAAAGGGTACACAACAGGAACTTACATGGAGAAGCAAACACCTCTAATGTGAATCATGGGAATAGTGACAATGAGTCTAGTGAAGAAGATGACATATCTGAATTGCTTAGAGACCTAGCTTGTGGATTAGATGATAGAGGGGATTTTGAAGACAACACTTCTATTCAGCAACCTAGTGATGATCTACGAAAGATTCATAAGTTGGTAGAAGCAAATAGTCAAGAGCTGTACCCTACATGCAAGAATTATACAAAGCTTCGTTTCCTCATTAGATTGCTTCATATCAAACTTCTTGGAGGATGGACCGATAAAAGTTTTGACCTATTACTTGATCTACTCAATGACGCATTACCTGGGGCTTCATCTCTACCTAGAAACTACTATGAGGCTAAGAAATTGATTAAATCCATAGGACTTGGGTACATTAGTATTCATGCTTGTCCAAATGATTGCATCCTGTATTGGAAGGACCATGTAGATTCAGATTCATGTCCAAAATGTAAGGTTTCAAGGTGGAAATCAGTTAGGAAGAGTCTAGATGGGAAACATGTATATAAGGTTCCTAGCAAGGTTCTCCGCTACTTTCGAATAAAGAAAAGGCTCCAAAGATTGTTCCTGACTTCCAAAACAACAAAGCTAACAAGATGGCATGATGAGGAGCGAACAAAGGATGATTTACTTAGGCATCCAGCTGATTCTCCTCTGTGGAAAGACTTTGATGATAAACATCAACTATTTGCTTCAGACAGCCACAATATCCATTTAGCATTTGCCACCGATGGTTTTAATCCATATAGGGGCATGAATGTTAGCTACAGCATTTGGCCTGGTATCTGTATTCCATACAATTTTCCACCTTCAATGTGCATGAAGCAATCAAACTTCATCCTCTCTTTGTTGATTCCTGGTCAGCACGCTCCTGGTAGTGATATGGATGTTTATTTTCAGCCCCTTGTCTATGATTTGCTAGATATGTTTGAAAATGGAGTCAGAACTTATGATTCTTCCAAGAGGGAGTTCTTCCAGCTGCGTGCTGCAATATTGTGGACAATCACTAATTTTCCAGGTCTAGGCTATGCATCAGGTTGTGTAACATATGGTGAAGCAGCATGTCCTGATTGCCACTCCCATACATGTTCATTTCGACTTAGTAGTGGTACCAAGACTTGCTATATGTGTGACAGTTCATGTGTTTGTAATGCTAGACTTATATTTTGATAGTGTGAAGTGTATGCTTGTTAGTGTAAAACTTTTGTGTGTTTGTGTGAAGTTCTTGAAAATCTTAAGTAAAAAGGGTATTTTTATAATTACAGAAAAATCTAGGGTTGTTTTTGTAAAATGTAATTGGACAGAAGGTAACTTCAAAATAAGAGAAGGGTGGTTTTGCAAATATATTTTTCTTAATCTACTCCCTGTAAAAATTATATATTTATCCAATAATTGTATTTAAAATGTATGTGTTGAAGTGTATAAAAAAATTTTTGGGTAAAGTTGTAAAAATAAGGGTATTTATGTAATTTTATAAAAAAACAAGTCCTTTTATGCAAAATAGGTGATTTACAAAAGTAACTTTCCAAAATTACTAGGAGTAAAAAGGTAATAATGTAAGTAATCATGACTTACTTAGCAATTTGCGAATAGACCCAAGGTTATATATAATTTATACTAACAATGACAAAGATTTTATAAAATTGAAGTTTAGTCCAAGTCTTAAAATAAAACCTCATATTTTGAGTTTTGAAGTTCAAACCCTATAACAAAGTTGTAGAGCTTGAAAAGTTGTACAACTTTCATTTTGGTCACATTTTTTTTTGAGCCCTAGAACAGTGGTTAAATTTATCTTTACCAAGAGGTCCCTGCAATTTTCTAAAATTACAAATAAGTCCTTGGGAAATTCCCTTTTTCTTCCTCCTCTGGCGTTGCTCTATTTTTTGCTCTGCAACCGCCGCTGTGCCGACCATCATCGCCACCTCCTGCTGCAAAGATTTTCACGTGTCCCCTCAGCAGGCAAGAGCAGCTCACGACAGCAGCCCATCCTCATCTCCTTTATCTGGCTCCCATCCTTATCCCCATTCCATTTTTTCCTTCTCTCTCTCTATCTTCTCCTCCACGCGGATGCAGAGAGCGGGCGGTCCCACGCGGGGCGCTGCGCGGCCGGCGGCGCGGCTCGGCGCAGGCGCGCGCGAGCGCGCGCTGCTCGGGCGGCCGGCCGCGGGAGGAGCGGCGGCCGGCGTGGGCACAGACGCGCGGCCCAAGCGCGCGCGGGGGCGGCCCAGGAGGAGGAAGCGCGTGGAGCGCCAGGCGGCGAGCTGCAGCGGCCGGACGCGGCCAGGCGCGAGCGGCAGCGGGAGCCGGCGGCTGGCGTCGCGCGGAGGAGCGAGGCGCGCGCGCACAGGCGCGCTGGGCGGGGCCGGACCAGGCGCACGAGGGCGTCGGGGCAAGTGGAGGCGGCGGCTCAGCGCTGCGCTGGCGGCGCGGGAGCAGCGCTTGGCCAGGCACGGGCGAAGCCCAAGGCGGCGAGCGGAGTATGCAGGCGGGCTGGCGGTTCGGCGCATGCGTAGGCGGCGCGGCTGCGCGGCGGGCCCGGGTGAGCTACGGCCGCAGCCCGAGCGCGTGGAAGCAGGCGGGATGCAGTGGCTGACGCTGGACGGAGCACGGCCAGGCAGAGCGCAGGAGGGCGGACGGCAGGAAGGGAGCAGGCGTGCGCAAGCAGTTGGGCCGGGCAGTTCGGCTTGACGCGGAGTACGCAGGGCGGCCGTGCGCGTGGGAGCGGGCTCGGGTGAGCGGTTCCGAGCGGCTGGTGGCGGCACAGGTACAGACGCCAGGCGAGCACATAGGCTAGGCCAAGTGGTGTAGTGTAGGTGGCCGTATTCCACGTCGGGGAGCTGCAACATGAGGGGGAAATTGGAGGGCAGGTGATACGCTGTTGTTCGGGCGACGCGCGCGTGGCGCGGATGGCGGGTTGAGCGGAGGCTGGGCCGAGCACACGGACGAGCGTGCGGAGCGCGCGACGCGACCACGGTTAGGCACTGAGTGGCTCGGTTTGAGTGCGCACAGGCGCGACGCAGGAGCGGAGCTCAGGGCTCGCGATGCCGCGGCGCGACGACTCGGCACGGACCCGCACGGGGCAAACAATGGAACCGCGCGTGAAGGACGTCGGAGATCGTTGTGGAGCGAAGGCGGCGGTCAGACGTGACGAGCTCGAAGGAGCCTCTATGCAACCAAACACAACTGTAACGAGCTACAGCAGATGGAACTCGCCATTACCGCCGGTGAGAAACTGAGGGCCTTTCTACGAAGCTCTTTTATTATTTCATGTGTGCAAAGCAACTAACTTATAAAATTCGTAGGAAATGATATAAAAATCGTAAAATGTCAAATGAAGATGTTATAGAATCCTTGTGAGTAGATTTATGCAGTATGTGTATAATTTTGTATGTGTTAGTAGAAAAATCTCACTTTAGACTTTTGCTTATACTTGTTAGGGTTAAATTCGTATCTGTAGTTGTACTGCTCCAATTACAATGAATTACAATTCATTTATATAATCTTTCCAAGTTGTTGAAGAACAACATCTTTGGTAGGTTAGACATCTAGGTATGAATTTCTGAAGTTACCCGTCAGGTTTTGCTCATGTGCTGTGTAGACCTTAATGTTTATGATGTTTGGTTAACCTTCATTTATAAAGATGCTTATGCCTTTACCCTGGTTTTAATTGCAATCTTGTTAGAGCCCTTTCTATATAAAGATCCTGGTCATACCTTGTGTATCGACTACTTAGTTGATATATCTTTGTAACCAGGCTTAGCAATCGGCTATTAGTTCAGCCGATTTTCGATAGGCGTAACCCTATCGACCATGAGCCTTTTAACTTCTTCCTTATCGGCAAAAGCCCCTCGGCCGATGTTAACCACCCTATCGGTCCGATCCAATGTTAGTGCCCTAATTGACCCAGTTCAATCTAGACAACCGCGTTGGCTATACGTCAATCGGTTGTTTTGTTGGTAAAATCGAACCAATCAAACACTAATTACTTCGGTTAACACTTTAGTCAAGAGTCGGATAGGCACATTCAATAGAGAACGTATTTATCGGCTAAGCACAGCCAGTACAGCATAAGGAATCGGCTACTTATGCCGATTCACAAAATCTAACGCATGTGCACATATTAGCTCGACCGATGTTCACACTGTTGACTAGTTTACTAATGCACAATCAACTAGTTACATACCCTGATCGGCTAGCATGCTGATGTTCACAGGTCGACTAGTTTGTTAAGAATACATTTTGGCTATGTCGATGCGCATGGTGATCAACTAACCCTCCGATTTAAATAACGTATCGGCTGCACATAGTCGACGTATCGGAGATGCACACACGATCTTAGAGTTCTGTTACCCTTTGATCTAAGCCGATTCCAGTTTTCCCATAGCGGTCAAATATGGCCGGTCAATCCTTAGTTTTCCTATCCTTATCCACACACTGTTATCAGCCGATTTATCGGTTGAGAGATCGGCTATATACTTACCGGTTACATACCCTCAACCACATCCTTTTTAGTCTAAGTCTACACTTATGGTCTCACCAACCTAGTTTAATATTAGTGTTCTGTTACACCTAATTCTTGTAACAGGTCTAACTTAGATAACCCCATCGGCTATACATCACTCAATTGTGAT
Source organism: Panicum hallii (assembly GCF_002211085.1). NCBI lineage: Eukaryota > Viridiplantae > Streptophyta > Magnoliopsida > Poales > Poaceae > Panicum > Panicum hallii. Next base: position 34,872,822 of record NC_038046.1, on the reverse strand, counting down.
ACTAATGTAATCCAGCCGATGCAATCACACCTAGTTACCTAAGATAACACTTAAGCACATTGTAGTTAGGCACAACCAGTGCAGAGTAGGACAATCAGCTACACAGCTGATTCACCAATCGGCTGAATACGCTGAGACCGACCGTACGGATACATAGTTTGACTAGTCTATCAATACACCATCGGCTAGTTACTCACATTAGTCAACTAGCTATGCCGATACATCACTCGACTAATTCTACCCGATGTATAAATTGGCGAATGTGCCGATACACTAAATCGGCTAGAAGGTCAAATCACTGATCGACTAGTTTTGCTAAAGCATGGATCCGCTATACTGATACGCACGCGATCAGTTAAGTACGCCGATGCTCACACAGATTAGCTAGGACACAGCCGCTTTAGGAAACATCCCTCTACTAAAGTGATCGATGATTTCATCGATCAATTAGAAAACCAGTGCACCTGTCAATCGGCTACCCAGACCAAAGTACACAACCCTAGATCAATAAGATTGTACAGTAGACACGCCTCTATTAGACACGACCAAAGCACATCAGTCAGCTAAACCTAATTCATCCTCATCGGTTAAGGCCAAGATTTATACACCAACCAATTAGATAACCAAACATGGTACCTAATGAAGTTAGTATAGATGTTTAGGGTAAACCACCCTGTTGCTTAACGTAACTAGTTAATTTAGTTAATACTCGATAAATGACTGCCCACTGCAGGGTAGTTAGGTTATTTGTCGAAATGTAATATTCTTTTATTTGGATTGCAACTTTATCGTGAATTGAAATGAAAGTGTATGCATTCATTAAACTCCATCTTGCATATCATATAGACTCGAGCACTCTCGCCGACGGAGATTATCAACTGATTTCGGAACCAGAAGGAATTTGTTCTGAAGATTCCAAGAACTTCGTCGCGGAATTATCTGAAGCCCCGAACCAAAGTTCGGAAGATATTGACTTACTGACTTCAGACCCACCAATAAAGGCAAGCCCCGGACATAACCCCTACTTTATTACACTGCAACCTATATTATTTATATATCTTTATGCATTAGGTTCTTAGGAGTTGTTTGCAAACTTTAGTTGCATTATTCCAGGAACCAATGTATTGAACACTAGAACTCGAGTCCGACTAGCTGCTATGCTAATAGGGCCGGTAGAAGTCGGGTGATTTCCTATCACTCGCGCGATATAGGAGTTGTAATGTTTACATTCCTGTTATCACTATAAGGATGCCGGACGGGAGTTTTATGAGGTATCATGGTCAAGATGATACCCCGTCCGTGTTGTTGAATTTTGATAAGGTCGCAGTGTGTGGTAGCGGTGGCTAAGCGTTTGAAAGTACTAGCCACATGCCGTGAAATATGGTAAGCGGTAAGCTTAGTAACCAATCGGCCCGAGGAGTGGACATACCTCCCACCACATGTATTTGCTTCTTTTGGTTACTTTGTTCGACGTGTAGGCATACGTGTTGCTGATCAACCAGGAGTACGGGTTTTGTAGTCGCGCTACAGACGTACGTCCTGCACTTTTGTAGTGCGTATGACCTGCAGTCGCTTGTGGTGGATCTGATCCACGAGTCGGAATGAAAGGTAAACGGTTGCTTCGGAACGACCCTGTGGTGTTCCAAGCGTGTGTGTTAGGTTTACCTTGCAAGGTTTGAATCTCGATTCAGGAATCGTCCGCCTCTCACGATGAATGAGACTGCTTACCCCCTTTACCACATAGAGTAACAAGAGCAACTTTGTGATTATGAAAGATGATGTTTGGTTAAAGATTCCACCATGTTTGAGTAGTTATAGGTGTTTACCTAGAATGGTTAATCCACTAGAACCTGAAAGCTAAAAGTTGAAAGTAAGGATCTACTCTTTGTTGCTTTTCAGCTGAAAACTCTACCCAAATCTAAAAGCCTTCATAAGTCTAGCTACATGGCTAAGTATACCATGAGACGGGTAAGCCTTGCTGAGTATTAGTATATTCAGCCTTGCTAGTTGTATGTTTTTCAGGTGATATCTGTGAAGACCCTACTCTTCCCTTGCCTTGGCCCTGTGCTCTTCCAGATGATTGGTCCGCGGAATGGGATCCGTCCCCGGCCAGCACTGGTGATATCGAATGATGTCATGCTCGGGCTTAGCATGACATCCGTCTTGTCGACGTGCTGTAGATCATCGCGTATGTTTTCCGCTGCTAAAAATCATAGCTTAAATAGTTTGTATTGTTTTCTCTAAATTTGAAACTTTGTACTACTTTTATAAACTCTTGTAATGTAATTTCCTATAATGTAAATTATGATGGTGATTGTATCTCTGGACTCACCTTCGTGTGAGGTAACCTTATTGATCCTGTGTATCGGTGGTTTATCGGGACGTTACCCGACAGGCCAAGGGATTATACCATTTGAAGCACGTTGGAGCCCTCGGAAGTGGACTCGCGTACTTGAGCCGGTATAATTCAGGTTGGTTCTGCCACAATATGGGTCATCGTAGGTTCTTGCATGAAAATCATCCATTTAGGTTTGATGTTGATAAATTTGGGTCAACTGAACTTAGGCCAGCACCTACTCCACTTTTCGGTGAGGAAATTTTAGAGTGTACAAAAGATTTTATTACAGTTTTTGGGAAGGATCCATCTCGAAAGAAATCAGCAAGCAAGAGACGCAAGGAGGGGGAGCCATTAGTAATTTTTAAAAGAAGATCTATTTGGTTCATACTTCCCTATTGGAAAGAATTGATGCTGCGACATAATTTTGATGTCATGCACATAGGAAAAAATGTGGATGAGAAGTTTGTTAATACATTTCTGGGCACTGATGGGAAATCTAAGGACAATTTAAATTCTCGATTGGACCTTCAAGCTCTAGGTATTAGAAGTGATCTTCACACTATTGATGTTGATGGCCAACTTTATTTACCACCTGCACCATACACACTGAGTCCTAATGAGAAGAAATTATTTTGTGAAGTACTTAAAGAGGAAAAGTTCCCTGCTGGTTACGCATCTGATATACGACACAATGTTCATGTCAATGAAAGAAAGGTGTTTGGGTTAAAGAGTCATGAGAGCCACATTGTTCTACAACACTTAATGCCACTTGCTGTGAGGAAAACATTACTAGAAATAGTCAGTGCTGCAGTGATTCGTGTTAGTAACTTCTTCAAAAAAATTTGCTCACCAGTTATTCGAATAACTGATATGGAGAGTTTAGAGGCTGATATAGCTGAAACCTTGAGGCTTCTTGAGGCTATATTTCTTCCATCTTTCTTTGACATCATGGTACACTTGATGGTTCATCTTCCTGCCCAAGCAAAAATTGTTGGTCCTGTACATTTTCGTAGCATGTGGCCTGTTGAGAGGTAATTCCCCTTAGGCATGCTGAATTGTAGTAAAAAAACAAAAGTACATATTATTTTACAACATTTTGAGCTTATGATATGCGTACAGGTTTTTGATGAGGTGTAAGGGTGATGTTCGTATGAAAAGTCATCCTGAGGGATCAATTATGGAGGGGCATTTGTTTTATGAGAGCCTTACCCTTTGTGCTCGCTATTTACATAGTGAGACTCAATTTAGTCGACAAGTTAGAAATGATGACAGGCAGCAAGTAGAGAACTGCAGTACAACTCCTTCCTTTCACAGCTTTGGTCGGGGTTTGGCTGGAAAGTGTACGGTGAGCTTAGACTACAAGACATGGCTGCAAGCACATAGATATGTTTTGTTCAACTGTGCCAATATAGGACCATACTTGGAGTAAGTTATCTCATTTATTTAAAATCACATTTTAGTTTTCTCTTCATGGTAAAGTTATAAAATTACCATTGCAGCAAGCATGGTCAATATCTATCTTCAATTGGTCTTCGAAACAAACGAGACATCAACCGCATGCAGCATGAATCCTTTCATGAGTGGCTTAGGTCGCATGTAAGTAACTACGAAGACGACAAACATTATTTGAGATGAACATCATAGCTACTTTAACAGTAGTATTTTATAATCACAGGTGGAAGAAATAGGTGAGGAAGCATCAAATGAGATACAAATTTTAGCTAAGGCACCAATGATGATCGCACGAAAGTATAGTAGCTACACAATAAATGGATTTGATTTCCATACAAAATCTTATGATGATGGTAGGTCTGTTCAAAATAGTGGGGTTGCTCTGATTGCTGAGTCAGAATGCTTTGAAAGGGGCAATAAGGATAACATCATACTAGGAAACAAGACTTACTATGGTATTATAAAGGAGATTGTTGAACTGAACTATCAACACAAAGGAAATGTGGTTCTTTTCAAGTGTGATTGGGTTGACAATCGTGTGCAGGACAAATGGGTGAAAACCGATCAGTTTGGGGTTACCAGTGTCAATTTTAGGTATTTATTCAATACAGGCGAAAAAATATCAGATGAACCTTTTATTCTTGCTTCACAGGCAGTTCAACTCTTCTATGTTCGTGATCCAATTGATATTGAGTGGGCCGCTGTTCTTCAGTCAAAACCAAGGGATTTTTATGATATGGATACGACGGTCCGTTGCTGTTGCGGTGTTGTGGTGTAGTGGCAGACTATGCCTCCGAGACTCCTTTCCCTAGGCCCTACCTTCCACTCGAATCATGACATAACTTCCCAACTAACCCTTTTCCGAACTTCCGACAATCAACCGAATAAGCGCGAATATACTAAAAGTGGTGTAGTGAGCAAGGTGACCCTATTCCAATGTTTCTTGCAAATTAAAAACCAACTCTAAGCATGACTAAGCATTTGCTAGATTATTTAGTTGTTAACTACACGTGACAAGGACACGAAAGTAAAAGCAAGGAAGGTCATAACATGTAATTAGGATCGACGATGCAATAGATAAACATATAGCATATACATATATCCCCCATTGAGATAACTAAATCTAATCAAGTTAAAAAGGGTCAAGGGATCATGCTTAGCTGCTTGCCTTGGTTTTCTTCTTGTTCCACAACAAACTCGGCTCCCGGCTCGGTCTCAACGGTCTCGGTGCGCTCAACGGGTGCGTCCTCCGGCGTCTCGGTCACTATAATGCATGAATGAGATGTATGTATTAGGGTGATGCCAATGATATGAACATGAGATGACATGCAATGACATGGCAATGGAAGAAAAATGTCACTCCAATCACGGAAGCAAAACGATCATGGCACAACAAGCTTGACTACTAATTTTAATTCTAGGACCAAGGGTGAAATTCACTTAACAAGGCATTTAACAAGCATAAATCATGATTTAAATTGTGCACACAGGAGATCTCAAAAGAAACTCATGAGAGTTGAAAATGCAGCAAAAACATCTTTGTGGAATTACTTATGTTATTTATAATTTTCAGCTGCTAGACTCAAGTTAAATCTTAAAAAGTACTCAAAGCATCTTTATAAATTCTTAAAGAATTACTGGAGACAGAGGACATTATAACAGAAGTAACAGAAGTGGTTTTATCATTTTATCATTTTTCAATCAAAAGTTACATATTAAACAAACTTGCAGGCAGAATTTAGGTAAACACATTAAAACTCTAGCAAACAGCATGCAAACACTTGCACAATCTGCATCATCAACTAGTATTTTTAGTGAGGATTCTAACAAAGTTTGATTTAACATTTTTGGAGCATCACAAAATAAGTTAAGCATTTAACTAGGTTTAGAAAGGATAAAATTTAACTAAGTGTACAGGAATTTAACATGCTCAAACTTCATTTCTCTAAGTAGATCTATTGCAGAGGAGTCCAACAAATTTAATTTCACAATATTTGGAGACCTAGAACATTTCCTATGCAATTTACAAATGTACAGCATAAAACAAAAGAAACCGGGCGGCAAGCGCTAGATCCACCTGGATCTAGCGCCCCTAGGCGCCGACAGGTGGGCCCAGGCGGCCAGCGCACGCCCCAGGCGGAGTCAAGGCCAGCCGTGGCCTTGACTCGCCACAGGCGCAGACGCGCGCACGCGCGGCGTGATGCTGCGGCGGCCCACGGGCGGCGAGGCAGCGGGAGCGCGAGAGGGGGCGGGGACGCACGCGCACCAGCAGCGCGGCACAGCAAGGGTGCTCGCCCGCGGCACGGGCGAGCGGGGTGGGGTGGTGAGCGGCGGCGTGGCGGAGCACGGCGGTGGCGGAGGGAGAAGCGCGTCGGGGAGAAGCTGCGGGTGGAGGGGAAGGCGGCGAACGGCCGGAATCGAACGAGGAGGGGAAGGAGGTGGTGTGGGCGCGGGCAATCGGGGCGAGGCTCACCGACGGCGGCGGACGGCGGCGGCCGGCGGACGGGCGGAAGGTGAAGCGGCGATGGGGAGGCGTTAGGGTTCGGGGAGGAGAAGAAACCGCGCGTTTGAACGGGGAGAGAGAAGGGAGGGCGGCGGGTGCGCGGGATAAGCCCTGCCCGGGGCCGCCTGGCCAACCGGCGGGCACCGAAGCGACGCCCGCCGCGCGGCCGGCCAACGGGCAGGCATGGAGGCGGGGGGAAGACGGAGGGGGCGACTGACACGCGGGCCTGGGTGCGCGGGGAGAGGTTGGAGCGCGGGCTCAGGCGCGCGGGGGAAGAGGGAGAGGAGAGATGACGTGTGGGCCCGGGTGGAGGGGAAAATACTCGAGAAAGAAAGCCACAACTTCAAAAATCTAAAATTGCTACTTCCCGGGCTCCAAAATTCGCCAAATTTTTACCAGAGCTAGATCTCACTACCAAGAACACAATGCAACAACAAACACTCAAAAAGCCATTAAATATTGGTCACAAAAATTCCAACAATCCTGCAGTTTTCAAACTTTTCAAGAATTTTATGGCTCGGCAAAGACATCTAAAAATTGAGGAAAAATATCTATAAATCACCATTTGAAATCTAGTATTTGAATAAAATCTTTGGAGGCACAGTTATATAGCAAAATTTGAACTTACTTCACGGCTTCCACTTAAACCACACAAGAAAATGGATGATCACTAGGTGATTAAATGCACGTGATGCTCCTTGATGCTTGGATGATGCTCATGATGATGTTGTTTAAATTTTTAAACACATGTTTTAATTTTTGGGTCGTGACAGCTCCGACGCCGCCGCTCCTATCCCAGCTTGAGTTCCCTCCGCCTACCAGATCCGGCAAGCGCAGACAGCAGGACTCCGTCCAGGAGCTGAGCGGCACGGCACGGACGCTCACGGGTGGAGGTTGTTGTGCGGAGTAACGCTCACGAGCGGAGGCCCATCGAGCCCCATCCAGTGCTCCATGGTTCAAGCCCCGTGGCGCTCCATGGTCCGCCGTGCTAGGCTGCAAATCCGAGCGAGATCGTACCAGCGGCGGCGGATCCTGGGCTCGGCACGACAGATCTAGAGCTCGAGGCCACGGCGGCAGAGCTATTTGGGCTCTATGTGGTGGAGCTCGGCCGCGCTGGCGGAGCCGCTCGAGCTCTGCGCGGTGGAGCTTGGGCGCGGTGAGGCTCGGCGGAGGGGAGCAGGCCGCCGCTCGGGAAGGAGGAGGAGCCGCGTGGTGGCGCGGGTGAGCCCACGGCGGCGACGGGTGACTGGCACTGGCAAAGCTGCCCCTCTTCTGCTGTGGCGCGGCAGGGGAGCAGCGGTCCCAGGCCACTTCGCCCCGGTGTCCTGCTTCTCCAAGACCTCCGGCCGGAGCTTCCTATCGCGGCGGTGCGCGGGGACCTATTGCACCCCTGGATGCGGTGGAGCTCTGCCGCGCCGGTGGAGCCGCTCGAGCTATGCACGGTGGAGGTTGGCCGCGGTGGGGCTCAGTGGAGGGGAGTAGACCGCCGCGCGGGAGGGAGGAGGATCGGCGCGTGAGGAAAAGAGGGCGGGAGGAAGACGGCGCGCACGGGGAAGGAGTAGGGGCCTCCCTACACGCCTGTAGAAGGGTTCGGAAGAGGAAAAGCAGGTGCCTCTCTAGAGTAGGAGCCAGAGTAGGATCTCTGCTAGAGTGTATTTTTTTATGCTTGGTCCTATTTTTTTGAGTAGGGACCTGGGGCTTTAAAATTGCATCGTGTCTTCAAAGGATCCGGCTAAATTAGATCGGCCGCACGGCCACTTCATTTTTTAGCACCCAGAATCATACTCTTTATGCGCTTTCCGTTTTTGAAAAAACTGCCACCGCAGCCTTTTTCTTCACCCCTAAAGCGCTCTCAGGGATGGTGCCCAGCGACACCCACACAATTTTTTCTGCCATATAACATGCCTCTCTCCATCCTGACATTCATTGTGTACAAAGAATCATCTCTGACCTAGCAAGTGATATGCTATTATACAAAAGAAAGTGCAACCATTTGTATAAGAAAAACACATGTATTCTACATTTCTTATTGTACATGATATGCTTTTGCACAAAATTTCTAAAATTGAAACACTCAGGGCATGTTTGGTTGCAGCACTAAACCAATTTTGCATGGCTTGACTGTAGCCTGAGCTCTGCCTATGACGTATTTGGTAGAAGTCCCAAATACCAGGCATTGCTTCCTCCACTAGGCCATCAAAAATCGACATTGGGTTAGTTCGTTTTCTAGGGTCTAAAGTTTAGACCCGTCACATCAAAAAGAATCTTATCATTTAGAAGTATTAAATAAAGTCTAATTACAAAACTAATTGCAGAACCCCAGGGCTAATTCGCGAGACGAATCTAATGAGGTATATTAGACCATAATTAGCGGATGATTACTGTAGCATCACTGTGGCAAATTATGAATTAATTAGGGGAATTAGCACCCATCTATGCAAAAAGTTTTGAAATTAGACTTTATTTAATACTTTTAAATAACAAGATTCTCTTTGATGTGACAGATCTATAGTTTAGAGGGTAGGAAACGAACACACCCATTGCCGGGCAAGGCAGAATCACATTCACATGCAGCCTGCAGGCAGCATCTGCTCCCAGGCAAATCATCCAGACTCCAGAGTTGCAACCAAATATGCCATCAGCGCTCCCTAAAAAAATAACCTTTTCATTGTGCAAAATCTGAATCAAAACAGCACATCAGGCCCCATTCACATCCCGCATTATCAGGCAACATCTGCACCAAAGAACATCGAATCAGTCATTTTAGAATTGCACAACCTACCGGTATTTTTTTCTCTACAATTTTCATTTCTGCAATGGACATGTATTGGACTAAAAAATAAGATCAAGCTAAATAACTAGGCAGTTATGAACTCCCCAGGATGACTAAAATCACATTAGCTCCCTCCTACTTAACACTTAATTTTTGCTTTGCTGCACATGAAAAGTGATGCATAGAATAAAAACTAGGCCACCATAGTTGAATAAGTAAACTACATGGTGACTCAAGTAGAATTGCTCATAGTTTTAGATATAGAAAGATTGGCATGCATACAGTAAAGTAGACTATCCCAGTTGCGAAACCAAAACTGCCTAGTAGCTCATATAAAAATTGCTTCTAAATTAGATGCAAAATGCTTGGCAGACATACACTAAATTTCCTAGATTCTACACTAGACCACCCCAATTGCATATTGTTCCAGACCCATGAAAACATAGAACTGAACAAAAATGCACCTCTGATGCCCTGAAAGCATCAGATAAGAAATGTTAGAAAATGGTAGAACTATTATATTTTGAGCATTGACAATGCAAGCATCAGCTAATAAGAAATGCATTTATGAAAGAAACCATATCACTGAATATAAATTTGTTTCTTATACCCTGTTTTCATTTCCATCCTAATTCATCAACTCGTTAGCAGGAAACAGGGGAATATGATATCTGGTTTGCCTATTCTGCTGCTCGCCCTTCCCTTAACTGAAATCGTTCTCAATTAAGTTCTCAGTTAGGCTATTGTACTAGTTCAGTTAGAAAATATAAATATTTAATTAGGTTATTCCGGTGGTATCGATAATGCATAAGTATTCATTCATATAAGAAAATATGCTGCTTCAGCTAGGCAAAACGCCAAAAATACAAATTTGAGACATTTAGCTTTCAAATCATAATCTTTGCATATCAGACAAGAAAGCTAGACATGCGACACTGCGCTTTTGGAATGATTCGGGTGATGATCAAAACCAGGTAGCTTGCATGCAGCAGACAAGAGATGGAACACATGCTTAGATGAATATGCTCAATGGCATCGCCTAATGAAGTATTAATATTTTGCCACATTTAGAACTATGTTATTGCTTAGATGAATATGCTCAATAACATTGCCTAATGAAGTACAGTGTTATTGCCTAAATGTATAAGTAATATTGCCTAATGAGGTACAAATTATTGCCAAAAAAGTACAACATAATTACCTAATGAACTAGTACAATGTTGTTGCCTGATGAAGTATATTATTATTTCCTAATCAAGTATAGTATTGTTGCTTAACAAGACTTTTCTCCATATATTTGAAAATGAACTATTGCCTAGCAGAAAATAGTAGCACATGTGACGTGCTATTATCGACACAATGTGCAGATTTTCTTATCCAAATCATGGAGTTAACTGCATGTATGTATCTATATCTGTTGTATGCATTTTAGTTAATATTAAGTACACATTTTAATAGTACCAATTAAGCATTTTAGGACCAACACGAACCAACAATTAATCAATAAAAGTGGGAAAGGGAGGAGAATTACTCGAGGAGGCAGAAGAGGTTGGAGCGAGCGGCGTAATGATGGGAGCCGAGGACCCTCGAACAGAGATTCGGCGTGTGCCGACGCACACCTCGCCGAACACTAGCCCCACCTTGATTCGCGCATCGGTCGCCGGGATCCCAGCACCGCCGAGGCCTCCATCCGCGTCCGCCGCCGCACGAGGCCTCCACCGCGCCCGCCCACCGTGGGGAGCCGCGTGCTCCCACGCTGAGCCGCTGCTCCCGCAGGCCTGCGTCGTGCCTGGGACGAGATCCTCCCCGTGGAGCTCCGCCTACCATCTCGATCCGCGACGATGCGCCCGTCTCGATCCGCCACCGCAGCCCATAAGCCTCCGCCGTCGCGCTCACGACGGCGCATGTCGTTGTCCGGCGGAGCCCGAGCTGCCTCCCTGCGTCGCTGCTCTGGATCGGGAAGAGAAGAGTTGAAAGGAAATAAAATGGGGAACGAGATAGACGGGGGATAGAATTGGATCGGGGGAAGGGACGACCGCTGAATGGCGCTGATGGGAGCGGGAAGGCAGAATCGCACGCGATTGTCCCGATCTGAGATCGACGATAGACAGAGCCGGCCGTTTTACAGAATAAAATACGGCTGGTCGGACAGAAGTCTTTACCCTCTTCAAAAATGGGCTGGTACAGTGAAAAACTTTACTGAAAGACAAAAAAAAGTACATCAAAAACTTTCAACGTACCTTTTGGGCATTGTCCTATGTCTTGATTGAACAGCAATTAATCGGCCTACCAAAGCTTAACAATAAAGAATATTTTCCTTGCGGCGAAACGCATCCATGTTGATAGATCTGAGCAAAACCGGCATGACCCGGCCCGAGCCGATGACCCAGCCCGAGTCCAACGGGCTAAGCCCGGCTCGACGCTGATTTAGAGCTGGGTGTGGCCGTGCGGCTCTGATTTTAACGGCCAAAAAGATCAGGCCAGCCCAAGCCCGATCCAAAATAATAAAATCAATAATTTTTGTCTATGGTTATTGATGCCTCCAGGTACTTCTTTGTGTTTTCAAAATGAAACTATTATTCTATAACAACTTTATTTGATTATTGATCCATTTGTACATTATGTAACTTACTACAATATCTCCAAAAATATCATATATTTTCATTTGCTAGTGATGACAACAGGCTACAGAAAAATCTTAATAAAAGAGAAAAGTACCTCGAATAAAAAATTAGTGTAAAACCCAACGCAAGTAACTTTTTACTCGTAGTTTTTAGGAGATTTTCTAGTTATTCACAAATAAAACTAGAAGTACAATATGCACCCCACTTTCCTGAGGCTGAGTCCAGTGGTGGAGGGAGATATCTCCCCGCCACGTCAGATCTCACCCTCACTCTCACCCCACCCCTCCAATGCACAGGTTATAGTGCCAACTCTCACTTCTCTCTCCTCCACGTCAGCTTTTCTTTTCCAGATTTAATTATTTCACTCTCTTTTGTTCGCGTACGCAAAATAATTCAATAAACTAATTTTATTCAACTAAAGAAATTACCGATTACATCATAATTAAAAAAGAAAATTACATCGCAACTAAAAATAGCAAAAATACATAATAATTAAAAGAAAATTCTAATCCTCCTCCGAATCCTCGTCTAGTCCAAGCTCTTTTTCCACCATCTTGACGGCCTTGAAATGAGTACGTTTTTCTGTTTCGTCCATATCCGCGGTTGATCGGCACTTCATTACGTTCCATTGCTTGAATAGTTTAGCCTTCACTAAACCACCTCACATGTTCTTCATTGCAAATGCTTTACTTGCTACCGCACTGCTTAATTAGGATTCCTTCCCCTTAGCCTTCTCCTTCCGCTTAGCCGCTTTGGCCCTATCACGGCCTATTGGACGAGTCTCATTGTCCTCCTCTGTGTCTTCTGTTCCGCCGGAGCTGTACTCACCCGAAACTCCGAGGCGGGTTCTCTTACTACTCACATCGGATCCACCTCCAGGACCATGTTTCGCTGCCCACTTGGGTTCGTGGCGAACAGCTCTCCACCAATGATGGCGCTTGAATGCTGTCGTCACTTTCGGGTCGTTCTCGTACCTCGCCATTGCCCCCTCCATGACCATTGCATCGTCTGCTCCACTCTGACGTACTCTTTCTTCTTGGATGTAGTATCCATTAAACAGGGTCACCTCACGGTTGTACACGTTCCAATGATCCTTCAGTTGCTTCGCGGTGCGACGACAGGATGGCTCCGCGGTAGAGTTGAAAATCTCCGCTATTTGGCCCCAAAAACTCAAACCGATCTGGTTGTTGCCGGTGATAGAGTCATTCGAGTGATAAACCCAAGCATGTACCTAGCCCGAACATATTGTTAGTTATTTAAAAAAATATGATATTTAAATAGATGAACACTAATTAAATTACCAGTTTTTCCTCCTCCGCAATCGTCCAGTCAAGTCTCTTTGGACGTTTTGGTTCAGTCGCTCCCGCTCCTTCATTTTGAGACTCAACGGAGACGGGGCTTGGAACCGTGGGTGCCGCGTGCGGAGGTGGTGGGTATGGACCATATGGAGGTGGAGCTTATGGAGGTGGAGCATATGGAGGTGGAGCGTACGAAGGTGGTGGGTACGGACCTTCAGTCTTGCTCCTTATGCCTGGAGGTGGAGCATATGGAGGTGGTGGGTATGAGTACGGACCGTACAGATAATGATATGGCGGTGGAGGTGCCCCGGAGCCGGAGGTGCAGCAGGGGGGAATAATGCCTAGGGTTGCGCGAAGAATTGATATCGGAGCGGCGATGCATCGGAGAAGACTCATCTTGGGGAGATGCTTGTGACCCGTCAGACTGCAAGAGATCGGTGAAGGTATGGAAAACTGGAGACCAACCGGTCATGGTGGAAGAGATTTCGGATTGTAGAGGAGAGAAATGAGCTCAAATGGGGTGTGGAAGGAGTGAAAACCGGGTGGGGTATTTATAGGGGGTTGGGGAAGAAATTTGGGATTTTTTGCAATTTTTCTGAATTTTTTGGAGTTCAAACGGTCAAATAACGGCTAGTTCAACGGATAGTCCGTGTGGACCAATCGAAATGTGCCACGTCACTCTCGCCCCACCCCTCTCACCTGCGCACGCCGACGCCAGCGCGCCGCCTCGCTCCCGCCCACCTCCCGCCCCCGCGCGCCTGCCAACGCGGGCGCGAGCGGGGCGATAGCGCCCGCTCCTGCCCGGCGGAATCCATCCCGCCCTCTCTCTCTCTCCCACCTGTGGCAGAACCAACCTGAATTACACCGGCTCAAGTACGCGAGTCCACTTTTGAGGGCTCCAACGTGCTTCAAACGGTATAATCCTTTGGCCTGTCGGGTAACGTTCCGATAAACCACCAAATGCAGGATCAAACAAGGTACCTCGCACGAAGGCGAGTCCAGAGATACAAATACCATCACATTTTATATCACAGGCAGTTATATTACATGAGTGTTCAAAAGTGACATAAATTCCCAACTGAGGGAAGTTATTACAAACGGTTTAAGTTTCAAGTCATGTAGCGGAGTTTAAAGCACGGGCATTGTACACGTCGTCAGTTCAGATACCATGCTAGCCCTGGCATTATATCACTCGGAGGGGTCTGCGTTGGACGGGGACGGGTCCTACTCCACGGACCAACCATCAGGCAGAGGGTAGGGCCACGGTACAGGCAGAGCTGAGTCGTCAGGGGGATTACCTGAACAAAAAGTTACAAGGCAAGACTGAGTATTCTAATACTCAGCAAGGCTTACCCGTTTATGGTATACTTAGCCATGTAACTAGACTTATGAAGGCTTTTTGTGTTTTGGGTAGAGTTTTAAGCTGAAAAGCAACAAAGAGTAGGTCCTTAATTTCAACTTTTAGCTTTCAAGTTCTATGTGATTATTCATTCTAGATAAGCACCTATAGCTATTCAAGCATGGTAGAATCTTTGGCCAAACATCATCTTTGATAACCGTATAATTGCTCTTGTTACTCTATGTGGTAAAGGGATCAAGCAGTCTCAATCTCCGCGAGAAACAGACGATTCCTGAATCGAATTTCAGCCTTGCAACGGTAAACCTAACTCACACGCTTGGAACATCTAGAGATTGTTCCGAAGCAACCGTTTGCCTTTCATTCCAACTCGTGGATCAGATCCACCACAAGCGACTGCAGGACCATACGCACATCCAATGTGCAGGACGTATGCCTGTAGAGCGACTAGATGGCCATACTCCTGGTTGCCCAGCAACACGTATTCCCATACGTCGAATCGAGTAACAGAAAAAACCAAAATACGAGTGGTGGGAGGTATGTCCACTCCTCAGGCCGATTGGTTACTAGGCTTACCGCTTACCATATTTCGCGGCATGTGGTTAGTACTTTCAAACGTTTAACCACCGCTACCACACACTGCGACCTTATCAAATTCACCAACACAGACGGGGTATCATCTCAATCATGATACTCCATATAAATCTCGTCCGTCATCCTTATAGTGATTACAGGAATGTAAACAACACAACTCCTATGTCGCGCAAGTGATAGGAAATCACCCGACTTCTACCGGTCCTATTAGCAGAGCGGCTATTCAAACTCAAGTGCTAGTATTCAATACACTGGTTCCTAGAAAAATGTACTAGGGTTTCTCATACAATTCCTATGAACGTAATGCATAAATAGATATAAATAATATAGGTTGCAGTGTAAATAAAGTAGGAGTTATGTCCGGAGCTTGCCTTCTTGCGTGGGGTTAGGGGCAGTAGTGTCAAGGTTTTCCGAACTTTGGTTCGGAGCTTCAGTTAGATCTTTGACGGCGTTCCCAGGGTCTTCAGCTGATTCCACTCCTTGTTCCGGGATTACTTCGTAGTCACCATCGGCGAGAGTAGTCGAGTCTACATGATATGCAAAGATGTAAGTTAAGGAATGCATATTCTATTATTTTACTTCACGATAAAGTTGCAATCCAACGAAAGTATGATTTGCTGTTTACACATATTATTTATCTCTCTTGGGCAGTCATTTATCGGGTATTAACTATTTTACCTAGTTACGTTAAGTAACAGGGTTGATTACCCTAAATATCTAACAGGTTGAGTTGGTTTCAAATATTTAAACTAATTATTAATAACTTTATCTATTTGCTTGCTAATTACTTATATTAACCCTAGGTCATTATTTAATTATGGACTTATTTATTTAGAAAATAGCAATACATTATCATTGCATGTTTTATTTTTCTTGGTGTTTTACACCTGATCTTAGGGTGAGAATTTAATGACAGGTTACACTATTTAAGAATAGTACCTTAAAATATTTTCATAATTTTTGAGCATTTAAATCCATAGATATTAAATATTTAAGGGTGAATAGATATTATTCATAATTAAACCTACACATTATGAAAATTTTATACAAACAGGAGGTTAAATATTTTTCCTAAGCATTACATGTCAATACAAGACTAATGCAATTGGTTTCACATTTGTATCATTTTTTTGCTATTTATTATACATTTTCGTAGCCTACAACTACTTAAACTTAATATTTAAATTAGAGCTTAAACTACTCAGAAACTGAAATTCAAGCTAAAAGGAAAGTTGTATATTTTAAAATGAGGATTCCAACAAATTTTAGTTTGCATTTTTAGGAGTTTTCCTTGATTTGATATAGAATTTCAAAGTTGGCAGCACAATTAACACTAGGGGGTCCTTCTGGCACTATTCATATATGTCTTAAGCCTTGCAGATAGCCCCCTGGACTTTCAATTCTTCTAACACGAGGTCCTTGCCGGGTCTAGACGGTGGCCGTGGTGTTTGACCGGCGTGTTCTCGCCGGCGGCGAGGGTTTGGCCGGGGATGATCTGGTCCTACGTGACCTACGTGATCTACTGAGTTCACGGGTGGGTGATGTGCACCAAGAGAAGCGATGGAGCATGGCCGGCGGCGATGAATCGCGGCGGCCATGTCGGGGTGCTCACGGTCCCGGCGAGGGGTCGGCGAACACGGACCACTAGGGCACGCATGAGCATCACAGGAGTGTGGGGATGCTTTCCCCGTGCCTAATTTGGTCAGAGAGAGAGCGGAGGGTGGTGTTCGACGGTGGGGTGGACGTCGGGTTCTTACCGGCGGCGATGGCGGTCGGTGTTCTATGGGCTAGGGTGATGGAGGGTGGTGGGGAAGTAGTCGAGGAGCTTCAGGGCAATGTGGCGAAGCTAGTGGTGAGTTCAATTGGGGTCGAGAAGGATCGGGAGGAGGTGCCCCACGGCGGGCAGGGGCGGTGGCGGGTGAAGATCGACGGCAATCGTCGGGGAGTCGGTATGGTGCACTAGGGGACCAATTGGGGGGTCGTCGAGCTTCACGGGGCCGAGAGGGGTCTACCTGGGGTGTTGTCATGGTACAGGAGGGCTCGGAGTGGGCTGCCCACGGTGAACCGAAGGCGGCGGCGGAACTCGAGGTAGCCGGAGCTGTGGAAGACGAAGCTCGGGTGCGAGAGGGTGAAATTGATCGGGCTGGAGAGCACTAGTGGGTCACGGTGGTGCTCTAGCAGCTCTGGATTGGGGTTTAGAGGGAGCGAGGGTGGCTGGCGATGGTGGGCAGTAGGGGCGGCGGAGGTCCAGCGAGGAAGTTGAGCTCGGGAAAGGAAATGCTGGGGAAAATGAAGTGCAGCAACGAGTAAACAAGGTCACAGAGTGGTCGTGGAGCGCGTCTTAAGGCCGGGAGTGATGCTACAGTGCAAGCAGGAGCTGTCAATGGCGGCGAGGGTGTGGCGGCCGGCGGACGGCTCGGGAATGCGTGGCGCGCGCGCGAGAGGGCAGCGGGGAAGGGGAACAGGGCCGGGGCAGGGGGAGGACGACATGTGGGGTTCACCCCAGCAGGAGGTGGCGCGGCGGCGGCGGCAGAGCGGCGGCCAGGGCGAAGCACTGCCGACGGCAGGAGAGGAAACGGAGCAGGGCACGTGCTCGGGGAAGAAGAAGAGAGGGAAGGGGGTCCGAGGGACCTGTTGGTGAATTCCAAGAATTTCAGGGATCTCTTGGTAAACTAAAATTTCCCACTGATGTAAAGATCTAATGAGGAAATGCCCAAAATGAAAGTTGTAGAGTTTTTAAAACTCTACAATATTGCTTTAAGGTTCAAGTTCAAAAAGCCAAAGTTTACAGCTTTACATATTAAATTTTTGAGTAAAGGTAGAATTTGAATTCTTTTGTCCTTACCAAAGTGGATTTGATGAAATTTTGGATATGTTTACAAGTTTTCATGGGATGTCATGATGACTTGTATTCTTATATATTAGCTCTTAAGTAAACATGAAAGTTACTTTTACACTTCAACTATTTTACATAAAAGGCCCTATGATTTTTATTTTAATCACACATAGGTCCCTATTTTTACTTAAAGACTTATTTTCCTTTGGATTTAACCTATCTTTTACACTTTCTTTCCTATGGTAATATAAATTTAACACCTAGTATTATATTTATCCTAGGTTTTAATGCTATCTCCCATTTCACCCAATTAACACTCAAAGACCTATATTTTACAAAAATTATAATTATACCCCTAGTCTTTTGTACTACTCACATATACCATAGCAAGCATACATATTTCATACTAAAATCTAGTGTCTATGTTTCTAATTATCTGAATGTTACACCACCCGCCCGCCTCCCGCCTGCGCCGCGCCGATGGGGGGCGGTACCACCCCCCATTGGGACGAGCCTGAATAGTTTTGCAGGCAAAGTTTCAGCATTTCCTAGACGACTTTACTTTACGCTAGCCTGTCTGTACTTAGTAGGCCGAGAAATCGCGAATAGTGAATGGTCCAATATTATGCAACCGTCTACGCAAGCAATAATCCAATTTCCATGATCGCTTGTCTTAGAATCCAATTCCCATGCTACAACTGGATCCCAATGCATCCTTCCTTTGCATGGCTCGACGCAGTCTCGCAATCACCAATCCATTGAGAGTTGCTATAACCAGGTCAAAATAACTTGCATTAAGTAATAGAAAAAGGCAACGTGCATTCTTTTCTTACTTGAATTGATTATGAGGTCCGTATCAAACGGAGATAATTTTAGATATGATGTTGGCACAACACAATGAGAGTTTACCTCAGCATACTAGCAACCCAAAACTTACTACTGCTACAGTTTCAATCTAACCTATCATTATTGGCCGTCCAACCATCCAAAACAATTTGCCCAAGAACAATTTTATGTAACCAGACTAAGCAATACAACCATACAAGCCCTTATATCCAGCAGCAAGCGCATCTGACGCTCTGAGCTCATGGTTCGTCATCTGACAGCATAACAAGGTCAACACTGTGAAACCACATTGACCAAAATGAATGACGAGCCTCTTTACATTTTGTACTTGTTTGGAAAGGAAACCAAACTAGTCATTCCCAGTTCCCAACAACAGATCTCTTGTTACCCAACCCCCATTATAACATCTGTCAGCTAAACATCATCCTACATATGGCCAAAATTTTGCAGCAAGCAGTGCTGCAAGCTCAGTGATGGTACAAATACAATTAAGGTGACACCTATACTTTTCCTATCTCCTGAAATGGATATTGACAACAGTTGGCTGCATATAAGTCTGCTGAATTGAAAGTACAAGTGGGAAAAATGGGTGAAACAAGAAGGATGAGATTCTTTTCGCTCTGCTGTCAGAAGCACCAGAATCCAAACCTACAGAGTAAAAGAAAAGGATATGATAATCTGAAGTAAAAATAATACTAGGAAAGCTCATGTTTTTGCTGCTTGCAGAAATATGTGATATATTTTCTTTCTTGTGGTACCCTAAAAATGGTGGTACGTTTCTCTTGTCAGAGGTAAGGTAACCTACAGCTCGGTCTAGGTACATGATTCATGATTGCACTATTGTTGTGTTGGCTTAGTGACTGTAATTGCACTTGATACAGGCAATGTTGATATATTGCCACACAAGCTAGCTCTAGAATCTTAGCACATGACCACACCAATTGACCAGTACCTGGCTTGATCTTAAATTTGACAACATTTGGTGACCTCACTGATATAAATTTTATTGGATGCTCTGTGCAATGCCGATGCCGATCAATTGCTGAAATCAGCTGCAAGGGAAAAAGGGCAGGAAAATTACCACAAGTCAGAGCAGAGAAGGAAAAATAATCGTATCAATATATCATACACTTTTAACTTATATGGAAGCCAAGATGATTACAGGGCTCATGGAACTGCATAGAACAAAATGGTGGAACTGTGAAATTTATAATGCTCGTTGCAAGCATACCTACCAAGTAACCCCATGTACAGCATTGATTAATATATGTGCTATTGCATAAATATATAAATTGGATTATCAAGGTAATTTCTCATGGCTAGCATTTTGTAGGATTATGGCTACTAAATTTCAGGGAAACACCTACATATAAACAGCCATATACTTAGGGTATATAAGACATTATATACATTGCTTACAGTGTATATTTCAAACGAGTCACAGAGCATACCTTCTCATCATACCTAAAAAGGGATAGATCAAAGTATGGCGAAGGACTCTGTGATTGGCACGTGTAAGGCAATGATGCCATCATCTTTTTCACAAACTGCCAAACATAAAACAAGAAGCGTTTAGTCGTTTACTAGAAGCTTCAGCATAATATCTTCAAACAGAACAAGTTAACTGATCAAAAAAGCATCTATTAAGAGACTAACTGCCTGAACAATGAACAATAAGAGAAATAAAAAACTTAATTGCCCATAAGCACCAACCGAGTAACAATCAAAATATCTATTACAATTACTACTTTCAAGTTATCTTTTTTTTGGTGGCGGCAGTGGCAGTGGATCATTTACCTCGCCCTTACATCTTGAACCTCCTAAACAAACAGCTAACAGAAACACAGAAATAAATAAACTCAAATAACAAAATGGGTAATAAATATAAATAAATAAAATCACCGAACAAACAATATTTTTAATGCATTTCAGTCTTAACCCAACAAATTTCTCCCTCCGTCAAAACTTGCTTTCCTACGTCGTCTTCGCCTTCATCCATCCTCTAAAATTTCCCTGTCACCACCAATGAACAAGGTGGTAGGTGACCCCACACCCATCACCCTCTTTCTTGCCATCACACAAGGCCACCTCTCACAAGTCACAACATAAGCTGTTCTCAATCTAGCTGAAAGCTATGAGATATGTGTCATGATGGCAGCTCAAGGCCAGAGGTGCAGTACATGCCATACAGCAGTGGTGGAATTGAGGGTATAGTTAGGCCAAGCACAATGGCAGAGGTGTGGTGGCCAAGGATAAACCTCAGCTAGGCACCATAGTAAATCCAAAGGCATGGCATAGGCTGACACCAGCAACTAAAGCTCAAGGACCTGGGTTACTGAGTCTTTCTAACAGCCGCATAGTGTAGCACTCATCAAAGTAGTCAAAAAAAATGTGCATCAACTAATAGTTCATGTCTCTACTTTTCTGCAGAAAGATGGGATATGTTTTAATATTAACAACCAAACACTACAGGCTATGTTTCATATATACTGAATACTGGAAGGCACACTCAAATCTCAAAAACAAGAATTCAACTATTTTGTTTAGTATAATACAACCAGCATGTCCCTAACATATTGAGTGCGAGGTTAGCAGATCCTTCAGTTGATGAGACCAGAGATATTTGCATTCAATTATGAATTAAGGAAAGCAATACTTCATCAATGAAATTGTTAAATATCATATGCTGCATTTAAAAACATACACTGGAGATCAAGTGTTGCTGTATACATATATCTACATAGTTTAGTATTTTGTTCTGTGTACATGTTTGCACGAGTTTGAAATATGAGGTAACACCAATGGAAGATCACATGTCATATCTTGTCGAACCAAGAGCTAAATGTTCTTTGAAATTTGGACCATATTTGATCTATCAATATTACCTGTGAGGAGCTGCTTGCTTTATTTTTTATTGTGCGAAGTTGATCAAGAGCATGAATATCATTGGAGTGCGACGAGATAAATTTTCCATGCGATGAATCTTGTGGATTGGCATGAAAATGGTCATAAAATTGTTCAAACAAGGAATAGAGCTCCTCCGATGAATTCTGTTGACAATTTATAAAGTAAACTCAGCACACTAAGAAGATATGGTGCAATGTGTATATCTGTTTCCATGGTCGTAAATACCTGGTAAAGCGAAACGATATCAGTTGTCTCCATGTTATACACGGCAAAGAATGCTAAGTTTTGATCAGTACTTCGAGAAACCTGGGGATATCCAAAAAGTGTTTGCAGTTACAGTTAGAAGACATTAAGGTATGCAACGCCTACTGGCAGGATGACAGAAAAGAAGACTTACCCCTCCATCCACACTACCGAACTTGATAAATAGGTGATGGCGATCCAAAAACTGTACCTGATCAACTATCATGCTGTAAGCACCTTGGCAAATAATTTGTTAAGAGAAAATAGGCTGTTTAGCTAACAACACAGGCCCTGACATCAAGATCATACTATTGCTGAGAGCTAGCCATCTAGCTGAAAAACAACTTCAGCAAGTGCCAGTAAAAAATTAAAAATCTTTTCAACCAAGCAGAAAAAGGGAAGTACCTTCCATATGATAAGAAAACAATGTGAATGTGAAAATAGAAAACAGAAAACAATATGCCATTGGTAGTACCTTCCATATGATAAGATCAACATAGTCTTGGAAGTGAAAATAGAACTTCTTCTTGAGATGCTGGACCCTCTGCAAACAAATTCAACATTCCAAATGGAGCAAGTTCAAACAAGAAGAGAAAATATTTTCACTTTAACAAAACATGTTACAAAGGCAGTAATATCACAAATGGAGCAAGTAAATTAGCAATAAGAATGTTATCATCTCAACATTCCAAAGGAAGCAACAAAAATTATGACAACAAGGATAGATGAAGTAGTCACCTTTGTAAATAACAAATATGGGGTAAATTGAATAAGATATAGCTTTCCTTAATTGTTTAAAATGATGAGACCAATCCAAGAGTATATGTACAAATACTGCTGGAAAATTATTCAAACCGGGTAAAGTAGCTAACCAAAGTCTGATCTGGAACTTCGTTCCATGTCTTGCGAAAAATATACGACAACAACCGTTGCTTGATGCCAGGAAGAAAAGAACCCCCATAACCAGACTGCATGAATCAAATTCATTAAAAAGATCATAGATAATTTTTCTCATACAGATTTATCATGTACGAGTTCAACACTAGAAAATAAGCAATCAAATATTCCAGAACAAAGGCACATCAGAATGATGCAGACATATTTATATTCTTCAAAGGAAAGTCATTTCAAACAGTGATACAGAATACAAGCTTTCCAATCAGAACCGACAAATGCATTCTTTTTTTCAGTGGAAGCTATTCAACTATACTCTATATTTCACGACCCATCAAAACTGGACAGACTGCAAGTAAAGCTTGGCATCTGCTTTCTTCCTGCAATCAATCCTATCATCTAGCAACAACTACGTTTCTCACACATTGTTGTCCATAATAGGACAAACCAGTACTTAAACCAGTGGCACTTGTAGTAATTTCTTATAATCTATTAACTTTGAAGTCAACATAAACGTATAAACACCTACTATCCTATCAAATTGTTACTACAAATTAAAGCATACTTTGCATCCTTTCTAATGTGTGTCCATGGTAATAACAAATGATTCTGAGTTGCTAACATAAAGGAAAAAAGGTTCTAGCATCATTTCTATTTCAAAATACCTCTAATATGAATAAAGGATCCTAATTTAACGTTCTTGCAATATTTCAGAGACAATAAAACACTACGAACAGACAAAATTCACAGGCAATCACTATCTATTTGGTATAGACTAGGGCAGGTACCAACAGACAGACCACCTCGGAATCTACTCCTTCCATTTGAAAATGTAAAGAGGTTCTAGCTTTGTCCTAAGTCAAACTTCTCCATTGACCAAGTTCATGAAAAAAATGCACCAACATCTGCAACATCAAGTTAGTTTCATTAAATATGTCTTGATAGTGCATTTATTTGGTATTGTATATGTTAACATTTTTAAAATAAACTTGGTCAAAGTTAGATAAGTTTGACTTAGGACAAAACTAAAACCTCAATTTTGAACGGAGGGAGTACATTGATAATTTGGTCAGTATTACAATGATACTGTCATATAGATTAGGGAATGTTTGATGAGTAATGACCATGCAAAACGCTACACATGTCCTAATTGATATATTAATGATAATATGTACAGACCATTTAACATGTGCACTTACATAATGTAAAGTAAAATCCAACAAAGCTGTGGTCCTAAGATTTGCAGATACCTGAACATGTGAGTGAAGAAATAGCTCATCATCTTCCCGGCAGAAAGCGCCAATTCTGCGTACCTCAACAAGGTTGCCTGAATCTCGGATCTGTAGGATATGTATTGTTTGATATCTCAGAGAAACAATACAAAGCAGGTCCTCATACAAGTAAGCACCAATACTATGTGCCAGATTGATAAAATCATTGCAGAAAGCCTTTTCATCCAGTATGACGCCATCTTCTAGCCTGGTAACAGAAATACAGATGTCCTAATCCAACCAAACGATGGAAACAATGGTTACAAAATATATTGTAACTTAGACCCCCAAAAAATGCATTCCTCCTGAGACAAGAACTATACCGCACAAGATAGAAAGTTATTTTCTCAATTGATGGCACGCCATGTATTGCACCCTCAGTGGCAGTTGAATCATTACTTTGTGCAGTTGATGTTGCAAATAAGCCAAATTGATGGCATTCCATGTACAGGAAAAAGTCCTTGCAAATGTATTCATTGCTGGATGCAAGTGGAATTGAGTAGAGCTGCTTAAAGAAGCTATCAAACTTCTTTGCCTTTGGTGGAAGATCATGAGAATCACATTCTTCAGTGCATGAATATGTCAACCAGATGGGGCGGTATACAATCAAATCTTGGTGGTTTCGGCTAAAAGCCACAAGATACTTCCCATCATCAGTGAACTTGCGAAATGAATAGTCTGGGCAATCTATGTCATATATCGTGTAGCTTGGAACCAAATTCTCATAGAACTGTCTACTAGTGTTAACCTGTCAGCGGTATGGAAAGAACAACAAAAGACAGCTTAGATCTACTTGCATGATCAGAAGAACAATTGGAATTTAATTTGAACATTAAAGAGCATGCTATCGCCCCTAATTATGTGTTGCTACAACATTCACCAAGGCAAAAGGCTACAGAATATACCGTAACATATGGAGCTGTGCATACATAATGAAATCATATGAGATGAATTACATTGGTAAGATTCTTGCTCTTTCACTTTTCATCATCTAGCCTAAATATAGAAGACCACAAATGTTCTCTGATCATCTGTTCTTCCATTATCTGTTGCAGAGCATAATATTCTCTGGTTTCTATATGCTATAATTAAAAAGAAGTTAGCAAGAACCAATGTTTTAAATCGCGGGCTAAACCATTTAGCGGTCATCTCCTCCGGCCGCTAAGAGCTGCTATAGCGAGCTAATAGCACCGCTAATCAGTTTAGCGGAAATTTTAAAAAAGCACATGTCGTGCGCATGCAGCTGGCTTGGTTCACATACATCTACGTGGGCCATTTGTACCTAGGCACCTGGCCCAAGGCAGCAGGCCGAATGGTCTGATTTTGCTTCCTCGGGCCACCACCATGTCAACGCAGGGCATTGGCCAGAGCTTGTAGCTGCTGGGTGCTGGCCCGCATGCGTGCGTGGGGGCTATTGGCCTGGCTAGCTGCCAATGCTGCCGCCGAGTGCCAGAGCACATGCACGTGCCTGATAGCCCAGCACGCATTAGCGGCGCTATCTCTCTCGCCGCTACGGCGTTTAGCGGCGCTAATTACTGCGATAGCGAGCTTAGCTTCTCTAGCGGAAGAAAGAGCCGTATCGTAGCGGGAGCTTCTATAAAACGCTATAGCGGTGCTATAGCCCGCTAATTTGAACATTGGCAAGAACTCAATGTGGAATGTTACATCATTGTTTCAGACTTCCAGTGTCAAGTTGGGTTACATTCATTACCATTTGTTAACATAAACTATGCAGCTAACAGAAATACACAACCATATCTACTGACAAGATACTCTCGTATAATAATTGATCTATAAATGTATCATCTGAATAATCATGAGCTAGCATAGATTAAAGAGAACATTATCGAAACTAACCCACGCACATTTGGAGCATCGCCTAGCGATAGCGTTCAGAAGGCCTGATTTAGCTTTTGTTATTTTCCTGCACTTCAGTGACCTTTGCGATCATGACGGTCATAGTTCACTAAATCATTAGGTATGTCTAATCATCTCAGGCTTCAGTGTCCTACTGCATGGACATCGACGCAGCAACCCTAGCAAGCCCACAAAGGCAGAGCAAAAGCTAATCACACAATCTTGAGGCGAACTCCAAATAGCAACCACACCTAAACCTCTCCAGACCGAAGCAGTGGTTCCCCGGCTCCAATGAAGGAAGCCAGCCACACTTTGGCCGCCCTCGAGACCCGCCACACGACCCTACCAGGCACGACAGGAACTGACCAAGGAGCAGAGGAAGGGTGGGGACGAGAAAACGTACCGCAGCGCCGGGGCGCGGGGAGAGGAGCTGGCGGTCGAAGACCCTGGAGGCGACGTTCCCGCTGCGGAAGAAGCGCACCATCTCAGTCACCGCGCCGCGCGTGGCCGCCTCCGCGGAGGCAGCATCGCACGTGCGCACACGCGAGGCGGGTGGCGGAGGGGGGGAATAGGATAGGACGGCCGCGCTGGGCGGGGAGCTCTGGGGTTCTCCTCGGGGATGCGCCGGTGGGAGTGTGGGGCGCGGGGAAGCCGGAGAAATTTTGGGGACGGGAGAACCGGAGAAGAGGGGGGATCTTCGCTTGTGGCGGTGGTGAAATTTTGGGAAGCGGACGGAATGGGAGTGGTGTGGGGAGCGTGTGGGGGGAGGAGTGGGGTCCCAGCCGGAGGGAGTTGAGACGTGAGGCCGGTGGGGGAACACGAGGGGTGGCTGTGGCCCCGGGGCCCGCGACCGGGAGGGGACTAGGGATGGGGGCACTGCCGCACTGGGCGGTCTCGCCGGTCACCGGGATAGGTATGTGTTATGTGACTGATGGACACGTATGCATACTTTTTTTTGCGGTCACGAATAAAGTCAATTATTGCTTCTTTACCCAGTTTTGACGAAAACGTCCATATAACGACATCTTTGCAGACATTGCATCACCAAACTACAACTGCAAAGGAACTTCATGTGACAGCACTCGCTAACAAGCAAGGATGAGGCGGCGGCTGTGATCAAGTAGTTCAAAGCTCAGGTTGAGATGGAGAAGAGGAAGAAACTATGCGTGCTATTGACGGATCACGCTAGCGAATTCAAGAGTTCGGTCTCTGCTTCAGAGAGCAAAGAGTCAAGCTTCTATTGGTGGACAACACCCTCGGAGCAGGAGATATAATAACAGCCCGATTCGCTCCGAAGGGCTTTTTTGCTTACCCTTCATTCTCTCTCTCAAATTATATACCAACCAAGAAAAACCATACGAGAATAATCTAAGAATAAGTCGACAAATTATATTACTTCGGAGCAGCCACCCATCACATACGGAATTCACCGTATTAATAGGGGAGCCAAATCAACACACATGGCCAATTCCACCACATTACCCCCTGATGGTTAAATTCCTCCGAATATTATGGGCTCCACGGTAATTTTCATTCTAACAACAGCTATTTTGCTCCTACTCTCCCTTCATTCATTGTCATGCTTCCACCTTTGGTAAAAACTTTTTGAACCTTCGTTCGTCCGCTTCCTTCTAGTTTCCTTTGCTATAGACGCTCATTTTTGCCGTGCCTTTGTCTAAGACCTTTGGTCAGCGACCCCTTGGGCGCCCATTTGAGGTTATGGCCGACATCGCCCCTTTAGTGCCATGCAAAGGCAACCCCTTGCCAACAAACCTGAAATCTTTGGCATAAGAAGCGAGTTAATCTTCGAAACCCTTCAGTCCCCTAGTGCCGAAGGTGGCTTCCCAACAGTGCCATCTCATGACTCTGGATTCCCTGCAGCAAAATGGTGGTGTGGAGAGGTGGAATCAAACCATCACCAGCATGCATGTAGCATGCTCAAAGAAAAAAAAAAGATACCACCGATGTTCTAGGTCGTGGTGATGTACTGTTACATCTTCAACTGCTCTCCCACGAAGAGCTTGAAGGGGATAATGCTGTTTGAGTGTGGCATAGGCAAAAGTCTTAATTCTCCTTCTCTGCATTTCGGTTGTGTCAGGCATATGAAGATGATGAGGCCCAACCTTTCCAAGCTTGAGGATAGGACCACATCAATGGTGCTTTTGGGCTATATATGAGCCAAGGAGCAAGGCAAACGCATATTACTAGTTCGATCCACAGGCGCAACGTGTTGTTGTCTCGCAAGAGTTGTGAAGTGGCGGACCCAAGTTGGGGTGAAGAGAAAACGTGATGAGCAATGCGGCAACACCTGGAGTAGCATCCTCTACTCTAGAAATAGAGGAAGACACACCAACGTAGTCGCCTCTAGGGTAGGCGACCACGTTTGCCCAAATTAGCACCAAACCGAGCTCAGTCTCATCAATTCTATGTAATGCCCCATCCGGTGGTGTCCCTGCATGCCAATGCTAGTTACGACAATGAGCATCTCCGATTGGATGCCATCAACAAGTACATCAGCCACAACAAATCCCTTGGGATGGTGCCTCATGATCCGGGCAATCATGAGATTCATCTGGCAAGCACGGAGGAGCCAACGTCGTTCGCGAACACTGAGTGCAATCATATATAAGTGAAGGTGCACCATGATCAAGGAGATGGAGTCCATCACAGACAATGATACATGGGAGCTTGTTGATCCACTGACGAATTGGTGAGCAATGAGGCTGAAATAGGTGTGAAAGGTGAATTGTGGCAACTTCGAGAATGTGCTAGAGCGCAAGGCATGATTTATTGCAAGGAGATTCATGTAGGGTGGATGATAGAAGGATGAGTCCCGATCTTCCGAGAGGTACAGTAACTTGATTGGTGGAGAACTCGATATTGATGAACCAAGGCTCCGAACGATCGGAACCTCGCAATCACTACACCACTGCTCCATTGGTTATCACCAGTGTCACACAGATGACCTCACCACGAAGGCTTATCCCTGCAAGCGCAATCAAAAATACAAGCAAGAACAGGAGATGCAATCAAATAAACTTGGTTACGAGATGGGGTCTCACAAACCGATGAATGGCGATACTGTTCAATGACATATTGAATCTAAGCAAAACCCCCCTAATGTGGCAACGGCTACTGAATACAAAGGAGTTAGGGGCATGCAAGTCCCCTGGACGCAACCCTAATGGGTCCCAACACGGTGCACGGGCCAACGGCCCAACAGACGGTGATACAGCACCTTCACAGATTCTGGATGCCCACTTGTGTCGATGATTTCTGTAGACTCAGAAGGAATTTTGAGGTGGAACTGGTGCCATTGGAAGCTCTATAAAATTCTGGTTCCAACCATATATAAAATGTCCAAATCCGACTCCGTATGTGGCCAGGGCGTCAATTTTGGTGAAGTCAGGTTCTGGAATCCGAGGTGGAGTCGAAGTCGAGTTGGACCTGGACTCCTCCTTGGTGTGGACGTCCTAGCTCCTCCTCCTTGACTCCTTGGCCTTCTCCAAGTCCTTGCTGGTCCTCTCCGTTGTTCCTAATCAATAAAACATGCATGAAACCAGGCATAAGTTCTAAAAAAATAATTGACAAGATTAGAATGTACCTGGAGATCCAACTGTCGCGCACGTGCTCTAGTGATCGGTACTTGAATTGTATGCAAAGGAGAGATGTCCTCATCATCCTCCCCCTCTTGAATTGGAGTCATCCTCGACTCAAGCTCATCTTCCTCACCCAAGTATGGCTTCAAATTTGAAATGTTAAATGTGGGACTAACCCTAAACTCGGGAGCAACTCAAGTTTATATGCACTGTCATTTATCTTCTCAAGAACCTTAAAAGGTCCAGCGACACGTGGCATGAGCTTGGACTTTCTCAAATTTGGAAACCTATCTTTTCTCAAATGAACCCACACCAATTCACCGGGTTCCAATTTGCCTCCTTCCTACCTTTACTAGCAGCAATTCGATGCCTTTTATTCATTTTTTCAATTTGCAACTTAGTAGTTTCATGCAACTTAAGAATAAATTCAGAACGTTGTGTAACATCTAAGTTCACAATTTCAGAAGGTGGTAAAGGTAGCAAATTAGTTGGAGCACGAGGATTGAAACCATATACTACCATAAATGGACTTAACTTGGTTGTGGAGTGAATAGATCTATTATAAACAAACTCAATATATGGCAAACACTCCTCCCACAACCTCAAATTATCTTTCAAAACAGCCCGCAACATAGTAGATAAGGTACGATTAACTACCTCCATTTGCCCATCAGTTTGTGGATGACGAGTAGTAGAAAACAGCAACTTTGTTCCCAATTTATACTATAAAGTTCTCCAAAAATGGCTCAAAAACTTAGCATCCTATCAGAAATAATAGTATTTGATACACCATGCAAACATACAACCTCATTAAAGAACAAATCAGCAACATGTGAAGCATTGTCGATCTTGTGACAGGGTATAAAATGCGTCATTTTAGAGAAACGATCAACAACCACAAAGACACTATCCCTCCCTCTCTTTGTTCTAGGCAATCCTTAAACAAAGTCCATAGAAATATCCTCCCAGGGTGCACGAGGAACAGGAAGAGGCATATAAAGACCATGTGGATTAAGTCAAGACTTAGCTTTGGTGCATGTGGTGCAACGCGAGTGCTCCACATCACGCCGCATCCGTGGCCAAAACAAGTGAGCGGCCAGCACATCCTCCATCTTTTTAACACCAAAATATCCCATCAAACTACCGCCATGCGCCTCCTGCAAAAGCAAAAGACAAACGGAGCTAGCTGGAACACACAGCTTGTTAGCACGGTAGAGAAGGCCTTCACGCAGCAGAAATTTTTGCCGCGTTCTTCCCTCTCTAAAATTTTTGAAAGCATCTTTGATGTCCAAATCAGTAGCATATAATCCCTTTATGGTCTCTAAACCAAAGATTTTATGAGAAAGTTGGGACAACACAGTATAGCATCTAGATAAAGCATCGGCAATCACATTATCTTTCCCTTTCTTATGTTTAATGATGTAAGGAAATGACTCTATGAACTCAATCCATTTAGCATGATGTTTGTTCAGAATAGCTTGCCCTTTAAGGTACTTCAAAGATTCATGATCCGAATGTATGACAAATTCTTTAGACCATAGGTAATGTTGCCAAGTTTATAAGACTCGCACTAAAGCATAAAGTTCTTTGTCATATGTAGAATAATTTAGCGAAGGACCATGCAATTTTTTAGTAAAGAAAGCAATAGGTTTACCTCCTTGTATGAGCACTCCTCCAATGCCAATCCCGCTTGCATCACACTGAAGCTCGAAGGTCTTCTCAAAATCAGGAAGTTGCAGCAATGGTGCCTGTGTGAGCTTCGACTTGAGAGCATCAAAAGCTTGTTGTTGTGCTGGTCCCCATCGAAACGGCACTCTGTTCTTTGTCAACCCGTGGAGAGGTGCTGCAATGATGCTGAAATCCTGCACGAAACGCTGGTAAAAACCTAGAAGACCAAGAAAACTTCGAACCTGCATGACCGTAGTCGAAAGTGGCCAGCTTGTGATGGCAACAATCTTTGCCTCGTCCACC
The DNA here is from genome assembly GCF_002211085.1 of Panicum hallii. Taxonomy (NCBI): domain Eukaryota; kingdom Viridiplantae; phylum Streptophyta; class Magnoliopsida; order Poales; family Poaceae; genus Panicum; species Panicum hallii. The sequence goes on along the minus strand of NC_038046.1, from coordinate 34,841,459 downwards.
TCAATGCCCTGCGACGTAACAACGTAACCAAGAAAAGACACACGATTGGTGCAAAAGGTGCACTTCTCAAGGTTACCAAATAAACGTGCATCATGCAAGACACTAAAAATAGCACGGAAATGTTTAAAATGTGCATCATATGACTTGCTGTAAATAAGGATATCATCAAAATAAACCACCATAAATTTACCAATGAAAGCACAAAAAACCTCGTTCATCAATCTCATGAAAGTGCTGGGCGCATTAGTTAAACCAAAAGGTATGACTAACCATTCATAATGACAGAACTTAGTTTTAAAGGCAGTTTTCCATTCATCCCCTAAAGCCATACGAATCTGATAATATCCACTATGTAAATCAATCTTGGAGAAAATAACAAAACCACTCAACTCATCAAGCGTGTCATCCAAACGAGAAATAGGATAGCGATATCAAACGGTAATATTATTGATGGCTCTACAATCAACACACATGCGCCAAGTGCCATCATTCTTAGAAACCAAAAGAACAGGAACAAAACAAGGACAAAGGCTGTCATGAATGTACCCGCAGTCCAGATAGTCTTGGACTTGTTGCTGAATTTTCTTAGTCTCTTCGGAGTTGGTAGGTTAGCAACAGTAGATGGCAAAGTAATGGACGCGACCTCAATGTAATATAAAGCATGTTTACACACTAAAGCATAGCAAGGTCTAGTAGAGGCAGATAACTCATCAAGCTCAGATTTAGTTGCAAACAAAACATGATTTTTTAACTTAATAGGTTGCTGATTTTTAGAATTGAAAACACTCTTTTATTTAGCATTATTCTTTTTCTCATTCTTAAATTGCACAATTTTAGTGGGAGTCATTGGCAGCAACACAATTTTCTTGCCCTTATGCATGAGAGTATACTTATTAGATCTACCATAGTGAATAGCATCAGTATCAAACTTCCAAGGGCGTCCCAACAAAAGAGAGTAAGCATCCATAGGCACAACATCAAAATCAACAAAGTCATGGTAAGATCCAATTGAAAAATATATCCTTGCTATTTTTGTTACCTTTACCTTACCATTGTTGTTAAACCATTGAATGTGATAAGGATGTGGATGCTCCCGCGTGGTCAAGCCAAGCTTCTTGGCCACCTCAACATTCACCAAATTGTTGCAGCTACCTCCATTAATGATTGTATACACACGGCAGTCCTTGACGATAAGAAATATGTTGAAAAGGTTGTGATGTTGGCGTTTGTCATCCTCTCCCACCGTGGCGCTCAAAGCTCGGTGCACAATTAAGGTCGTGTAGTTGTTAGTCGCAGATGTACAAAGAACCTCCTCAGCACCGTCATCGGAACCTGAAATGTTAGCTGCAATAATATTTTCATCTTCAATATCAGAAGCACTAACATACCCACCATCAGCAGTAGCAATGATCGCCCGTTTGCTAGGGCAATCTCGCTGCATATGGCCAAATCCCTGGCAGCGGTGGCACTTGATGTCGGAGGTGCGACCAGTGGAAGTGTTGGGCACCATAGCCTTTGCTACAACACCAGGAGGCGTCTGGGACTTGCTGCTATCTTATCCCTTTGATGTTGAAGGTGCGGTGTTGCGTACAACACCGGTGGAGGGAGGTGTGGCCGCACGTACACTCGAGGAGGGCGCCGCTTTGGCTGGCGCCGGAAGCTGCCGTGGCGTGAAGGTGTTGTTCCGCCGCTGCTGTTGGTGACCCTGCAGTTCTTTTTGTGCCAACATAGCAAGTTGAAACAAATATTGTATAGAATGATATCAACTATGTCCCAGATCTCACGCCACAAGCGCCCATAAAACCTAACAATCTGGTCTTCCTGATCCTCAACTACCCCACAATGAAGCATACCTTTCTGCAACTCTTGGTAGTAATGTTGGACAGACATGTCACCTTGATCAAAGCGTTGTAATTTCTTACGAAGATCACGTCTATATGATGGAGGAACAAACCTAGCGCGCATCTCTACTTTTAACGCAGTCCATGTTTGTGGGGCATTACGTGCATTGACAAGTTCATTCCACCAAATGATAGCAAAATCTTTAAACTTACTAGTGGCTTGTCTAACTCTATGATGCTCAGGAACAAGATAGGAGCTAAATTTTTGTTCTACCGTCATCTCCCAATCCAAGTAAGTCTCAGCATCATAAGATCCATAAAATGGTGGAATAAAAAACTTAATCTTAGCATAAGGATCATTATCTTGCTTAGGAGCATGAGGACGACATCTACCATTACCTCCCATACCTTGATGAGGACATAGAAGGCGACAGCGCTGCTGTGCATCAACCTCGTCGTCGTCGAACTCGTCCTCTGTGTCGTTGTGAGCAAGGCCGCCGGCCGTAGGGATGATGGGGGGTGGAGCATGGTGGGGAAAACGAGCCTCCACTGCGTCCAGTCGTGCGGCAAGACCATCAACACTTGTATGAATCCTCTGAAAGGTGGCTGTTGTAGTGGTCTGGTACTTGTTGAAAGTGTCAGTCATCGCCCGCATCATGTCTTTTAGTTCCATATGGGACACGCACTCATTATCGTCCAGAGGTGTAAAAGGAGAGGTCTTATCCATCAGCTCCTTTCCTGTCATGGTTAGAACAAAACAGAAACGAAGGCAAAAGGTTGTGAACCCTACGGCTACACTATCTGAAGTGGAAGTGGAAAACAAGCAGTAAGATGCGTCTTACCCTGCTCTTACAAGTGTCTTACCAGCACTGCAGGTAACAAATGGTGACTAGTATGATAACACAAAGAGAGTGGGTGTGATTGAAAAGGTTACCTATTTTGCTCGGGAGAAGGTGGAGCTTGGGAAGGCTCAAATCCAGTATATGTATGTGGCACACAAGTTAGTAACAGATGGCAATGCTGAATAAGTGTCCAAAGAACTTGACCTAGTTGCTGGCCTAAAAATGTATTAGAATAGTTGTGTCAGCAAGCAAGGAATAAGGATGAAAGATGATGAACAACAAAGGCAGTATCAGCAAGTATCCAGCAGCTCACACAGAAAACAACAAATTTGCCCCTTGTTTTGTCTTTTAGCACTAGGGATATTTTTTTTGATATTTTTTTCAACCAGGGGCACAAGGGAATGAACACCACCAAATATTAGCTCAAACGATGAAAGATGTGATCGGTACAAATTCAGGAGCGTTTGGAAAAATTGGTGATGGAACTTCGGAGCTCGAATCGAGTGCCTTCCTGATTTTTTTTAATTTTTTGAGAATGCCCTGCCCGACGTAGTGGGGTTATTGTATGTGCAATTTTTTGAGAGCTTTCTGAAAAAAAATTTACCTCAATCGGAGTTCTGAGCGAAAAGTTATGCCCATTTTAAGGAGGGTCCTCCGAATTAGGTTTTTGTGGCTGTGGAAACTGAATCTGATGCGAATCGGTGGATGGAAATTTTTTTTGTAGATTGATTTTTTTTGTAGATGGCAGCGTATGGAAGAAACAAAACTGAACTAAAATAAAGTCAAACCAGCAACCAAACTCAACCTTGGACACAAACTCAGAACTACGGACTCCGAAACTAAATTGTGCAAAAGGCTGAGCGAGGGTTGTAGGTCGGAAAAAGTAAAAAATAATTGTGACTTTTATTGTGGACTGTAGGATGGAAACAAAATGAATCTAAAGTCACACGAGTTGAACTCACGGGCAACCTGATAACTGATACCACATGATAGAAGGATGAGTCCCGATCTTTCGAGAGGTACGGTAACTTGATTGGTGGAGAACTCGACGTTGATGAACCAAGACTCCGAACGATCGGAACCTCGCAATCACTACACCATTGCTCCATTGGTTATCACTCATGTCACACAGATGATCTCACCATGAAGCCTTATCCCTGCAAGCACAATCAAGAACACAAGCAAGAACAGGAAATGCAATCAAATAAACTTGGTTACGAGATGGGGTCTCACAAACCGATGAACGGCGATACTGTTCAATGACATATTGAATCTAAGCAAAACCCCCCTAATGTGGCAACGGCTACTGAATACAAAGGAGTTAGGGGCGTGCAAGTCCCCTGGACGCAACCCTAATGGGTCCCAACATGGTACACGGGCCAACGGCCCAACAGACGGTGATACAGCACCTTCACAGATTCTGGATGCCCACTTGTGTCGATGATTTCTGTAGACTCAGAAGGAATTTTGAGGTGGAACTGGTGCCATTGGAAGCTCTATAAAATTCTGGTTCCAACCATATATAAAATGTCCAAATCCGACTCCGTATGTGGCTAGGGCGTCAATTTTGGTGAAGTCAGGTTCTGGAATCCGAGGTGGAGTCGAAGTTGAGTTGGACCTGGACTCCTCCTTGGTGTGGACGTCCTAGCTCCTCCTCCTTGACTCCTTGGCCTTCTCCAAGTCCTTGCTAGTCCTCTCCGTTGTTCCTAATCAATAAAACATGTATGGAACCAAGTGTAAGTTCTGAAAAACAATTGACAAGGTTAGAATGTACCTGGAGATCCAACTGTCGCGCACGTGCTCTAGTGATCGGTCCTTGCATTGTATGCAAAGGAGAGATGTCCTCATCATTGGAGGTACTGATTTTGAGGAGCTGTTTGTGATGGTTGCCCAGATGGAATACATACAATTGCTACTTGCGCTAGTGGCAACAAAGAAAGAGTGGCCACCACATGGACGTGAAATCCGCTTTCGTGAACGGGGAGCTCGCTAAGGAAGTTCACGTACAGCGGCAGCCTGGATTCGCTATGAAGGGAGCAGAACAGAAGGTTCTATGGCTGTGCAAGGCCTTTTACGGTTTGCAGCAGCATCGAGGGCATGGAACATCAAGCTCAACACCAGCCTCATGTCGCTCGGATTCACCAAGTGCAGCACTAATGTGTGACATCCCATATTTTCGGAGGATAATTAAGCTCCGTTGGTATTTCTTATGGTCCACAGATATAATTGTTGACGCTTGTTAAATACCAAATTTGACCATTAATTCGATTAGAAAATTATGAGAGCTAGCATTTCTTGCATGCATATTTATTCATAATAATGCTATCTCCACATATCCTCTAGAAAATAGTGCTATATAGGGATTTGAGTAGAAACAAAGGAGAAACACATCCTTGGTGGCAAGGAGCAAAGCACTGATTAATCAGCTCGCACCACCTCAGCCTCCCATGGATCAAAGGGCCTGCAACTACCCCAAACCGACATAAAACTCCTCGTGGCAACGACCATGTACCAGAGGGCCCACCTGCCAGCCACCCTTGCAAAAGGCGGTGGCCAATGGCGGTTACACTGGTTCGGCCGAACCAGCCTTGCACCGCCTCATCTCCAGCTTGCATGTGATAGCACCTGGTCACTCCCCAACATCGGTTATGCATGCGCCCACTTGTTTTACCAGCCACAACCGACCTTACCAAGGCTATAAATATGAGGGGAGAGGCTCCAAATGAAAACACACCTTAAGCTGCTTATTCTCTCATTCCTCTCTTGTTTAATCCATAGGCTAGTAGAGTTTAGGCTGAAGTAGCTCTTCTTCAGGTTCTCGGGATTGCTAGGAGTCTTCGGTATGGCTTTAGCTCTTACCTTCCTTTGCAATTCCGGATATTCTAAATAGAGTTAACTTCTAGATTTATATACTCGCGTGGTTCATATTCTGCGGTTTCAGATTATGCTCTATGATTAGTTTATATTCGTAGCATATACCTTGCATGATTAGACTAGTAAATCTAGTGCTCCGACTCCGGTTACAATATTCAATTGTTTGCTCTAGTATGATATCTGTCGATCTGGAGGTCGGAGCTCTGCGTGAGATACTAGTATCACTTGTTAATGCAGGCATGGTGCCTGGGTTAATCAAGTGTTACTGGATGTCGCTTTATTGCACGGTTTGTAGAGGTAGGCAACAAGTGGTGACTGTCAGACCCGGGCACTCGGAACTGTGCACGTGGCATACTTTTCCTAAGATACAGGATGGGACATGGCCTGCGCCCTACATTTGTTGTAACTATTGTAACTACTCGTAGCCTAGTAGAACTACTCCTACAGAAGTGAAACTAGTCAGATACAGTAGGGAACTACCAGAAAAGTACTCGGGTAGGTGTTATCACCATAATTTAGCTGGGCCAGAAGGTGGGCCGCGAGCAACATCGACTCAAAGCATAATTGTAATGGGCTTGCGAATCGGCTCCTGCGCGGGCAGTTCAAGGCCAGATTGGCCATGTATCTAGTTTAAATTAGTTTAGATATAGTTAGTAAGGATTCGTATCGTAGTCGATCAGGATTGGTTAGGAGAGGCAAGTCTCTAGACTATAAATATGTACCCTAGACTACGAATAAAAACAACAAGCATTCGCAAACAACTCTCGGAGCATCGCTACCCCTATTTTAGGGTTTCTCTCAGGTAAGTGCGAAGTGTGATCGGGGCAGTATCATTCCTACCTATTTATCTTTGTGTTTCTCGTGCTGAAGCATTATTGATGGCGAGTAACACTAGTTATCTTAACGTTTATAGGGATGCATCGGCTTTTCATACTGCATCCGTGCATTGTTCATCACCTGTAAACGTTTAGCTATCTTTGTGCCCGATCCCGGGTGTAAGGGCAGCACCTTGCTCTGTTTCGATTAGTAGATCCAATCTGTTATGGTTAGTCTTTATTCATTAAAGATTTGGCTTAATATCCGCATGGTTAAGCCCTTTAAACGGGTTGAATGTTCTGGCAATACGTTTGATGCTTTATATTGATCTAAAGAGGGATTGTTCCAGGAATAGGCTTTCTGTTGGTTTTTAGGCCTCTTTTCGGTTGGTATTCTGTTGTCTTTCATATTTCTTAGGCTTAAGTACGCGTGGGATGTTCCGGTCATATGGTGAAAGCTTTAACCGTTGTAGATTGAATTAGCTTATTGATTACAAAGCAAGTTTATATTAGTATCAGATATATGCACTTTGTTTAGACATATAGATTCGATCTGATACTGGGAGACAATCGGCTCTTTACAGACGATATCGGGGATCACCCGATGAGCCGATCACGGCTCGGACTAACGTTTGAACGTGTTTGTGCATGCAGGAAACTAATTGAAACCACATCTACACCTTCCTGATCAGGTATAGGTCAGGTGGCACGCCTAGCAAACCCAGACGCCAGGTCGTGTGCCAGATCCTGGGCCGTTGACCGAGGGACCGGGGCCCACCAGCAGTCCCGGGAGCCTCCTGGCTCCTTGTGTTGCCTGTCGCTGCTTGCTGGTGGGTTTCGACCGACAATACATTCTGGCACGCCCGGTGGGACTATCTTCATCGACTACATCAACTTCCGCCGTCGAGATGTCGAGGGAGGATCCAATCATGTACGAGGAGCTGTCTGCTGAGTACAAGCAGAAGTATGATAAGATCAAGGCTCTCTTCGAAGCCGATCTCATTGGCTCTTTTGAGAGAACCCGCCACCACGGCGTTAGGTGGAAGGGGTTCTCACCTGAAGGCGCTCTTGATGACGTGGACCTATCTACCCCTTCAGAGATCGTACCAGAGCTCTATGCCAGGAGGTGAACTACATGGTGGCTCATTCACTGCATCGGCACTTCGAGAGCCTGGTGAATGCTCTTGAACGTGTCGCGCTTCGTGTGGTCCAAGAGATCATGAAGAATCAGTACTTTCCATCGGGACCTGCCCTGGGGAGTCACAAAGGAGAAATGGCGTTCCAGGCCAATCCACCACTGCCCTATACATTCGCGGCTCCAGAATTGCAAGATTCACAGGCATATGTCATCTACAAGATGGGAGATGATCTTGCGGACCATTAGTTTTTCAGTGAGCCGCCTAAGGAAATTCCATATGGGTACATGTGTGCATATATACCGGACAGCAACAACCCGGTATATTCGGCGCAACAGGTGGTTGGAGGAATGTTTGGAATAGATGCTGATCAGCAAGCGTGGCTAACTAAATATGCCACTAGGCCGAGTCATGATAGCATGCACTCGGCCCTAGGAGTTCAAACTGTGGACCAGATTAGTACCATCTTGAGGGATCAATTTGATATTTTACCGAAAAGCACTACAAGAAATCTTACTTTCTATGACATTTTCATTTGTGACGATGTAAAATAAGTCACAAAATGGTTGCGTTTATGATGATTTTTGTGAGACAGATTTGATTTATGACAAAAAAAGTTATTTGTCATTAATTTTTCCACAAAAATGTCATAAACTAGTTTCTTGCAAAACTATGACGATTTTTTTGTGACACTAACACAATTTGTCATAATTTTTGCTGAGTTGGACTTGTTGACTGGTCTTGCCTGCTGACATGGCTGCCATGTGTCTGTATTGTCCCCACATGTCAGTATTGGACCCACAAGTCCCAAGTTATATAAAATATAAATTTTAAAAAATGTTGCAGAGGCCAGGAATCAAACCTGGCTCCCCTTGAATGCAGCCAACGCTCCTAACCATCTAGGCTGCTGTATACTTTGTTTAGGATCACACTAGTAGATCTATATAGCACTTCTGAGTTCGTTAGATCTCTGAGCCAATGCTAGGTTTTTCCAGCCGCGTAGAAACAGGGGAGGTGTGGCTTTCTTCCTCCCAGATATCGCCGCTGCCCCCATCGGTGCCAAACCCTACCCCAAGTCCCCAACCGAGCAGTGGCGGCTGCAGCCTCCATCCTAACCCAACTTCATCGGCAGCCCAATCTCGGCGAGAGGAGCCATCGGACTCCAATCCAAGCAGCCACCATGCCCCCAGGGAGGAAGGTGCCGCCAGCCAACTCCAATCACCACCCTGCCAACCCCAATCCCAATCCCCACCCTACTAACCCCAATCCCCAGCCCTCAACCACAACCCTCGTCAAGATGGCGACGCTGGCGGCAGCAGATGCAGCATGCCCACGGCAGGAGCTCACACCAGGGAGGAAAGCTACAGCACATCTACAGCAGGAGGTCGCAGGTAACTGCTGATCTGATTGAGACGTTTGGGATTAGTGCAAAATCCGTTGTTGCCCCTAGCTAATCAGGGCGGATCCGTTGTTTTTTTCTATAATTAGCAGCGCTGGCAGATCCGTCGTTGCCCCTGGCTAATCAGAGCAGATCCGTTGTTTTTGTCTATAATTAGCAGCGTTGGAAATCAGTGAGGATCCATTGTTGCCCTTGGCAGCTGTTGTGCATCATTGCATTGTTTTTATATGTACATGAATGTCTAGAATAGAAAGGCAGTGCTGATGAACTCTGTTAGTCTTATGACTGCTGTTAGTCAAGTAGATAATTTAGTTTTTGCTTTGACTGTTTCCATTCTTTTACTTCGGCGCCAAGTGCTTATCTGTACTAGTGTTGTGCCCACGCATTTGTCCCCACCCTGATAATGCAAGGGTGGATGCTTGCTTGACTTCCATAGCTGCGGCTTAAACTTGATCACGGTTCATGACCTCTAGTTTTGACTGAGAAAAATAAATCGAGCAAAAAATTATGGGCAAATTTTGTTTGGTTCTTTTTGTCTGACCGTAGGTTAATGGCTAGTAGCAGTTTTTGTCAACAAAGAAGTCTGGAATGCCTTTTTCATTGTGCCTTTGTAGTCTTTTGTGTTGCATCTGTTGTTGCTAAAATATACTTTTAATGAATGTACAGCTGCACCTTCAACTAACTATGAGAAAGTAAGGGCTCAAAATATTCTGGAGAACCACCGAGTGTTTCGAAGCCTTGGGATTACTTCTTTGTCATCACTATCTTGCGCATGCAATTGTGGAGGATGAAGGTCCTCAAAAATCAGGATCTGAGTATGAACCTCAGGCTAATGAGGGATATGAAGAAGAAGAGGTCAGCAAGGTGCAATTTCTTTTGAGTACACTACAATGTTTGTGTAATGAATATTATCTGCAGTTATGCTAATTATTCCTGGAATCTATTAGAGTGTCCACATACATGCTAGAAGAAGAGGATCAAAGAGGGTGATGGTACCTAGGCAGCAATGTGAACCTAGAGTCACAAGGCAAAGGACTGCTGCCACCCTAAGCTTGACTGCTTCCACAGAAGATGCATTGGTGACACCTAGTTTCCCAATACAAAATGAGGACCTGAACCCTATTGGTGATGAAGGCAAGTGATTAATTTGTATTATTAGTACATGTTTTTTACTTCAGTACATGTTTCGAAGTAATAAACTACATTTGTTCACCCATTCAATCTTGTTAGATGCACTCGCTGAAAGTTTAGAGCAAGGACGAAGAGGAAGAAGCATGGGACATGGTTTGGACAGGATAACCAGAGGATTAAAGAGCAAAATATGCATCAATATATCTGAAGGGAAGAGACGGCCGGAGGCACCAATTGAATCAGCAAAGTTTGCATCAGAGGGTGGAATCACAATTAGAAACCATGTACCAATCTTTCCACACTGGAAGCATTACAAGGATAAAGACAACGAGCCTGAAATTGCACAGTACATTGGCAGACTTGCTGTAAGTCATGTTTGTATAATTGACTTGTTCAAAATCTATTGTTTTCTCCATTGTATTCTCAGTCCATAATGTATGTTGTTCACTAGGGGCAATTCACCATGGATACTAGAACTAAGGTGGTGAAAGATGCATGTATTGATTTGTTAAAGGGTGGGCAACGACAGATGAGGTACAGGCTGAAGATGAAGTATTTTAATGGGTTATCAGAAAATCAGGTGCCGAAAACATTGCCAATTAGTTCCATGATAGATGAACAGTGGCTAGCATTGGTGAACATGTGGTCAAAATCAGAGCATAAGGTATCACTAACAGCTTATTATTCATTGAAAATTTTTCTTGTAACACATGTAACACAATTCTGCCTTCTACAGGAAAAGTGTTCCAAAAACAAAATTAACCATGAGAAAGTGCAGTTTCAGCAACGGACAGGTTCACGGTGCTACATAGCACAAGCTCATCTTGCGGTAAGGAACTTGTTACGACATAATCTATGTTAGCTTGTCATTTATGCAATAGCTTGCCATGATCTGTTCATAGGTATTATAATTTGTATGCACTAATAATCTATAATTGATTCAAGCTTATATTTTCAAATTGGTTCCTCATCATTTCAGAAACAAGAGAAATTTAAAGATTCATCACCCACTGCAATTGACCTTTTCAAGGAAATGCATTGTAGCAAGAAGACAGGTTTCAGTGAATAAGTAAAGCAAGCTATTCTAAGTTGTGTTTCCTTTTTATTGCCTCTTTACTTTCATACACTTGAGATAAATGCTAAGTGCACTGTATAACTGATTACCCATTAATTATTACAAGGTTGATATGGAATCAATCATCGCTCAACCTGTAGAAAATGGAGAGGAACCAAAGACTTGTATCGAAGCTGTGTCTCATGTTCTACCAAAAAATAGTACCTTCCTTGGTAATGTTGGCCTCAGGATACCATTAGTTACTAACAAATCTAGAGGTGGGGTATCTTCTCAAGTTCAAGATCTTTAGTTTGAACTTGAGAATGAGAGGATAGAATCAGCAGAACTGCACTTGCAAGTTGAAAAATGTCACACCCGGTTTTTAAAGACAAAACCGAATGCATAACTATATGTATGCCAGGATCAAGTTCCATACATATAGTGACTTCATCAGTGAATAATCAGCAACAGTATCACGAAAAGAGAATTAAAAGACTATAAAGATTATCAGAGTTATACAGCTTATCCTGGAAACGAAGACTCCACACTTCACAGGCAATCGACCGGGCGTTCCGCAGGCCTAGAACTCAGCATCATCTTCAAAAGACTTCAGATCACTTTCTCCTCTGAGCAGCAATTATAACAAGCGTGAGTACACTTATGGTTGGTACTCAGCAAGTGTTGGGAATTATATGACATGAAGGCCAAAATCAAGGAAAGGCTGACTGGCTTACTGCGATAAGCAATTTTAATTGGTCAAATTTTATTAGCACCTGATTACTATGGTATAAGTTCATACCAAAAACCCACATTAAAAGAGAGAGAAGAGATACAGCATAAGCATAACCACAACCATATACATGGTCCACGATAACCATAACCATAAACATGGTCCACGATTTAATTCATCTTCAAGTTCAATTATCATGTGAGGGTCCAAGCCGCTCTTAACCGTGAGCACGGCTGATATATCAGTTTTCCACTCTGCAGAGGTTGTACACTTTACCCACAATTCGTGTCTCCCGATTTGCCCGAGGTAGCTAGCCTCTTAAACACTTCCGAGGTGAGTGGCAAGGGATTCACTACGAGGCCTTTACAAAGATTCCCTAACTTATGATAGTCCACTGAGGTTTCAAGTCAAAGCGGTCATAACTCTCCCTAATGAGGCAGACGCCTTACCTAGGACCATATCATACCCTCAAGAGGACCGAGCTATACCCCGACGATGCAACCCGTCTTGCCCTTTCGATAAGATTATCATAAGCTAGAGTCTCTAATTAATTAGCCAAGACCAGAGCCATATAGTATTGTGGTTGCACTGTTTTCCTGGGTGGTTCTCCATGTTCCGATTAAACATATAATCTTGTGATTAATAATACAAAGAGCATGAACATGGATAAAACAGGTGTAACATCATCATTGTTGTCATCATGATTATAAATTATTCCTAAACCGAAACCAGTTATAGCGACTAAGCAATAGCTACCCAACAATAAAGATAAAACCCAGGTTGACAAGGAATGATCATAAAGACTAGGCATATCCTTAATTAGGATCCATCAAAATTAGGACACATGCATGTATTGTATTTATTGTGATTATTAGGACAAAAGCATGATCAAGGAAACACTTGCCTTTCTTTTAAAGAATAGCTGCTCAGAGTCTTCAACTCTTGTTCTTGAAACTCTATATCTTCAAAGCTCTTGGGTCGCGCTTCTTCTAACGTCACACAAGTATCCGACCGAAGCATACAAGCAAGCAAACAAACAAGAACAACTAAGAACAAATACAACAAACAAAAGGAAAGCTTTAAAAGAGCGAACTAAAGGATAAGGCTCGATGCTACGGTCATGAGGGCGAAAGGAACGCGGAAAACGGAGCTAGGGTTGAAAAGATACAGCTATCGGGAGATTTATATTATAAAAGAATAAAAGAACGATAGGCTTTCATTTATTTTAATCCAGAAAAATAATGTAAAAGATATTCAAAAGAGAATATCCCTAATTATAATTAACTCATATTATATTTGCATTTATAAAGACGAAGTAGAACTTAGTCAAATTTTATATACAATTCTCTATGTATAAATTACACTAATTAAATAATTAATTAGAAAAGAAAACTTGTGAGAACATCTAAACGCATAACTTATGATTCGAGTTGAACTAAACAAATTAAATTACAAACACATTTGAGTTGATATTAATCAAATTAACATTAATTATGAAAACCGGAGGAAAGACTTAATTGGATTTTCTTTCGGAAAACTAGATGAGAGGATATTATTCAAATTAAATTGATATTTAATTTTAAAAACAGGAATTACGGCACAACAACGCTACTAAACGATAGCTTAGGGTTTTAGAAGACTAACGCAAAAAGAACAGATCGAAACGGATCTACAACGCGGAAACTACGCATAAAACAGGGCTGCGAGGACCTATACGCAAATAACTATAGACTACAGGGGCTAGCAGCAAAGAATTGCAAGACACAGAAAATAATGCTTGCAAAACAGGAAAAGATTAGGGTTAGATCTGAAAAATTTCATGGTGGGGCTGGATTGAAAAGATGGAAAAGATCTAGGGGTTTTCTGCAATTTTCGCTAGACACAGAAAATTACACGATAATTACAGGATCTTCCAGGGACCTATCTGCAAAAAGCTTGAAACAGCCTCCCATGGTGACCAGCGGGTACTGTAGCTCAAATTGCCAGCGATTTAGGGCACGAGAGGTCGCGGGAAGTGGGGGAAAAGAAAGAGGACGACGAGGGGATTCAATTCCATACCTAACTTACCACGGGGACGCATCGTAGAGATCGAATTTCACGGAGGAAGTTGTGCCGGCGGGTCTGTTCTGTTCCAAGCGGTTCTGCTCTTGTTCGTTCTGTCCTGGGCGGCAGCAGCAGGAGGAAGGCAAGGGGAAGGGCAGTGCAGGGGGGCCGGGGCGGGCAGCCTACAGGGGGCGCGGCTCAAGGGTAGGGCGGCGCACAGGGGCAGGGGCGACGTGGCTGCTTTGTTCCTGCGGTGCTGGGCGCATAGGAGATGCATGGCGGCGGCTGTGCAGGGGCGGCCTGGGCTGGGCAGCGCTGGTGCTTTGCTGCGCGGGGGAGAACGCAGGGGCTGCGCACGAGGGGGGATGCCGGCAGGTGAGGGCGCCGGGCAATGCAGGAACGTGAGGAGGAAGGTGCACTGCAGGGGCATGGCGGCGGCTGCGCAGAGACGAGCGGAGGAGGAGGATGCGTGAGGCAGCAGGTGCTAGGGCAACGGCGCTGCATAGGAAACAGATTGCGAGCAGGAGATCGTGCTGCGGCCCGAGGGTTTTGGCTCGCCCTTTATAGGGGTGCTGTGTGCGAGGAGTCCGAGTTTTCCGCGTGCACGGGTTGGGCCTCAACAGAAAACGAAACGGGTTGGGCCTGAACAGAAAGCGAAAAGGGGAAAAGGAAATGATAGGTGGGGCCATGATGTTGTAGAGAAGGATCAGGGGAAAGGAGCGACTATCTGCAGGAACTCGGGGGCGATGCAGAAGGAGGTCGCAGGGGCGCAACGGTTCAGGCGCTCGGCCTTGCGAGCAGGAGGGTCGCGCGATCTCAGCGCTCGAGACTTCTATCATGGGCGCACGATCTCGCAAGCAGCGGCGGCGCTGCGAGAGCGAGCTCGGGTGAAGGCTGAACAGGAAAACGAGCTGACAGCGCTGGTTGAACATGAACGATTCGTTCGAGAACATGAATTATAAAAGGGAGAAATCAGGCCGAGTCGCTGGATCTGATGGTGATCGAACATCGTCGGAAAAACACTGAAGACGAGCCACGAGGCGTCATTTTCGAGCATGACTTGATCGGGAAAAATGGTTAGAGGATCGGGAGCTTGATGGGACATTTTAAAGATTCAGAGAGGACAAGGTTAAAAGGCTATACAACAAAGATATGGCTCGGTCCGACTGTGATGAAAATCAAAATAGAAATATTTTCTAGAACATATTTTTAAGTTCAAAATAAATCTGGAAAAGTCCAGATAAATATTTCAAACCAAGAAAAATATATCCGGAAGAATCCCAAAATTTTCCAAGGAAAATCGGGAGGTAAATTTAGGACATGAGGAATCCAAATAGAATATTTGGGACTAATGAAAAAGAATTTTAGAGCTTTCCAAATAAATAAAAAAAAGATCTAGCTCTAGGATAAATAGAATAATTGCCAGAAAAACCTTTAAAATTCTCGGAAAATCCTATTGATAGATGAACATATCGTAAGAGATAGTCACATCCTAAAATTAAATATTTTAGGGTGTGACAGAACTACCCCCCTTAAACAGAATCTCGTCCCGAGATTCGCAAGGGCTGGTGACAAGGACAAGGGTTAGGGCAAAAAGATTTCATCAAGGAGGCGACAAGATAATGAAATGGGTATCGAGAAAATGAGAGAGTTTAGATTGGGATCTTCACTTGCTTTCAGCTGGATTGAGCAGAAGGCGTTGACGAGAGATTCACAAGGGCTGGTGATTGGAAGGGGAGATAGAACACAGAGTTTTTTTTAAGGGATAAGACAAGATGGCAAGATGGGTAACAAGAAAAGAAGGGACGATGATTGGGTATTCTTCACATGCTTCCAAGCAGATGGGGTTGACAAGGGATTTACAAAATCTTGTGGTTGCAAGGAGGTGATAAGGTAACAAGATGGGTAACAAGAAAGAGAGAAACGGATTTGGGTCTTCTGTGCTAACTTTTGCTAAGGAGCAAGAGGACAGCGTACACGAGAGATTCGTAAAGTCTAGAGATAGAAAGGAGAGATAAGGCAAAGAGCTTCTGACAAGGAGTAAAGCGATATGATTAAATGGGTATCGAGATAAAAGGATGGAATTTGGGTTTGGGTCTTTTCTGCTGGCTTATGCTTTGGAACGTGAGGATATCGTGGTTGAGAAAACTAAGGGAGAAATGATGTCATTGCAGGCACAAGTCCCACAACACATCAACAAGCAAAAACAAGGAGTCTAAGCAATTAAGAGCAAAACAACAAACATTACAAGCACACCAAAACAAACTATCAAACAACCGAAACTAGCGTTTTACAACTGATAAGGGAACCTCTTAAGTATGGGTCATATCCTAAATCTTCAGCATTCTTGATGTAGGCATCTCTCTAAGCTTGTCTGGCGGAACATTGACTTCTTGCATGTAACGCCTATGAGTCCAGTGTAGTCTTCAGTTGCTCTAGCTTGACTTCTTGTAGTAGATGATTACTTCCATTCTTCGGGGTACAAGGTCGGACAGTCTAGCGTTTGTAACAAGAGGAGAGGAGAAAGAAAATAAATCCACTTGGAATAGAAGACAAGGGGATTTCCAAAGTGGCCAAACTTGAAATCAAGGAGGAGGTAAATTGGAACAAAATGGATACAAGATAACCAATGCCATGGAGGGTACACGCGGACAAGGAAAATTATGAAATGTAACCGCAATGGAAAGGAGGGGATAAAAGAAAAGGATACAGAGTTAGATAAAAGCAGCATCAAGAATGAGATAAATGAAGAATGACTAGGAATAAACATCGAGAGGGTCAAGGATATGGTAAAATATGACTTTTATGTCAGAATAGATCTTCGAATACGACCATTGCTATCTAGGCTGGCGTCCTACGGTCGACACAGCTCTGATACCACCTCTGTGACACCCGGTTTTTAAAGATAAAACCGAATGCATAACTATATGTATGCCAGGATCAAGTTCCATACATATAGTGACTTCATCAGTGAATAATCAGCAACAGTATCACGAAAAGAGAATTAAAAGACTATAAAGATTATCAGAGTTATACAGCTTATCCTGGAAACAAAGACTCCACACTTCACAGGCAATCGACCGGGCGTTCCGCAGGCCTAGAACTCAGCATCATCTTCAAAAGACTTCAGATCACTTTCTCCTCTGAGCAGCAATTATAACAAGCGTGAGTACACTT
The DNA here is from genome assembly GCF_002211085.1 of Panicum hallii. Classification (NCBI taxonomy): domain Eukaryota; kingdom Viridiplantae; phylum Streptophyta; class Magnoliopsida; order Poales; family Poaceae; genus Panicum; species Panicum hallii. The sequence continues at coordinate 34,824,417 of NC_038046.1, read as the reverse complement.
ATGGTTGGTACTCAGCAAGTGTTGGGAATTATATGACATGAAGGCCAAAATCAAGGAAAGGCTGACTGGCTTACTGCGATAAGCAATTTTAATTGGTCAAATTTTATTAGCACCTGATTACTATGGTATAAGTTCATACCAAAAACCCACATTAAAAGAGAGAGAAGAGATACAGCATAAGCATAACCACAACCATATACATGGTCCACGATAACCATAACCATAAACATGGTCCACGATTTAATTCATCTTCAAGTTCAATTATCATGTGAGGGTCCCAGCCGCTCTTAACCGTGAGCACGGCTGATATATCAGTTTTCCACTCTGCAGAGGTTGTACACTTTATCCACAATTCGTGTCTCCTGATTTGCCCGAGGTAGCTAGCCTCTTAAACACTTCCGAGGTGAGTGGCAAGGGATTCACTACGAGGCCTTTACAAAGATTCCCTAACTTATGATAGTCCGCTGAGGTTTCAAGTCAAAGCGGTCATAACTCTCCCTAATGAGGCAGATGCCTTACCCAGGACCATATCATACCCTCAAGAGGACCGAACTATACCCCGACGATGCAACCCGTCTTGCCCTTTCGGTAAGATTATCATAAGCTAGAGTCTCTAATTAATTAGCCAAGACCAGAGCCATATAGTATTGTGGTTGCACTGTTTTCCTGGGTGGTTCTCCATGTTCCGATTAAACATATAATCTTGTGATTAACAATACAAAGAGCATGAACATGGATAAAACAGGTGTAACATCATCATTGTTGTCATCATGATTATAAATTATTCCCAAACCGAAACCAGTTGTAGCGACTAAGCAATAGCTACCCAACAATAAAGATAAAACCCAGGTTGATAAGGAATGATCATAAAGACTAGGCATATCCTTAATTAGGATCCATCAAAATTAGGACACATGCATGCATATAAAGAAAATGTTGTATTTATTGTGATTATTAGGACAAAAGCATGATCAAGGAAACACTTGCCTTTCTTTTAGAGAATAACTGCTCAGAGTCTTCAACTCTTGTTCTTGAAACTCTATATCTTCAAAGCTCTTGGGTCGCGCTTCTTCTAACGTCACACAAGCATCCGACCGAAGCATACAAGCAAGCAAACAAACAAGAACAACTAAGAACAAATACAACAAACAAAAGGAAAGCTTTAAAAGAGCGAACTAAAGGATAAGGCTTGATGCTACGGTCACGAGGGCGAAAGGAACACGGAAAACGGAGCTAGGGTTGAAAAGATACAGCTATCGGGAGATTTATATTATAAAAGAATAAAAGAACGATAGGCTTTCATTTATTTTAATCCAGAAAACTAATGTAAAAGATATTCAAAAGAGAATATCCCTAATTATAATTAACTTATATTATATTTGCATTTATAAAGATGAAGTAGAACTTAGTCAAATTTTATATACAATTCTCTATGTATAAATTACACTAATTAAATAATTAATTAGAAAAGAAAACTTGTGAGAACATCTAAACGCATAACTTATGATTCGATTTGAACTAAACAAATTAAATTACAAACACATTTGAGTTGATATTAATCAAATTAACATTAATTATGAAAACTGGAGGAAAGACTTAATAGGATTTTCTTTCGGAAAACTAGATGAGAGGATATTATTCAAATTAAATTGATATTTAATTTTAAAAATAGGAATTACGGCACAACAACACTACTAAACGATAGCTTAGGGTTTTAGAAGACTAACGCAAAAAGAACGGATCGAAACGGATCTAAAACGCGGAAACTACGCATAAAACAGGGCTGCGAGGACCTATACGCAAATAACTATAGACTACAGGGGCTAGCAGCAAAGAATTGCAAGACACAGAAAATAATGCTTGCAAAACAGGAAAAGATTAGGGTTAGATCTGAAAAATTTCATGGTGGGGCTGGATTGAAAAGATGGAAAAGATCTAGGGGTCTTCTGCAATTTTCGCTAGACACAGAAAATTACACGATAATTACAGGATCTTCCAGGGACCAATCTGCAAAAAGCTTGAAACAGCCTCCCATGGTGACCAGCGGGTACTGTAGCTCAAATTGCCGGCGATTTAGGGCACGATAGGTCGCAGGAAGTGGGGGAAAAGAAAGAGGACGACGAGGGGATTCAATTCCATACCTAACTTACCACGGGGACGCATCGTAGAGATCGAATTTCGTGGAGGAAGTTGTGCCGGTGGGTCTGTTCTGTTCCAAGCGGTTCTGCTCCTGTTCGTTTTGTCCTAGGCGGCAGCAGCAGGAGGAAGGCAAGGGGAAGGGCAGCGCAGGGGGGCCGGGGCGGGCGGCCTACAGGGGGCGCGGCTCAAGGGTAGGGCGGCGCACAGGGGCAAGGGCGACGCGGCTGCTTTGTTCCTGCGGTGCTGGGCGCATAGGAGATGCATGGCGGCGGCTGTGCAGGGGCGGCCTGGGCTGGGCAGCGCTGGTGCTCTGCTGCGTGGGGGAGAACGCAGGGGCTGCGCACGAGGGGGGATGCAGGCAGGTGAGGGCGCCGGGCAATGCAGGAACGTGAGGAGGAAGGCGCACTGCAGGGGCATGGCGGCTGCTGCGCAGAGACGAGCGGAGGAGGAGGATGCGTGGGGCAGCAGGTGCTAGGGCAACGGCGCTGCATAGGAAACAGATTGCAAGCAGGAGATCGTGCTGCGGCCCGAGGGTTTTGGCTCGCCCTTTATAGGGGTGCTGTGTGCGAGGAGTCCATGTTTTCCGCGTGCACGGGTTGGGCCTCAACAGAAAACGAAACGGGTTGGGCCTGAACAGAAAGCGAAAAGGGGAAAAGGAAATGACAGGTGGGGCCATGATGTTGTAGAGAAGGATCAGGGGAAAGGAGCGACTATCTGCAGGAACTCGGGGGCGATGCAGAAGGAGGTCGCAGGGGCGCAACGGTTCAGGCGCTCGGCCTTGCGAGCAGGAGGGTCGCATGATCTCAGCGCTCGAGACTTCTATCATGGGCGCACGATCTCGCAAGCAGCGGCGGCGCTGCGAGCGCGAGCTCGGGTGAAGGCTGAACAGGAAAACGAGCTGACAGCGTTGGTTGAACATGAACGATTCGTTCGAGAACATGAATTATAAAAGAGAGAAATCTGGCCGAGTCGCTGGATCTGATGGTGATCGAACATCGTCGGAAAAACACTGAAGACGAGCCACGAGGCGTCGTTTTCGAGCATGACTTGATCGGGAAAAATGGTTAGAGGATCGGGAGCTTGATGGGACATTTTAAAGATTCAGAGAGGATAAGGTTAAAAGGCTATACAACAAAGATACGGCTCGGTCCGACTGCGATGAAAATCAAAATAGAAATATTTTCCAGAACATATTTTTAAGTTCAAAATAAATCTGGAAAAGTCCAGATAAATATTTCAAACCAAGAAAAATATATCCGGAAGAATCCCAAAATTTTCCAAGGAAAATCGGGAGGTAAATTTAGGACATGAGGAATCCAAATAGAATATTTGGGACTAATGAAAAAGAATTTTAGAGCTTTCCAAATAAATAAAAAAAGATCTAGCTCTAGGATAAATAGAATAATTGCCAGAAAAACCTTTAAAATTCTCGGAAAATCCTATTGATAGATGAACATATTGTAAGAGATAGTCACATCCTAAAATTAAATATTTTAGGGTGTGACAAAAAACAATCACAAGATATGGAAAAATAGTCGCAAGAAATGGAAAAACAGTCCCAGGAAATTGACAGCCTCAAGAAGTCCACAGCCGAGACAAATGCGCTCCTTCGTCAGCTGATTTCTTTCAACAAAGGTATGCTCAAATCCTTCACTCTTTCTTTTTGGTAGATGACTTTGAGGGTATTCTCATTCCTGAAAATTAAGTTTTGCATCACATGTGTTCCATTCACTGCTTGAACAGGTGGGCTGGAAAAAAGAAATTAAAGCCATTATTCAAAGGGCAACTGGTATTCTTTTTTTTCTTGTAACATTTCTGAACCACTAACTATTGTGTTGGCTAATAGCTATTCATGAATGCTAATCTTAGATTGTCTATAGAAAGTTGGTTGTCTTCTCTGTAACTAATAGCTTAGTTTTGATTTTTGGTAGAATAATTTAGCTTTCGGTGCTCTTCTTGCACCATGTTCTTTTTGTTGTTGTACACTGTACCTTATTGCCTTCATAAAAAAAAGAGAGCTGCGCAGATTCTCTCACTTCTACTAGGATTAGCCTTTTTAGTGCTAGGTGAATGTAAAGTAATAGCTTGTGCGACGTCGAAAGGGTCCTAATGTTGCTAGATGGCTTGTGTGCAACATCGATGTTACTAGCCTTTTTAGTGCTAGCTGAATGTAAAGTAATGGCTTTTTAGTGCTAGCTGAATGTAAAGTACTAGCTGAATATTCAGATTGTTACAACCTCTATTAGATGGTTTGAAATTGATTCTAATATACATATCTTACAGGTACCGCAAGGAGAAAGGCGTAGCATGGTTGGAGGCTGCAAGATCAAATATTTTGGGATGTAGTTCGTAGCATGGTTGGAGGCAGCAAGATCAAATATTTTGGGATGTAGTTTGTTTGATCTAGATAAATCTTGTAACTATTCTGGTTTCATACTTGGGATACGTATGTTGGTTGGCTGTTGGGATATATTTTGAAGTGGATGATTATTTGTTTGCTGTCGCTATTTTGTTGATATATGCAATTGGTGACAATTTATTATATCATTTGTGACATTTTGTTCCTTATGTATGATGTTTTGAGTTATAGTCTATGATGTTTTAATTGTTTTGTTTTGAATTGTATTTGGCCCAAATACAAATGGGCTTTAGTCAAAACCATATTGGGCCTTGTAGTGGCCTAGGCCCAATTGAAAACCAGCCCAGATACACAAAAGCACTACATGGGCTGACTAATTATTAGTGACGATTAAATTCGTCACAAATCCATTTGCCACGTCAGCTGCCACGTCAAACATGACATGTCATATGCCACGTGGCAGTGCCTTATTGATTGGTTTATGACGTTTTAGCGACGAGTTATGACGTTTTATGTCGTCATAGATATTATGACGAATATTGATTCGTCACTAAATTTTATGACGTTTCTTAAGTGGAACGTCACAAAATGCATTTAGTGATGCACTTTCTATGACGATGGGTATTTCGTCACCGTAGTATCATAAAATGCATTCTATGACATAAAAACCACTATTTATGACAAAAACAAAATGTCAAAAAAGGTCAAAATTCTTGTAGTGAAGGCGAGCGATCGGCTATACTAAGCTGTATCCAAGTGAATATGACTTGATCCCTCTGCCACCCAAGTATCGGCTCCCTGAGTTCACCAAGTTCAGTGGGTCAGAAGGGCCCAACTCTATCGAGCATGTGAGCCGATACTTGGCACAATTGGGGATGATCTCAGTATCAGACCCTCTGTGAGTAAGGTTCTTTTCACAGTCTCTTACAAAGGCCTGCCTTCGGATGGTAAACTTCATTGGGTCCTGACTCGATCCGTACATGGAAGCAGCTGGAGGAGCAATTCCACATCCAATACCACTCGGAAGCTATGGAGGTCAGGATTGCCAATCTGGCACAAGTCCGGCAGAAGCGAGGGGAAACCATGTCAGAGTATATCCAGCGCTTCAGGGAAGTCAAAAATCGATGCTATTCAACCCGAATTTCAGAAAAAGAGGCAGTCGAGCTGGCATTCTTGGGACTAGTGAAGCTGATCAAGGATCTGGTCTTTCAATTGAAATTCAATTCTTTGGTGCACTTGGTGCAGAAATTGACATCATATGAGCAGCGCCACCCAGAATTGTACCAGGATAAGTTCAAGCGTCAGGTAATATTGATTGACGCAGAAGACGCTGAAGATTCTGGGGATGATCAAGATGTAGCGGTTGCAGAGTGGACTCGGGGGGCAAATCCCGTGTCTTGTAAGTGGGTGAAGTAGTAAGGACTTGCAAAGGGTTTTGACTTCGACGTAAGCAAGTTTGAGCAGATATTTGATTTGTTACTAAAGGAAAAGCAGTTGAAGTTGCCGGAAGGCTGTAAGTTTCCTACAGCGCAAGAGCTACAAGGGAGGTCATAGTTCAAATGGCATCATTCTTTCACCCACAACACCAATGACTGCAAAGAACTCCGTCGATAGATCTAATCAGCTATTGAGCATGGCCGATTGATCTTAGGTCAGTATGCCATTGAGGTCGACACTCAGCCTTTCCCAAGCGTGAACATGGTAGAGGGTTGTGACCGATATGCTCAATGACAATTGGATTTTGCATTTGGCATCAATATGGCGGGGCCTGCGCCACGTCGCTATGCAAGGAAGGAAAAGGCCGATTCCTGCGATCGGCCCCAAAAAAGGGAAAAGGAATACATCACTGAAGAGCAAGTGAGACACATCAGAAATCAATGGCCGGCCTCCGCCCATCTCCTCAAGAAGTATGAATGCTAGTACCGGCAATGTCTCCAGTATGAATCAGAGGGTGAAGAATATGAGCACGGTACTGGGAAGAGTCTGAAGAAGCGTGAAGATACACGTGACCATTGACATTGCCCGTTCTTCAAGTTTTGCTGGGACTCCGGTATGAGCCGATTGCCTTCTGTCAATGATTGCTCGAAGTGCAGATCTCAGAAGCGTGATGTAGAAGGGATCTTGGTGTTTCGGCGCTTGGGACCTGTGCCGCCCCGACATGGGCAAGCTGAGCTACCGCGCAGAAAGGAGGACTTTGAAGAAGAAGAGGACAAATATCACTGGCTGCGCTGGTGCCCTGATGGACTTAATCGTTCCCAAAAGCATAGGGTGCAGCGGCTGTGCAGTTTGGAGGAAGCCGAGGCCGAATATCTCGAGATGATAAGAAAGGCGCGCCTGGATTTGGCGAGTAAGGTTCACCACACCCAGAAAAGGGAATCGCGCCCTCTTAAGAAAGAGTGGCATCCTAAGCCAACAAGAGCCGATGCGAAGACATCGGCTGACACGCATATGGTGTTACTCCCTGCGGAGTTCTATGCCCAAAGCTGTGAAAAGATACTAGTAGCCCAGCTTGACTTGGGGCCGCAGCCAGTCATATCCAAGTAGCCCTGAGGAAAGAATTATAAGCATTTGAAGGCTCTATACCTCAAGGGTTATATCAACGGCCAGCCTATCAACAAAATGTTGGTCGACACCGATGCAGTGGTCAACATAATGCCATACTCAGTGCTACATCAGTTGGGGCATTCTACTGGAGATTTAATCAAGACCAACGTCACATTGAGCGACTTCAATGGCCAAACATTAGAGGCACAAGGCGTCCTTAATGTGGATCTGACCATGGGAAGCAAGACTGTCCCCACCTCTTTCTTCGTTGTCAACAAGAAGAGTACTTACACTATTCTACTTGGGAGGGATTGGATTCACGCCAACTGCTGCATTCCTTCCATGATGCACCAATGTCTAATTTAGTGGGACGGAGACGAAGTAGAGGTGGTCCATGCAGATGATTCGATCAAGATTTCACACGCCGCCATGAGCATTTGGGACGCAGAAGATCAAGAGCCAATTTCAGGAATCAGTTTGGAAGGCTGTGATCGCGTGGAAGCTACAAAAAATGGGGTGAGGCTGGTCTTATCCACTGGCCTTACAGAGTAGACGAAACATCAAGGGTGAGCTATTCTGATGCACTTGGCAAGGCCGATCCCTGCGATCGGCCCCAAAAAATAAAATGTAAACTCCTGATGACAAGTGTATTGCATAATTGTGGCAATTACAAGGAGGCCCGCTCTAGCAGCTGGCCATATATCATTTGTAAAGTTTCAAGGATTAATGAAGATTATAAGGCGGCCGATCTTAATGATCGGCCGAAACTCTTTTCGTCACATTCTTTGTCCATTTGCAGCGTTGACTCGACAGATGACGGAAAGCTAGGATACGGGTTTACATCGGCTGACGAGTTCGAAGAGATTGACATTGGTCCTGGGGATAAGCCACGACCAACATTCATCAGCAAAAAGTTAGGCCCGTGTCTACGAGAGCCGATGATAGCTTTGCTGCAGGAGTACGCAGATTGTTTTACCTGGGATTACACGGAGATGCCTGGGTTGGACAGGAGCATCGTCGAGCATCAGCTCCCTCTCAAGAAGGGATTTCAGCCGTTTCAGCAGCGAGCGCGAAAAATGAAGGCTGAAATTCTAGAAGAAGTTAGGAAAGAGGTGGAGAAAATGCTAGAAGCAGGATTCATCAGGCCGTGCAAGTATGCCGAGTGGATTTCAAGTGTTGTACCTGTGCAAAAGAAGGATGGCCGATGGCGAGTTTGCGTGGACTTCAGGGACCTCAATAGAGCTACACCGAAGGACGAATACTCGATGCCTGTCGCGGAGACATTAATCAACGCGGCTGCTGGTCACAAGATTTTGAGTTTCATGGACGGCAACAACGGCTATAACTAGATTTTTATGGCTCCGGAGGATATACACAAGACCGCGTTCAGAGTACTTGGGGCAATAGGATTGTTCGAGTATGTGGTCATGACCTTCAGGTTGAAGAATGCCAGCGCCACGTATCAACGTGCCATGAATTACATCTTTCATGATCTGATCGGCAAGTTGGTGGAGATATACATCGACGATGTCGTGGTTAAATCCGGATCGATTGAGGGACACTTAGGAGATGTACAACAAGTTCTAGAACGAACCAGAAGGGTCGGGCTTAAGATGAATCCGAAGAAGTGCGCTTTCGGCGTATCAGCCGGTCAGTTCCTAGGTTTCTTGGTTCATGAAAGACGAATTGAGATCGACCTAAAGAGTCAGGAAACTGTAAAAACAATGGTGCCACCTACTACAAGGAAGGAGCTCTAGCAGCTCATTGGAGAGATCAACTTTGTCAGAAGATTTATTTTCAATCTTGTCGGTGTTTTACCAGCTGCCCACCGAGAGATATGCCCAAGGTGGTAAGTTTAGGTGAGGAGACGCCGAGATAAGGAACTCGAAGGTGCAAGGAACACAAGATTTAGATAGGTTCGGGCCGCGAGGTGCGTAAAACCCTATGTCCTGTGTGGTGGTTTGTCTTCCCTCGGGTATAGAATCAGATGTTCTGAGGGGGTCCCTGCCCCCCTTATATATCCGGGAGGTCAGGGTTACATGAATGTAATCAATACGAGCTAAGGAATCGTACCCGGGTATAACTCGGGTAGTTTCCTTCTGTATCGACTAGGTTTATCTCCTACTCAAATGAGTAGAAAACAACTTAAATAAGAGATAAGACGGGCTTTATCTCTTAACCCTATTTAAACTACATTATGTACACAGCCCCGTAGCCCCGGGTCTAACAAGCCCCCGAGCTCTTCATAGCTGAGTACTGTAGGCTTATCGAGTACTTTCGAAGTAGTCCTCGGCTTCTCCTGAAGCTCCGTCTTGAAGTTCTTCTTCGAGTACTTACTTGGCTGCATCGAAGCTATGAGGTGCTCATGAACCAAGTTATTTCTTTGGTATGGTGTGCGATTGAAAAATCGCACTCCATATGGAGTAGCCTCTGAGCCTTAGGTTGAATCGGAGAATTAAGATGAGGGTCGCATTAGTCTTGAATCTTCCTTACTTACTTTTTTAAATAAATTTGAAAAAATAAGTAGTCGATGCCACGTGTCCCGCAGCCCTCGAGCCTTGAATCCAAATCTCTTAGGTTTGGAAATAAGGATCCAAAAGTCGTTGCAGTGTAAAAATGTCCACATGATAAATAACTGGTGTGATGGTACAAATGATGGAAGTTAGATCTGGAATTCGAAAAACCCCTTTTTTCAGGACAGTTAACCCTGAAAAATGATTAATCGAATACTTTATCTAAACAATCCACCAAATGACCCCTCAACTTCCGAATATTCTCTGAAACGACTCTTCAACTTCATAGCAGTAAAACTGTACCCAGCCGCTGGTTATTTAACCCCGTGGTAACTCCGAGTAAAAACTATGCTTTCAATCTACAATCCAGCAAGATGTTCCAAAATCCCCCAAAAAGAGTCGCACTCCGCCTTCTCCCTCTTGAAGAACTCCAATCCACCCAAATTTCCCCGCCCCTTTCCCCGCAGCCCCCGAGCAACTCGTGGCGAGTGGATCTGGAAATGGCGCCCAAGAAATCTGAGAAGGATGGGAAGAAGAAAGAGGCGCAACCGCCGTCTGGAGAGTGGACATACAGAAAGTGCTCCCTTAACGACCTCAATAAGCTTGTTTCCGAGGGATTGCTTCAAGACAAGAATCTTGTCAACTGGCGCTCCTCTTTTCGCGAACCTTTCCCCATGGAAAATATAGACAAAATCATCACACTTTACCATTTTGCCGAACGGGGTCTGGCCCTCCCCTCTTGCTCTTTTTTCCGTGGCCTTCTTTGCTACTATGGGCTTGAGCTCCATCATCTCAACCCGAATTCTATTTGCCATATTGCAATCTTCATCCATTTCTGTGAAGCCTTCCTCGGAATCAAACCCCATTGGTATCTTTTCCGCTTCCTTTTCTGAGTAAAACCACAACCCACCTCCAAAAATCTATCTGTTGTATGGGGCGCCGGCATCCAACTTAGACAACAAGCTGGCGACAAGTACCTTTCATACAAATTCCCCTCGAACATCCCCGGATGGAAGAATCATTGGTTCTACATCGAAAATCATGCCCCCAACTCCCAGAAAATTCAAATAAACCACCTGTTGTAAGGCCGGAGTGGAATATCGAACTTCCCAAGGGGGACATGGATCAAGTCGATGAGTTGCTAGACACCATAGCAGCTCATAAGGAAATGGGAGTGACCGGCGCATCTGTGATGTTTCCCTTCTTCAAGTGCCGAGTCCAACCAATGCAGCAACACCATATACTTGTATTCGAGTACAAGGGCGCTGAAGATTCATCTCGCATGTGCGCAGAGGAGCTGACGGACGAAGCTGCACTCACCCGGGTCAGGCGAGTGCTACTGGATGTGGATGTAGTTCCCTACATCCTGCAACTGTTTGCTGCACAAAATCCTTCGAAGCCGGTAAGTGTGCGACTACTTTATGTTGAAAACAAATTCTGTTCTGCCACTGCTAACTGAAAACCTTCTATAGGGGCACACAGAGTTGTACCGCAGCTACCCTCCACAACCCGACATCCCTCGACCGGGCCACCTTCTCCCCAGCGCCGCAGCCGAAGCGAAGAGGGCTCGAGTAGCCGAAGCTCTGCCCGGCAGCGAGTCCACTGAAGGTGGAAGCCCCCTGGCGGAAAGGGAAGCCAAGGGGGAGGCGAGAAGAGGCAACTCCCCCGGACCATCCGTGGGATTGACCGATACTCTTCCTTCGGTCCCACAGGGTCGCCGGGTTGTGCGCAAACAAAAAGCGCAAGAAGTCAAGTCCTCCAGGTATGAATATGCTGCCTTGTTGTCATACATCAATATTGTTGCACGCTGACATTTTCCGTTTGCGGTCCACCCGCTTCTCCACCCGAGCCCGGGCGCCAAGAGATGGGAACGGATCCAGCAGCTTCGGCGACAGGATCGGTTACCATTGCCATGGCGGGCACCGCGCCACCAGCTGGTGTCACCCCGCCACCAGCAACAAGTACCATGGTTGGGACACCACGGGCCATGAGGGTGAAGAAGGCTGTCATGAAGAGGTCTTCGCTGAAAGTGTTCATCTTGTTGCATAACGAACATTCTGCTCTTTTCGACTTGTAATGATATAACTAACTCTGCTTCATTAGGTCCGCAAGCACCATGAAGCACAAGCCGAAACCGGCCGCAGCTATCCCAACCCCCAAGCCATCAGCCCTAGAGGAGCCCACGCCGACGGAGCCAGCCCCCGAGGCAGACACGACGCTGCCCAACCTGCCACCCCCCGAGCCCCAACAAGCCGAAGCCAGAGCTGGTGGTGAGGAACAAGTTGAGGCCCCTGATGCCGCTCCTGAGGATGGCACAGGTAAGTGTGTGACCGCCCACGGCTGGCTGCTTAGACCCCCGGCATTATGTACTGAATGCATCTTGACTTGCAGGTGCCCAGCAACCACCTTCTGAAGAAGCCGCAGGGACCTCAAGGAGTCCTGGAGATCTACTGATGGCCGGGCCCGGGTACCAGAACATCATCACCACAGATCTGGTGGATGATCCAATGCTGACGGACAATAATATAAAAACCTTCAAGAAGGCCTACGAGGAGTTGTACGATTTTGCCATGGTAAGACGTGATTACTGTTCTGCTTGTATACGTTGTCGAGTTGCTTGTCTTAATCTCCCCCTTTATGCAGAACGTGATCACGCACTCACAAAAGAAGTCCGAGAAGTTGAAAGCAGTCGTGCGTGGTCACCAGGAGCTTGCTGCTAAGGAGAAGCACATATCCGAAGAGCTGACGAAGAACATCTATCTTCAGAGAGAGCTCGACAAGCTGAAACAAGAGCGGACTCGAGAGACATGGCTCCTCAAGAATGACCTCCACAACCTTGAGAAGGCCCACTCCGAGCTCCAGGAGCAACTCAAAGAGCAGAAGAAAGCGCACCAAGGTAGGCCCCTTTCTTCTCTCGAGTACTTTTCCCTTAACAATTTATCTTGTATTATGAAAATACCTTCACCGCAGAGCTTAGGAAAATCTTAACATATAAAGAAGAGCTGCTTACTGATGTGAAGAATATACTGTATCACCGTACAGATGATGTCGAGAGGCTGCAGAAGGTAGTCGCCGACACTGAAGAACAGTTCACCAACTGCCTTGAGCAGATCAAGACACAGGCGAGGAGAAGGAGCGGTGGCAAAAGGAGTTGGAGGACCTCAGGAGAGCCGCCAAGAAGCTTGTGGACATGGTGGTTCCACCAGAAGAAGGCAAAGCAGGCGAGTAGCCTTTGCTGGAATGACTTCTCAGAGCGCCGCAAAAGGTCGTCAAATTCCTCACAGAGGCCCCGGTCACGTGTGTCAGCCACGCGCTCGCTTTTGTAAAATCCTTTTGGCCAGAAGCACAACTAGAGATGTTCATGCAGGGAGTGGCTGCGGAGTGCACTGAAGATCAATTCAACGAGTACCTCCAAGAAGCCCAACCTGTAGCGGAACAGATAGTGAAAAATGTACTGTAGGATTTGAATGTAGAAAACAAGTACTCGTTTTCCTTGTATATATTTTTATTTGATGTCTCTACTTGTATGTGCCTTAGCTGAATTGTCATCTAGATTTGAAGGCGAAGTAGTAGACACTACCCCGGGTGCAACGACCCTGGAAGTAGTCATAGTGGCTCCGAGTAGGAACCCATCCAACAAGTTAGACATATCCTGATCGAGCGGGTCTAACCAGTTAGGAAAGAATGCGAGCATCGTCGCGAGACTGCCGTGCTTATGGCAAGGAAAACGAAACTACCCCGAGTGCAACGACTTTGGGCGTAGTCAAAATTGCGCCTCATATGAGCGCGTCCAACAAGTTAGGTATGAACCAATCGAACGGATCGAACTTGTTGGGAATGAACGCGAGCATCGCCCCGAGACTGCCGTGTTTATGGCAAAAAATGAAACTACCCCGAGTGCAACGACTCTGGATGTAGTCGAAATAGCTCCTCATGCGAGCTCATCCAACAAGTTAGGTATAGACCAATCGAACGGATCGAATTTGTTGGGAAAAATGCGATCATCGTCGCAAGCGACCATCAAAGGTCACGGCGGAAGTCGATTCATATAAAGCATGAACATGGCCGAAGCCTCCGTCACAACTCATGACAAGAAGTCGATTTAACATGAACGTGGCCGTAGCCTTCGCCACAACTCATGACAAGAAGTTGATTTAACATGAACATGGTCGTAGCCTCCGTCACAACTCCTAACAAGAAGTCGATTTAACATGAACGTGGCCGTAGCCTCCGTCTGTTAACAGAAAAATTTGCGTTCCGAATTTTATGACACGTAGCCTCCAAATTGATTCGAAAGAAAAAGGCCGCCTAGACGCCTGGAGAACAGCTATCCCCGCACACTTCCTCATGGGTAGAACTTGCGCAGGTTCTAAATATTCCAGGAATTCGGGACATCTTGGCCCTTGGGGTATTGTAGTCGATACAAGCCTGGACTTGTAACCTGGTTTACGACAAACGGACCTTCCCATCTTGAGTTGAGCTTGTGTAAGCCAGACTCGTCTTGGATGCGGCGGAGGACCAGATCACCTATATTGAACGATCGTTCCCTCACATTGCGATCGTGATATCGCCGGATCCCCTGAAGATAACGAGCTGACTGAACAAGAGCGGTGCAACGAGCTTCTTCGACAAAATCAAGCTCTAACTGCCTTGCCTCGTCTGCCTCACCTTCATTGTACATTTCAACCCTTGGGGATTTCCACATGATGTCGGCCGGCAAGATAGCTTCAGAACCATACATGAGGAAGAATGGTGTTTGTCCTGTGGCTTTGGACGGCTGAGTCCAGAGCCCCCAGACGACATGTGGCAATTCGTGCATCCACTTGCCTCCTTTCTTGCTGTTTTCATCATAGAGTCTTTTCTTGAGGCCATCAATTATCATTTCGTTCGCCCTCTTGACTTGACCATTAGCCCTTGGGTGTGCAACAGAGACATATTTAATCTCGATGCACGCATTTTCACAGAACTCCCGGAACTGGTTGGCTATGAAGTTTGATCCCAAGTCCGTGATGATTGTATTAGGGAAGCCGAAGCGATGCAAGATATCGGAGATGAAATCAACAACTCGATCTGGTGTGAGCTTGGCTATCGGCTTGTACTCGATCCACTTGGTAAACTTGTCGATAGCCACCAACACATGGGTGAAGCCGCCTGGTGCCATTGTGAAGGGCCCAATCATATCAAGGCTCCAGCAAGCGAACGGCCAGGATGGCGGTATGGTGATGAGACTGTGAGCTGGGACGTGAGACTGCTTGCCGAAGAATTGGCAGTTTTGGCATCTCCGCACAAGATCCTCGGCATCGGACACTGCAGTGGGCCACCAGAAACCAGCTCTGTATGCTTTCCCCACCAGCATTTTTGAGGCTGCGTGGTTGCCGCAAACACCCTCATGTATCTCCTGTAGTATGTCGTAGCCATCTTCTTTCGTGACGCACTTCATGAGAACGCCTGAACGTGTGCCACGCCGGTAAAGCTTGCTGTCGACTAGAACGAACCCCTTGCTTCTGTGCATGACACGAGCTGCCTCTGCACTCCTTGCATCCATCCCCACTGGAAGCCTTTGATCCCAGATGAAATCGATATAAGCCTCTCTTCAGTCCTCACCAAGCATCATAACCTCCCGATCGGGTTGTTGAGGGCCCGCACCGGTGGTTACCTGAGGTGAAGACTTGAAGGATGGCTGCTTTAACTTCTGAACAAAGACTCCCACTGGAACCTATGCACGAGTAGTCAACATTATGCTCCCGTAACACGTGATGAACCTCCAGGCCGGAAAATTTGTTTTCCAGCTTGCGCACTTCCTGTACATAAGCGTCCATCATCTCCTTGTTGCAAACCCACTCTTTGTTGACTTGCTGAATGACTAGAAGTCAGTCACCATATAAAAGAAGTCACTTGATACCTAGTGATATCACCAAATGCAGCCCGTGAAGGAGTGCTTCATACTCAGCTTCATTATTGGATACCTCCCAAAGGATCTGGGGGACATACTTCAATTGTTCATGTAACACCTTGAGGTAATTTCTTTAAATTTTAACGAATTTATTTGGGCTTAAATAAAATTTTCAGGCTTTTCTTTAATTTTGTGGCATTTAAAGCAATATAAAACACAAGGAAATAAAAATTATCATAGGGTTAAAGTGGTTGTGCATTCATGCCGCAGCATTGTTTTATTCGTGTTGAGTGTGTAGGTTTGAATTCAAATTGTATTTGAATTCAAATGGTTTTGTTTGAATGGGTAGAGTAAAGAAAAAGAAAAGGGAAAGGAGAAGACCAGCCCAACTCCCTCTCTCTCAGCCCGGCCCACTCTCCCCCCCTCAGCTCCCCCGTGCACTCCCCTCCCTCCCCTTCTCTCGCTGCCACCCCGGGCCCGCTTGTCGGCGCCCTCCCCTTTCTCCTTCCTCCCAGCGCCCGATTCCCCCCCTCTGTTTCTTCCCCGCCGGCCGCGCCTCTGCGTCCGGGTCCGCCCCTCTGAACCGCACCCGAGCCGCACCCTGACTGCGACCGAGCCCTTTCCCCTCCTCTCTAGAACCTTCACCACCTGAGCCCGTGTCACGCGGGGCCGTTGAGCCGATCCGATTTCCCCGCACGCCACGGTTTCCACCGAGCTTTCCGCGGCCACCGCGGGCACGCGCGTCCAGCCTCCGCCCGGCCCTTATTTGGCTTCCCCGCGCACCTCTGGACCCTAACCCCCCTGGAGCAAGCGAGCCCCAGCCGCCCGAGCCCTCTTGCACTGCCCCGTTCCGCCGCCCGATTTCCGGTGAGTCGCGCGCGCCGCCGCGCAATTGCTCACCGCCGGCGCGTCACCGGCCCCGCTGACCCCCTTTACACCTTCACAGGACCTGCACGTGTTGATTTGGTGGACCAGCAGGCCGGGAGGAGCACCACAACGAGCTGTCCGCGAGCACCCCGACCTCTCCGCCGCCGGTCGTCGTCGCCATCCCTCCTCCGTTGCACCGCCGGCACCCACAGCCCCTCGGTGAGCCGCACTCCATCTCCCTTGACCTTTTGCACCGGTTGTTATGGCCCTTAGCTCCCCGTAGCGCCCAGAACACGCGCGCCGCTGTTGCGCCGCCGCACCGAGCCGCCCCCACCGCCGTTCTATCCTCACCGAGCTCCAATCCACCTCTGCAAGTGCCCAGATCGCTTCCCCGTATCTCGGTGGTGCCCCTGGTCCTGAAGTCGTGGAGAATTGGCCCCCGGAGCGGCGGGCACGCCGAGCTCCGGCGAGCCCGAGCCGCGCGCCACCGCGGAGACAAGCTCCGGTGATCTCCACCGCCGCCGGACCCCCTCTCCCTTCTGAGTCGTCCGATCTGCGGCCAGCGGGTAGGATTAGATTCTTAGCCCTTTGATCCCGACCGTCGGATCGTGATCCAGCGGGTGTGTTTCCCTCGTACCGGTTCGCCCCTCATTTTGAATCTGGGCCGCCCATCTCAGATCCAGCGGGGGGTATTAGATCCGAGGGAAGATAGGGTCCGGAGCGTAGGATCGAGATCCAACGGGTGAGATCTACGCGTACCCCTTCGCGAGCCGGATCTAATCCGAGCCACCCGATTAGGATCCAACGATCCCGATTAAAACGTACCGCTTCAGCCGAGCCATTTTGCTAAAGAGCCCCTGCATTTTTCAAGAATAAACCCGCGGTCCACTGCAGTTCAATAGTAATTGCAGTTTAGCCCTATTTCTTGCACCGAAGCCCCTGATCTTTATAGAATTAGAACCCGCAGTCCAGCTTAGGGTTTTTAGCTAGTTAGCCCCTGTGTCTAGGGTTTAATTATGTTTAAGTCCTTGGTTTTTGTCCAGAAGCCCCTGGTTTCCTGTTTTTCTCGCAAAAGGTCCCTAGATCTTGTTTTAAGCGTAGTTTTCGCGTTTTAGCTCCGTTTTAAGCGTTCTTTATATCCACGCGATCGTTGTAACGCGTAGATTAGTTCTAGGCTAGTTCCATGCGCTGTTCTATTGTATTGGTGTACTGTTTTCTTATAGTTTGCTATGGTTTGTGCATGTGTGTATGTCTGGACTATGCTTGATGATCGTGAGTAGACGCGGAACCTTTGGACCAGTACCAGGAGCCGCCATCTTCTGAGCAGTTTGAGCAGCAGCCAGGAGAGTACGAGGAAGGCAAGTATAACATGAACCTCCTATCACTTTTTAATACAAGTTCATACTGCATTTTAATACTGTATACCTATAATGACTTTCCTAGCCACTTTATATCCTATATATATATCCTTTGGGTTGCATTTTGGTTAGTTGTGCTAGGTTGCTGCGCTATAACACACTGGGTCCCTTTTAATTAAATTTGATTAATGGTCTTATGCAACTTAATCCTGAGAGTGACCCTCTGTGCTGTGTGCTTGAGTGGCTCACGTCTCCTTAAAAGATGTTTTTGTTAGAAACATGGTTTAGGGGGCCAGCACGGTGCTTAGTGCTTGGTTGGCCACTCTCCATAAGGACCGGTTCATAGAGCGACAACCTGGGATAACCGCGCAACCACAAGACTGGAATGGGACGGTCTTGACCTACTAATTAGGTTATTTTGGTTCGGGAGTAACTTACCTGCGTGGGCAAGAGGGGTGGTAGGCTTCAATGGTCCCTGCTCCTCCGGCTTGGTCTGTGCTGTGTGCTTGTACCCCCGGAGGTGGGCCCCATCGTCGCTGATCCAGAATCCTTAGCAGTTACACCTTACCAACGTGATTCTTTGTAACGGTCTCGTAGTGTGCTTGCTAGCCATCTCACCTAAGGAAGTGTGATGAACAACTAGCGTAGCTCACGACTTGTGGGTAAAGTTGTGCAACCTCTCGAGAGTGTAAAACTGATATATCAGCTGTGCTCACAGTCATGAGCGGCCCAGATCCTCCGTCTGATTAGTGGGGTTATCAACCTTTGACGAGGGCGATTCCCCGGGTGGTTTTGGTTTGGATGGTTCTCAGTAGTTCTTAATTAATACTGATTAATTCTTATGCAATTTGGGTTATGGTAACTCATCCATTTGTAGTAATTAGCTTTAATAAAATTTGCCAAGACTAAAAGCTAATGCAGTTGAGTCAGCTAACCTTAGAGCCTCATGCTCGTGTTATACTTGTTGAGTACGAGTTTGTACTCACACTTGCCTCTCCACTCTTCTGTTCTATTTTGGATATCTTCGACTGCTGCTCAGTGCCCGGCAACGTGGAGGACTACGTCAGCGGCTTCGACGACTTCTAGGCGTTTGTCTCCCAGTCAACGTCCCTGTGGCGCCCAGCTCTTCATGTATCTCTTTCACGCTTCCGCAACTCTTGAACCGATTCTTGATTCGGTTGTAATAAAATAATTCATTTATGATTCATTTACGATTTACATTAACAGTAATCGTGACGTGTGTTGTGATATCTTGATGATCTGTTGTATATATGCGTGACTTGATCCTGGCGCATATATGATTGCTCGATTTATGTTCTTATAAATCGGGTGTGACAGATTGGTATCAGAGCCAGGTTGACTGTAGGACGAAGCCTAGGTAGAATTGGTCGAGTTCAGGACTTCTTTTCTCTTGCTTGCCTCCGCAAATCCTCAACCATCATGTTTCTGCTTCTATTCCTTGAGTCTTAAGTCTTTGATTTGCTATCTCTCTCCTGTCCTTTCTGAGAAAAAGCTTGAGTTTTCCGTAGACGTTGGCCCGAGACGCCTAATCCTGTGATTTATAAGTTTAGGTTGTCCCTATGAAATACGCTAGAACGAGTGTGTTAGTCGAGTAGTGTGGAAAACTCAACTAAGTTGTGAATATTGAATGTTTGTTATTGTGCAAATGTTTGATTTGGATTTTTGGCTGATTGCATAGGCTAGTGGTGTTAAACTTGTTCATGCAAATCGACCTAACCCAACTCGAACTAAATAATAAAATTGAGTTAGAATGTTGGGAGTAAAACCTATATTCCTTTTCTTTCTGTCATATCCTTCCGAAGTTTCATTTCCGCAGTGGGACGATATCTTTTTCTCATAAATTTCGGTTGTTGCAATCAGATGGTGAACACCAGGCGCACCGGTTCCGGTTCTGACCAGCAGGAGCAGAACAACCAGAGTACCGGTCAGCCGCTGCCGATGCCGCCACCACTGACCCCGGAGCAGTTCTTCCAGCTCCAGATGCAGATGATGGCTACCCTGAACAACACCGTTCAGGCTCTGCAGTAGATCCATGCTCAGCCACCGCCTCCTCCGCCGCCTCAGCCCCGTGACAGGCGTGCGGATTTTCTGAGAGGTCACCCTCCGACCTTCTCTCACGCCACGGACCCACTCCAGGCAGACGACTGGCTTCGCTCGGTGGAGCGCCAGTTGGTTGTTGCGCAGTGCGACGACCGTGAGCGAGTCCTTTACGCAGCCGGGCAGCTGCGAGGCTCCGCTCTTGACTGGTGGGAGTCCTACCCAGCTCGGGATCGTGAGGCTCTCACGTGGGACCAGTTCCGTGAGCGTTTCAGGAACCATCACATTCCTGAGGGCATTATGAAGATGAAGCAGAAGGAGTTCCGTGCCCTTAAGCAGGTAAAAAAAATTATTAACGGAATTCCCTACCATTCCTTTTGAGCTTGATCCATCCTCGATTTCTTTCGTAAAACCTAACCAGTTGAGCGGTTCCCATCCTTGTTATCTGTGTACGTTATTTCAGGGATCTATGACGGTGACGGAGTACCGTGACCGCTTCCTTCAGCTTGCCCGCTACGCCCCTGCTGACGTCGCTCGTGATAGCGACAAGCAGGAGTACTTCAAGGAGGGACTGGATGATCACATCCAGTATGCGCTGCTGAACCACCGCTTCGACAACTTCAACCAGCTGGTTGATGCGGCCCTCAACACCGAGCGTAAGCGCCGGGAGATTGAGGACAAGAAGAGGAAGATGGCTCCATCCTCTTCGGGCAGCAACACTCGTCCCCGCTACCAGTACCCTCCACAGCAGCAGCAGCAGAGGCCGCCCCAGCAGTACCAGCAGCGGCAGCAGCTTCCGCCTCGTCCTCAGCAGCAACAGCAGGCGGGACAGGGTCAGAGGCTTCCAGCGCCTCCGGCTCCACCAGCTCAGAGGCAGGGAGCGCCCACTCCTCCTGCCGGGCAGCAGGCCGCTGCATTTCCTCGAGTGTGCTTCCACTGCGGCGAGCCGGGGCACTACGCCAACGTCTGCCCTCGGAAGGCGCAGGCAGGACAGCAGGGACGTGCAGCTCAGCCCAAGGCCCCAGCTCAGGGCAGGGTGAACCACGTGACGGCCGAGTCAGCGGCCGAGGCTTCCAACGTGGTTATTGGTACGTTCATGGTTAATGCCCATCCTGCTACAGTGCTTTTTGATACTGGTGCTACGCATTCTTTCATCACCCAGTCTTTTGTTGAGCATCATGGCATCCCTACTAGCACGTTAAAGAGGTGCATGTTAGTATCTTCACCGGGAGGGCAGTTGAGGTCTCATGTCTTCTGTCCCAGAGTCAGTGTGGCCATAAGGGGGGTAGATTTCAGTGCAAATCTGATGGTGCTAGACGCCAAGGGCATTGATGTGATCCTCGGAATGGAGACCCTTGCTAAGTGGGGAGTCCGGATCGATTGTGCTCAGAGGACTGTTCTTCTGTCAGCACCGGATGGTCAGGAAGTCACTGTTGGTGCCACAGAGCCTTCTGGATTTCTTCATCAGATGGAGGCTAGACCCACGGATGGTATTCGCGTGGTGTCTGAATTCCCGGATGTCTTTCCGGATGATTTGCCAGGTATGCTGCCTGATCGCGACATTGAGTTTTCTATTGATCTCTTGCCTGGCACAGCTCCTATTGCTAAGAGGCCCTATCGTATGGCTCCTATCGAGCATGAGGAGGTTAAGAAGACTGTCGACGAGTTGCTAGCTAAGGGTTATATCCGTCGCAGTTTCTCTCCTTGGGCTTTTCCTGTATTGCTTGTAGAGAAGAAGGATGGTGCGAAGAGAATGTGCGTCGATTATCGGGATCTGAATGCGGTCACCATCAAGAACAAGCACCCATTGCCCCGTATTGAGGATCTTTTTGATCAGCTTCAGGGTGCTTGTGTATTCTCGAAGATTGATCTGCGTTCGGGTTATCACCAGCTGAAGATTCGTTCTGAGGATATTCCGAAGACGGCATTCACCTGCAAGTATGGGCTCTATGAGTATACGGTCATGTCCTTTGGCTTGACTAATGCTCCGGCTTTCTTCATGCATCTGATGAACAAGGTTTTCATGGATTATCTGGACACCTTTGTGGTGATATTTATTGATGATATCCTGATATATTCCAAGTCAGAAGCGGAGCATGAGAAGCATCTGAGACTTGTGTTGCAGAGGCTCAGAGAGCACAAGCTGTATGCCAAGCTCAGCAAGTGCGAGTTCTGGATTGACGAGGTTCCATTCCTCGGTCATGTTATCTCCAAGGGAGGTATTGCTGTGGACCCAGGAAAGGTGAAGGATGTGCTTGACTGGGTTGTACCGCAGACAGTGAAGGAAGTCCGCTCTTTTCTGGGCTTAGCTGGATATTATCGGAGGTTCATCGAGAATTTCTCCAAGATTGCGAAGCCTTTGACTTCCTTGTTAGAGAAGGGTGTGGATTTCTCTTGGACTGATGGGCGTCAGAAGGCCTTCGAGGAGCTGAAGAAGAGGTTGACTACGGCGCCAGTCCTTACTCTGCCAGACCAGAGCAAGAGGTTCACAGTGTATTGTGATGCTTCGAGGGATGGTCTTGGTTGCGTTCTGATGCAGGATGGCAGAGTGATAGCTTATGCCTCACGGCAGTTACGCCGGCACGAGCTGAATTATCCCACTCATGATCTGGAGTTAGCCGCAGTAGTACATGCTCTGAAGATATGGAGGCATTACTTGTTTGGGCAGAGGTGTGATATTTACACCGATCACAAGAGCCTCAAGTATATTTTCACCCAGAGTGAGCTGAACATGCGGCAGAGAAGATGGCTAGAGTTGGTCAAGGATTATGACCTGGAGATTCACTATCATCCGGGCAAGGCTAATGTTGTAGCAGATGCTCTGAGCAGGAAGAGCTATGTTAACATGGCCGTGGCTTTTCAGATGCCTCGGGAGTTATGCGAGGAGTTTGAGCAGTTGAGCCTGGGTTTCTTGCATCACACCTCGGGTACCTCATTCGAGGCAGAGCCCACTCTAGAGGCTGAGATCAGGCAGCATCAGAAGGAAGATCAGAAGCTGCAGGAGATTCGTGAGTTACTCAAGGTTGGCAAGGCTCCTCATTTCAGAGAGGATGATCAGGGTACCTTATGGTACAAGGGTCGTATATGTGTGCCGGATGTGAATGATCTCAGGAAGCTGATTCTGAGTGAGGCCCATGATACAGCATATTCTATCCATCCAGGCAGTACGAAGATGTATTACGATCTCAAGGAACGATTCTGGTGGTATGGAATGAAGCGTTCCGTTGCGGAGTACGTGGCTATTTGTGATACTTGTCAGCGTGTCAAGGCAGAGCATCAGAGGCCAGCAGGGTTATTGCAGCCGTTGAAGATTCTAGAGTGGAAATGGGAGGAAATCACAATGGACTTCATTGTTGGCTTGCCTCGCACTCAGAAAGGGTACAACTCCATATGGGTAGTAGTGGACCGGTTGACGAAGGTTGCTCACTTCATTCCGGTAAACACTACTTATTCTGGTGCTAGACTCGCAGAGTTGTACATTTCCAGGATTGTCTGTCTGCATGGTGTTCCGAAGAAGATTATATCTGATCGAGGGTCTCAGTTCACTTCACGGTTCTGGGAGCAGTTGCATGATTCGTTGGATACGAAGCTGCGCTTCAGTACTGCTTATCATCCTCAGACAGATGGGCAGACAGAGAGAACCAACCAAGTGTTGGAGGATATGCTTCGAGCCTGCGCTATTCAGTATGGTACCAGCTGGGATAAATGTCTGCCGTATGCAAAATTTTCGTATAACAACAGTTATCAGGCCAGTCTGAAGAAGTCTCCTTTCGAGGCCCTGTACGGTCGGAAGTGCAGGACTCTGCTGTATTGGGATCAGATTGGTGAGAGGCAGGTATTTGGTCCAGATATTGTTGAAGAGGCAGAACAGCTGGTACAGCAGGTGCGAGAGAATCTGAGGGTCGCTCAGACTCGTCAGAAGAGCTATGCGGATGTTCGTCGCCGAGATTTGACCTTCGCAGTGGGTGATCATTTATATCTGAAGGTCTCGCCGATGAGAGGAATCCGCAGGTTTAATATGAGAGGGAAGCTAGCCCCTCGATACATTGGTCCGTTCAAGGTGTTAGAACGGAAAGGTGAGGTGGCATATCGTTTGGAGTTGCCTCTCAATCTCTCGGGTGTACACGATGTGTTTCACGTGTCTCAGCTGAAGAAGTGCTTGAGAGTGCCAGAAGAGCAAGCACCGATAGAAGGGTTGGATGTGCAGGAGGATCTGACCTATGTCGAGCATCCGGTAAAGATTCTGGAGACGTCTGAGAGAGTTACCAGGAACAAGAAGATCAAGATGTGCCGTGTTCAGTGGAGTCATCACACGGAGGAAGAGGCTACTTGGGAGCGAGAAGACGAGCTGAGGAAGACATATCCCGATCTCTTTGCTAGCTAGCCTATCCGAATCTCGGGACGAGATTCCTGTAAGGGGGGTAGGGTTGTAACACCTTGAGGTAATTTCTTTAAATTTTAACGAATTTATTTGGGCTTAAATAAAATTTTCAGGCTTTTCTTTAATTTTGTGGCATTTAAAGCAATATAAAACACAAGGAAATAAAAATTATCATAGGGTTAAAGTGGTTGTGCATTCATACCGCAGCATTGTTTTATTCGTGTTGAGTGTGTAGGTTTGAATTCAAATTGTATTTGAATTCAAATGGTTTTGTTTGAATGGGTAGAGTAAAGAAAAAGAAAAGGGAAAGGAGAAGACCAGCCCAACTCCCTCTCTCTCAGCCCGGCCCACTCTCCCCCCCTCAGCTCCCCCGTGCACTCCCCTCCCTCCCCTTCTCTCGCTGCCACCCCGGGCCCGCTTGTCGGCGCCCTCCCCTTTCTCCTTCCTCCCAGCGCCTGATTCCCCCCCTCTGTTTCTTCCCCGCCGGCCGCGCCTCTGCATCCGGGTCCGCCCCTCTGAACCGCACCCGAGCCGCACCCTGACTGCGACCGAGCCCTTTCCCCTCCTCTCTAGAACCTTCACCACCTGAGCCCGTGTCACGCGGGGCCGTTGAGCCGATCCGATTTCCCCGCACGCCACGGTTTCCACCGAGCTTTCCGCGGCCACCGCGGGCACGCGCGTCCAGCCTCCGCCCGGCCCTTATTTGGCTTCCCCGCGCACCTCTGGACCCTAACCCCCCTGGAGCACGCGAGCCCCAGCCGCCCGAGCCCTCTTGCACTGCCCCGTTCCGCCGCCCGATTTCCGGTGAGTCGCGCGCGCCGCCGCGCAATTGCTCACCACCGGCGCGTCACCGGCCCCGCTGACCCCCTTTACACCTTCACAGGACCTGCACGTGTTGATTTGGTGGACCAGCAGGCCGGGAGGAGCACCACAACGAGCTGTCCGCGAGCACCCCGACCTCTCCGCCGCCGGTCGTCGTCGCCATCCCTCCTCCGTTGCACCGCCGGCACCCACAGCCCCTCGGTGAGCCGCACTCCATCTCCCTTGACCTTTTGCACCGGTTGTTGTGGCCCTTAGCTCCCCGTAGCGCCCAGAACACGCGCGCCGCTGTTGCGCCGCCGCACCGAGCCGCCCCCACCGCCGTTCTATCCTCACCGAGCTCCAATCCACCTCTGCAAGTGCCCAGATCGCTTCCCCGTATCTCGGTGGTGCCCCTGGTCCTGAAGTCGTGGAGAATTGGCCCCCGGAGCGGCGGGCACGCCGAGCTCCGGCGAGCCCGAGCCGCGCGCCACCGCGGAGACAAGCTCCGGTGATCTCCACCGCCGCCGGACCCCCTCTCCCTTCTGAGTCGTCCGATCTGCGGCCAGCGGGTAGGATTAGATTCTTAGCCCTTTGATCCCGACCGTCGGATCGTGATCCAGCGGGTGTGTTTCCCTCGTACCGGTTCGCCCCTCATTTTGAATCTGGGCCGCCCATCTCAGATCCAGCGGGGGGTATTAGATCCGAGGGAAGATAGGGTCCGGAGCGTAGGATCGAGATCCAACGGGTGAGATCTACGCGTACCCCTTCGCGAGCCGGATCTAATCCGAGCCACCCGATTAGGATCCAACGATCCCGATTAAAACGTACCGCTTCAGCCGAGCCATTTTGCTAAAGAGCCCCTGCATTTTTCAAGAATAAACCCGCGGTCCACTGCAGTTCAATAGTAATTGCAGTTTAGCCCTATTTCTTGCACCGAAGCCCCTGATCTTTATAGAATTAGAACCCGCAGTCCAGCTTAGGGTTTTTAGCTAGTTAGCCCCTGTGTCTAGGGTTTAATTATGTTTAAGTCCTTGGTTTTTGTCCAGAAGCCCCTGGTTTCCTGTTTTTCTCGCAAAAGGTCCCTAGATCTTGTTTTAAGCGTAGTTTTCGCGTTTTAGCTCCGTTTTAAGCGTTCTTTATATCCACGCGATCGTTGTAACGCGTAGATTAGTTCTAGGCTAGTTCCATGCGCTGTTCTATTGTATTGGTGTACTGTTTTCTTATAGTTTGCTATGGTTTGTGCATGTGTGTATGTCTGGACTATGCTTGATGATCGTGAGTAGACGCGGAACCTTTGGACCAGTACCAGGAGCCGCCATCTTCTGAGCAGTTTGAGCAGCAGCCAGGAGAGTACGAGGAAGGCAAGTATAACATGAACCTCCTATCACTTTTTAATACAAGTTCATACTGCATTTTAATACTGTATACCTATAATGACTTTCCTAGCCACTTTATATCCTATATATATATCCTTTGGGTTGCATTTTGGTTAGTTGTGCTAGGTTGCTGCGCTATAACACACTGGGTCCCTTTTAATTAAATTTGATTAATGGTCTTATGCAACTTAATCCTGAGAGTGACCCTCTGTGCTGTGTGCTTGAGTGGCTCACGTCTCCTTAAAAGATGTTTTTGTTAGAAACATGGTTTAGGGGGCCAGCACGGTGCTTAGTGCTTGGTTGGCCACTCTCCATAAGGACCGGTTCATAGAGCGACAACCTGGGATAACCGCGCAACCACAAGACTGGAATGGGACGGTCTTGACCTACTAATTAGGTTATTTTGGTTCGGGAGTAACTTACCTGCGTGGGCAAGAGGGGTGGTAGGCTTCAATGGTCCCTGCTCCTCCGGCTTGGTCTGTGCTGTGTGCTTGTACCCCCGGAGGTGGGCCCCATCGTCGCTGATCCAGAATCCTTAGCAGTTACACCTTACCAACGTGATTCTTTGTAACGGTCTCGTAGTGTGCTTGCTAGCCATCTCACCTAAGGAAGTGTGATGAACAACTAGCGTAGCTCACGACTTGTGGGTAAAGTTGTGCAACCTCTCGAGAGTGTAAAACTGATATATCAGCTGTGCTCACAGTCATGAGCGGCCCAGATCCTCCGTCTGATTAGTGGGGTTATCAACCTTTGACGAGGGCGATTCCCCGGGTGGTTTTGGTTTGGATGGTTCTCAGTAGTTCTTAATTAATACTGATTAATTCTTATGCAATTTGGGTTATGGTAACTCATCCATTTGTAGTAATTAGCTTTAATAAAATTTGCCAAGACTAAAAGCTAATGCAGTTGAGTCAGCTAACCTTAGAGCCTCATGCTCGTGTTATACTTGTTGAGTACGAGTTTGTACTCACACTTGCCTCTCCACTCTTCTGTTCTATTTTGGATATCTTCGACTGCTGCTCAGTGCCCGGCAACGTGGAGGACTACGTCAGCGGCTTCGACGACTTCTAGGCGTTTGTCTCCCAGTCAACGTCCCTGTGGCGCCCAGCTCTTCATGTATCTCTTTCACGCTTCCGCAACTCTTGAACCGATTCTTGATTCGGTTGTAATAAAATAATTCATTTATGATTCATTTACGATTTACATTAACAGTAATCGTGACGTGTGTTGTGATATCTTGATGATCTGTTGTATATATGCGTGACTTGATCCTGGCGCATATATGATTGCTCGATTTATGTTCTTATAAATCGGGTGTGACAGTTCACCTCTTGGAGAAATAAATAGAACTCCAGCACCGCCGCCATCGAGCTTAAGAGAACCATCAAAGTACATGGTCCAATGCTCTGGCTTGTCAACTGGAGTTGGAATTTGATTCTCCCTCCACTCAGCCATAAAATCAACTAGAGCTTGAGACTTGATTGCAGTGCGTGGCTTGAAGTCGATAGACAAAGCCCCCAGTTCCACTGCCCACTTTGATATACGCCCCGAGGCATCTTGATTATGGAGAATATCCGCCAACGGAAAATCCATAATCACAGTGATCTTGTACTCGTCGAAGTATTGGCGTAATTTTCTGGATGAAATCAAAATTGCATATAAAAGTTTCTGGACTACCGAGTATCGTACCTTGGATTCGGAGAGTACCTCGCTGATGAAATATACAGGCCTCTGCACTCCAAATGCATAGCTTCTTCACCTCGCTCGACTACAATAGCACTGCTGGCAACATGAGTTGTTGCCGCAATGTAGAGTAGTAGATTTTCTCCCGGCAATGGTGCTGTAAGGATCGGAGGGGACTGAAGGTGATGCTTCAGGTCTTGTAAAGCTCACTCGGTCTCCTCCGTCCGTTGGAACTTGTCTTGGCACTTCAGGAGCTTGAAGAAGGGTAGTCCTCTCTCCCTGAGCTGGGAGATGAACCTGTTCAGGGCTGCCATACAGCCTGTTAGCTTCTGCACGTCTTTGATGGTGGCCAGAGCCCCCATATCAGTGATGGCCGAAATCTTCATAGGGTTGGCTTCAATTCCCCGGTTTGCTGACGATGAACCCGAGCAATTTCCCTGATGGTACTTTGAAAACGCATTTAGTTGGGTTGAGCTTCCATCGAAACCTGCGTAGGTTACTGAACGTCTCTTCCAAGTATGCAATCAGGCCATCGGGATTCTTGGTCTTGATGACCACGTCATTCATGTAGGCTTCAACATTTCGATGCAGCTGATCGGCAATGCACATCTGAATAGCGTGCTGATAGGTTGCTCCTGCATTTTTCAAACCCAAAGACATAGTTTTGTAGGTGTAAGTCCCGAACGGGGTGATGAACGCAGTCTTGATTTGATCCTCCTCCTTGAGCGCAATCTGGTGATATCCTGAATAACAATCAAGGAAACAAAGGAGCATGCAACCCGTCGTCGAGTTGATGACTTGATCAATGCGCGGCAGCCCGAAGTGATCTTTTGTGCAATGCTTGCTGAGATCGGTGTAGTCAACACACATTCTGCATTCATTATTCTTTTTCCTTACAAGGACGG
This sequence comes from Panicum hallii, assembly GCF_002211085.1. Classification (NCBI taxonomy): domain Eukaryota; kingdom Viridiplantae; phylum Streptophyta; class Magnoliopsida; order Poales; family Poaceae; genus Panicum; species Panicum hallii. Next base: position 34,795,540 of record NC_038046.1, on the reverse strand, counting down.
GATTAGCTACCCACTCTGGATGAATCACTTCTTTAATGAAGCCAGCCGCGAGGAGTTTAGCTATTTCCCGTTGTTATCGCCATAATTTGACTGGGCCAGAGGATGGGTCGAGAGCAACGTGGGCTGAAGGAGATCATCGTGGCGGTTTGCAAATCGGCTTCTGTGTGAGCGTATTAAGGGCTGGGATGGCCGTGTATCTAGTAAGAATAGTTTAAATATAGTAAGTTAGAGATTGTATCGTAATCAGCTAGATCAAGTCTCCGGACTATAAATATGTATCATGAGATTCAATAAAAAAGAATCCAACATTCACAACAAACTCTTGCTCTGTTCTTGCTTAGTAGATCTAATCTATTATGGTAGTTCTTTGCACTACGAGAATTCAGTTTAATATCCATATGATTAGGCCCTTCAAACGGGTTGAACGTTCCGGCTGCATGATTGGTGCTTTATGGTAATCTAAGGAGTGATTGTTTCAGGAATCGGCTTATTAGTTGGTTTTTAGGCCTCTTTTTAGGTTAGCGTCCTATTATCTTTCATGTTCGTTAGGCTTAACCACGCGTAGGATGTTTCGGTTGCACGGTGAAAACCTTTACTGTCATAGATTGGATTAACTTGGTAATTACAGAGCATGCTTTTATCTTTTTTATCGGATTCGTACAAGACATTCGAATATTAATAGATCCGATCTGTTAAATGGGTGCAATCGGCTTCTTTTAGCCATTTTGAGGGTTACCTGAAGGTCCAACCTGGTGCAAGGATAGGTCTGACCCAGTGCAGAGGCTCCATCGGCTCTTCTAGCCGATCTTGGAAGTCATTTTAAGAGCCGGTCGCAGCTTGCACTAACATTTGACGTGGCTGTGCATCCAGGGAAATAACTGACAACGACTTCTACACCTTCCTGATCAGGTATAGGTCAGGTGGCACGCCTAGCACTTCACCAAGCCAGAGCGTGTGCTGGACTTCTGAGCCATTGACCGAGGGACCGGGACCCACCAGCAGTCCCGGGAGCCTCCCGGCTCCTCGTGTTGCCTGTCGTTGCTTGCCGGTGGGTTTTGACCGACAACACCCGTTTAATGGCCTCACGCTTGTCGTGAGCAAATCTTCGAAGGCGTTGCTTTTTCGACACAGCCTTTAGGTGTACATTCAGACTATGCTCGATCAACTCCCTGGGCACCTCTGGCGTATCTGCTGGTTTCCACGCAAATATGTCTCGGTTAGCCCGAAGGAAACTGACGAGCGCGAGTTCCTATTTTTCATCTAAGCCCGCACTGATGATGGCGGTCTTAGATGAGTCACCCTCCTCTAGCTGGATCGACTTGAGGGCCACGTCACTAGTCGACTGGATGCTCGACTTGCTTGCCTTTCTTGAGGGGATCTCTAGCTCGGCTCGGGACAGCTACTGCGCGGCCGCGAGTACTTCTCCTGAAGCATCTGGCACATGCATAGTCGAAGCATATTGGATTGCCTCCTAGTTGCAATCATATGACTTCTTCAAGTCGCCTCGGAGAGTGAGTACCCCACTTTGTCCTGGCATCTTAAGAAGAAGATAAACATAATGCGGCACTGCCATGAATTTGGCGAGTGCCGGATAACCCAGTACAGCATGATAAGAAGATTCAATGTTAGCAACTTCGAATTTAATGAACTCGGTGCGGTAATTCTCCCTCGTGCCGAAAGTGACTGGAAGAACCACCATGCCAAGTGGGTGCGCCACATTACCTAGGACAATGCCGTAAAACAAAGACTTGCTTGGAACCTGCATGTCCGTTAAGTCCAGACCCATTTTCCTCAAAGTGCTGGCGAAGATGAGGTTGAGACCACTCCCACCGTCGATGAGCACCTTGGTGAGACTGACTCCTGCCACCACCGGGTCCAGAACCAAGGGGAACTTACCGGGCTCCGAAAAGCTTGTCCACTGATCCTCACAGGAGAACGAGATGGACACCTCCGACCAGTGGAGTGGTCGTGGTGCCGCCGGCTCGACGGACATGATCTCCCGGAGAAGCAGTATTTGTTCCCATCTGGAACCGAAGTCTCCATCCCCCCGAAGATGACATTGACAGTCTTCAAAGCATCTTGGAACTTCGGGTTGCGCCCTTGGTCCCCTTGGTCGTCGTCTTCGGGTTCCTTGTCTATGGGCTTCTTGTTCTTCTTACCACCGCTGGAATTGCTGAAAGTCCTCCGGAGGTGGTAACAATCAATTGCCGCATGATTGTCATCTGGATGCACATGGGCATTTCTTCTGCAGGAGCTTCTCGAACTTCTCCTGCGTTGTCGACTTCTTGCCTCGTGAGGGACGATCCACAGCCGCGATGAGATCATCTAACTTGCGCTTTCGGGGTGGACCCGGATAGTCCCGCTGGCTCTTGTCGTTGCGGTTGTCATGTGGACGCCTCAGATTGCCATCTTGGCGCCTCGGGAACCGCTCCCGCATCTTCTCCTCCTGCTCGGACCAGTCATGCATCATGTCACGCAACCCCGCAATAGTCTTCGGCCTGTTCAGCCCGAAGTCCCTGTAGATGCTTGGATCGGTGATGCCATTGTAGAAGCAGTCGATAATGTCCTCCTCCGAGATATTCGCGATGGTGGTGCGGACATCGAAGAAACGGCGTGTGTAGGATCGTAGGAGCTCATTATGTTCCTGTTTACACTGAGCAAGATCATGATGAGTAACTGCACGAGCGATCGCCCCCTGGAAGTTGTCGATGAAAACCTTCTTTAGCCGCTCCCAGGAGTCGATCGAGTTGTTGCTAAGGCTCGGCGCGGGGTGCAAAGCCATCGGGAAGTAGACAATCTTGTTGATGTTAGAGCTCCCTGCTACTTCAATGGCGGTGGAGTAGCAATGTAGCCATTATTGAGGAGCTTGCTTACCATCATACTTGGTGATGCCGATCGGCTTGAAACCCTTAGGGTACTTCTAGCTGCTGAATCGTGTGGAGAAAGCTGGGAAACGGTCACTGCAATCAGTACCCTCTGTCTCGACTTCTTTCCACACTTTGCGCTTGGAATCGGTCACGGACCGCGTATCGCGGCCTTCATTGATATGCTGGCGCAGGTCTTCTGGAGGAGGCCGATGATTGGTCTGTCGCGGGTTACCTCCTGGAGGTGGCTGCTGCCTCCCGCCAGGAGCCCGACTCCCGCGAGCGTTGTTGTTGTTGCTACGCTAAGGTCGAGGAGAGCTGCCTGCCCTTCGGCTATGAGCCTGGCTTCGGCTTTCGCCCACGTGCTCCTCCTTGAGGGTAGATACTGGGTTTTGCTGATCAAGCTGAATCCAGGCCCTCTGCGCGTAACGAAGTGCTTGTCGCATGTTCGGATCGTTACTGTGCTCGAGTATGGCCGTAACCCTGGCGATGTTGGCCACCGGAGTCCGGAAGCCCCGCTCGCTTACGACAGCAAATTCGTCGTCAAGCTTGCGATGCATGGATCGCATGCGCTCATTGACCCTCATTCGGCGAGCTGCGCGAGCCCTGTTCCAGGTCCTTCGTGCCTCACGATCGGCGTCATCTTCGTCACCGGTGTTGGCTGTGGCTTCGTCTTCGGAGACCGCATCAAATTCGTCAATGGGAAAGTCGCCATCGTCCTCGCCTTCTTCTGGCATCAACACCTGGCGGGAGATGAGCTCCTCAGAGCTCTCGTCGACTAGTTCAGTCGACTCCTCCACCATGGTGGCTAACGGCCTGCCCTCCTAAAAAGGCAAAGGCTCGAGGTGGGCCACAAGTTGATCCTCAGCCTCAAGTAGATCAGAAGGTTTCATGCCTTTCCAATGCACGAAACGCCCCTCCAGGGTGGAGATAATCATTAGATCGCTGGTACCAAAACAACCCGAAGCCCCTCGATGTGCGGTGGCTTCGGGCCCTTCAAGTTGGAGCAGAGAGTCCAAGTCCTTCTCTAATGTCGAGAGGGACCCGGAGATATCGGCCTCCTGGAGATCAGTGGCCAAATTGCATGGACCGAGTCGTGATCGGTTACGCAAGTTCTTAGATTGGAACGAGCCCAACCCAAGAAAAGTTGCTGCAACACCGGATGAAGTCGCGCTGGAAGCAGACTCCACCTCGGTCCTTGCGGCAGATGCATGGATTGACAAGTCGTCGAGATCATCAACAAACTTGTCAAGGTCGCAGCGGGGACCCGCCGCGGAAGCTTTTGGCTTCATGTCGACGAGGAATCAACAGAAATTGCCTGCACCATCTGCGATGCAAACCCACGAGCCAAAAACAAATGTCGTGCCCTGAGAGGGAACTGACCTGGTGAACTAAAAAGATGCCATCGAGTTCGTGGTGGATCTTTGATGCGCTCCCCTACCTGTCGCGCAAGCTGTCGGTGTTTTACGGCTGCCCACCGAGGGATATGCCCAAGGTGGTAAGTTTAGGTGAGAAGACACCGAGATCTGAGGGGGTCCCTGCCCCCCCTTATATATTCGGGAGGTCACGGTTACATGAATCTAATCAATACGAGCTAAGAAATCGTACCCGGGTATAACTTAGGTAGTTTCCTTCTGTATCGACTAGCTTTATCTCCTACTCAAATGAGTAGAAAACGACTTAAATAAGAGATATGACGGGCTTTATCTCTTAACCCTATTTAAACTATATTATGTACACAGCTCCGTAGCCCCGGGTCTGACAAATCTCTCCGGGCGGATTGAGCCTTTTATGGAGTTGGTGAAGATTAAAGCCAGTGATGAGTTTCACTAGGGGTAGAGCAACAATGGGCATTTGAAGAGATCAAAGAATATTTGTCAAAATCACCCGTGTTAGTTCCACCCCAGCAGGATAAGCCATTCTACATTTATTTATCAGTAGGCGACACCTCCATCGCTTCAGTGGTGATACAAGTGCATGATGGCAAGGAGATGGTTGTGTTCTACCTCAGCAGAAGGATGCTAGATTCGGAGACCAGGTACCCTGAGATTGAAAAGTTATGCCTTTGTTTGTAGGTCAGGTATAGGTTAGGTGGCACGCCTAGCACTTCACCAAGCCAGGGTGTGTGCCGGACTTCTGGGCCGTTGACCGAGGGACCGGGATCCACCAGCAGTCCCGAGAGCCTCCCGGCTCCTCGTGTTGCCTATCGTTGCTCGCTGGTTGGTTTTGACCGATAACACATTCTGGCACGCTCGGTGGGACCTCATCGACTACATCGACTACTTTATCGACTACATCGACTACTTCCTTCGACTACAACCGACTGCATCATCTTCTACGGCTACATCGACTTCCATTGTCAAGATGTCGAACAAGAACCCGATTACTTACAAAGAGTTGTATGATGAGCACAAGCAGAAGTATAATGGAATAAAGGCTGCTTTTGAAGCCGATCTCATCGGCTCATTTGAAAGGACCCGTCACCACGGCATCAGATGGAAGGGATTTTCATCTGAAGGTGCACTTGACGAAGTGGATCTGTCTACTCCTACGGAAGAACGCACGCAAGCTCTCCGCCAGTGTAACACCCTAATGTAATTTCCCCCATATTTTAAGGAATTTATTTGGGCTTAAATAAAATTTTCAGGGTTTTCCCTAGTTTATCTCGCATTTAAAGTAATTTTAAAACGTAAAGAATTAAAATTTATTTTAGGTTCAACATGTTTGTGCATTCATGCTGGTGCATAAGTTGTTTTTGGTTGAGTGCACATGAGTTGAATTCAAATTTGAGTTGAATTCAAATAGAATTGAGTTGGGTTGATAAAGAAAAGGGAAGAAGCAGGAAAGTAGGTCAGTCATTCCTTCCTTTCTCAGTAATTCCTTTCCTTTCTCTGTCATTCCTTCCTTTCTCAGTAATTCCTTTCCTTTCTCTGTCATTCCTTCCTTTCTCAGTAATTCCTTTCCTTTCTCTGTCATTCCTTCCTTTCTCAGTAATTCCTTTCCGTTCTCAGTCATTCCCTCAGCCTGACCCCACCTGTCGGCCCCTTCCCCCTCTCCTCCTTCTTCCCCGGCGCTCAACTTCCCCCGAGATCTCCGGCGAGCTTCCTTATCCGGGCCCGCACGCCCAGGGCAGCGCCGCCGCCCTACAAGTAGCGGCCCCACGCCCCTCAGAACCCTAACCCTAGTCCCCGCCGCCGCTATCGACGCCCGGCACCGCAACCACTCTGCTCCGCCGCTCGGCGCCTCTGCTCCGCCGTGGACCCGCTGCTCCACCGCGCCCTAGCCCCGGCCAAGGCCCGCAACATCTTCGCCCCGCCGCCAGGGAGCATCCCGAGGATCCCACCCTCGCCTTCGGCCTGAGCAACGGCCGGAATTCGACCCGAGACCGCCGACGGTGAGATTTTCCTCCGCCGCGATTGCTCCCCGCCGATGGTTCCCCGGTCGTCCTGATCCCCTCAATGTCTTCGCAGGACCTTCGCGTGTCGAACCGAGGAAACCCGACGCTCGGAGAGCGCCCGCAGCCGCCTTCCCACGAGCGCCGCCTGTCTCCGTCCATGCTCCACCACCGCCGTCGTCGCCAGCACCCCTGCACCGCCCCCCTAGTCGATCTGAAACCCCTCGGTGAGCTTCCCCTTCGCGCCCTGGTTCTTTTGCACTAGGAGTCGTGATCCTTAGCTAGCCGCAGAGCCTAGACCGCGCGCACGCCGGCGTGGTTTGTCGTGCCGAGCCGCTCTCGTCGTCGTTCCACCCTAACCGAGCTCGAATCCACCTCCTCAAGTGCCCAGCTAGGTTCCCCGCGTTGTGCTCTACCTCTTGGGTTTGATCTCGTCGTGAAATGTCCCCGGGAACGCGTGATTGCGTGTCTCCAGCGAGCTCCCGAGCCGCGCCGTCGCGGGCTTAATCGCTGGCGTCTCCTGCCGCCGCCTGTGCTCCCCGACCCAACCCGAGCCGTCCGATCCGAAGTCAGCGGTCGGGATTAGATCCCGCGTACCTCTTCCATCCCAGCCCTCCGATGAGGATCCAGTGGACCGGACCCCCCTCGGACAGATCGGACCGTCCGTAAATGGCAGTTAGATCGGACCAGTCCGAACCGCACTGTCCAGATCGGACCAGTCCGAACTCCACTGTTCAGATCGGACCGTCCGAACCGGAGTGCGTCTGAACCGTTCGATTTAGATCCAACCGCCCAGATTCGAAGCCGCGTACCCCTTCAGCTGTGGCAGTTTTGTTAAAGAGCCCCTGAACTTCCTTGGAATCAACCCGCAGTCCACTACAGTTCAATAGTAATTGCAGTTTAGCCCTATTTCTTGCACCGAAGCCCTTGATCTTTATGGAGTTTGAACCCGCAGTCCAAGCCCCGTATTTTCGCGTGTTAGCCCCTGCGTTTAGCCTTTAATTACATTTAGGTCCCTGGTTTTTCGTCCAGAACCCCCCTGTAGTCCAGTTTTTCTTGCAGATAGGCCCCTGGGTCTTGTTTTAAGCGTAGTTTTCGCGTTTTAGCTCCGTTTTAAGTGTTCTTTATATCCACGCGATCGTTGTAACACGTAGAATAGTTCTAGGCCAGTTTTATGTACTGTTCTATTGTATTGGTGTACTGTTTCTTATGTTTTGCTATTGTTTGCATGTGTGTGCATGTGTGGCCCATGTATTGCTGTTACGATCGTGAATAGACGTCGAGCCACCGGAGCAGTACCAGGAGCAGCCATCTTCCGAGCAGTTCGAGCAGCAGCCGGGAGAGTACGAGGAAGGCAAGTATAACATGAACCTCCTATCACTTTTAAATACAATTTCATACTGCATTTTAATACTGTATGCCTATAAGGACTTTCCTAGCCACTTATTTACCCTCTAAATATATCCTTTGGGTTGCATTTTGGTTAGTTGTGCTAGGTTGCTGCGCTATAACAAATCTTGGTCCTTTTTAATTAATTTGATTAATGGTCTTATGCAACTTAATTCTGGAGCCAGCCCTCTGTGCTGTGTGCTTGAGTGGTTTGAGCGTCCTTAAAAGATGTTTTTGTTAGAAACTTGGTTTAGGGGGCCAGCACGGTGCTTAGTGCTTGGTTGGCCACTCTCCATAAGGACCGGTTCATAGAGCGACAACCTGGGACAACCACGCAACCACAAGACTGGAATGGGACGGTCTTGACTTACTAATTAGGTCGTGTTGGTTCCGGAGTAACTTACCTGCGTGGGCAAGAGGGGTGGTAAGCTTCAATGGTCCCTGCTCCTCCGGCTTGGTCTGTGCTGTGTGTCTTGTACCCCCGGAGGTGGGCCCCATCGTCGCTGATCCAGAATCCTTAGCGGTTACACCTTACCAACGTGTCCTTTGTAACGGTCTCGTAGTGTGCTTGCTAGCCATCTCACCTAAGGAAGTGTGATGAATAACTAGCGTAGCTCACGACTTGTGGGTAAAGTTGTGCAACCTCTCGAGAGTGTAAAACTGATATATCAGCTGTGCTTACAGTCATGAGCGGCCCAGATCCTCCGTCTGATTAGTGGGGTTATCAACCTTTGATTAGGGAGATTCCCCGGGTGGTTTTGGTTGGGTGGTTCTCAGTAGTTCTTAATTAATACTGATTAATTCCTTATGAAATTTGGGTTATGGTAACTCATCCACGTGTAGTAATTAGCTTTAATAAAATTTGCCAAGATTAAAAGCTAATGCAGTTGAGTCAGCTAGCCTAGAGCCTCATAGTTTGTGTTATACTTGTTGAGTACGAGTTTGTACTCACACTTGCCTCTCTACTCTTCTGTTCTATTTCGGATATCTTCGACTGCTGCTCAGTGCCCGGCAACGTGGAGGACTACGTCAGCGGCTTCGACGATTTCTAGGCGTTTGTCTCCCAGTCGACGTCCCTATGGCGCCCAGCTCTTCATGTATTCATTTTACGCTTCCGCATTCCTTGAACTGATTCTTGATTCAGTTGTAATAAAGATATTCATTTATTAATTTATACGCTTTTATTCGTGACATGTGTTGTGATATCTTGATAATCTGTTGTATATATGCGTGACTTGATCCTGGCGCATATATGATTGCTCGATTTATGTTCTTATAAATCGGGTGTGACATATTGGTATCAGAGCCGTGTCGACTGTAGGACGAAGCCTAGATAGAACTGGTCGAGTTTAGGACTTCTTTTCGCTTGCCTTGCTTCCTCAAATCTTCAACCATCATTTTTCTGCTTCTATTCCTTGAGTCTTAAGCCCTTGATTTGCTATCTCTCCTGTCCTTTCTGAGAAATAGCTTGAGTTTTCTGTGGACGTTGGCCTGAATTCGTTTAACCCTATAAGTTTAGGCTATCCTGATAAAGGGCGCTAGAACGAGTGTGTTGGTCGAGTAGTGTGATAAACTCGACTAAGTTGTGAATATTGACTGTTTGTTATTGTGCAAATGTTTGATTTGGATTTTTGGTTGATTGCATAGATTAGAAGTAAATCTCTTGATGCAAATCGATCTTAACGCAAACTTGAATTGAGTAATAAAATTGAGTTAGATCGTGGGGGTAAAACCGTACATTCCTTTCTCCCTATTTTATCCTGTCAGAGTTTTCCTTCCCGAAGTTATACCCTATCATTTCTTATGAAATTTTGTTTGTTGCAATCAGATGGTGTACACCAGGCGCACCGGTTCCGGTTGTGACCAGCAGGAGCAGAACAACCAGGGTACTGGTCAGCCGTTACCGATGCCTCCACCACTGACCCCGGAGCAGTTCTTCCAGCTCCAGATGCAGATGATGGCGACCCTGAACAATACTGTTCAGGCTCTTCAGCATATTCACGCCCAGCCACCACCTCCACCGCCGCCTCAGCCCCGTGACAGGCGTGCGGACTTCCTGAGAGGTCACCCGCCGACCTTCTCCCACGCCACGGACCCACTTCAGGCAGACGACTGGCTTCATTCGGTGGAGCGCCAGTTGGTTGTTGCGCAGTGCGACGACCGGGAGCGGGTTCTGTACGCAGCAGGGCAGCTGCGAGGTTCCGCTCTTGACTGGTGGGAGTCCTACCCAGCTCGGGACCGTGATGCTCTCACGTGGGACCAGTTTCGTGAGCGCTTCAGGAACCATCACATTCCTGAGGGCATTATGAAGATGAAGCAGAAGGAGTTCCGTGCCCTTAAGCAGGTAAATTTGAATGAAAATCTCTGCGATTTCTTTCGAGCTTCGATCTACCCTTGATCTCTTTTCGTAAACCCGACAAATTGAGCGATTTCTGCCCTTGTTATCTGTGTCCGTTATTTCAGGGATCGATGACGGTGACGGAGTATCGTGACCGTTTTCTTCAACTTGCCCGTTATGCCCCTGCTGACGTCGCTCGTGATAGCGATAAGCAGGAGTATTTCAAGGAGGGACTGGATGATCACATCCAGTATGCGCTGCTGAACCATCGCTTCGACAACTTCAACCAGCTGGTTGATGCTGCCCTCAACACCGAGCGTAAGCGCCGGGAGATTGAGGATAAGAAGAGGAAGATGGCTCCATCCTCTTCAGGCAGCAACACTCGTCCCCGCTACCAGCATCCGCAGTAGCAGCAGCAGCAGCAGAGGCCGCCTCAGCAGTACCAGCAGCGGCAGCAGTTTCCGCCTCGTCCTCAGCAGCAGCAGCAGGCAGGACAGGGTCAGAGGCTTCCAGCGCCTCCGGCTCCACCAGCTCAGAGGCAGGGGGTGCCCACTCCTCCTCTTGGGCAGCAGGCCACTGCATTTCCGCGAGTGTGCTTCCACTGCGGCGAGCCGGGGCACTACGCCAACGTCTGCCCTCGGAAGGCGCAGGCAGGACAGCAAGGGCGTGCAGCTCAGCCCAAGGCCCCAGCTCAGGGCAGGATGAACCATGTGACGGCTGAGTCAGCGGCCGAGGCTCCCAACGTGGTGATTGGTACGTTCATGGTTAATGCCCATCCTGCTACAGTGCTTTTTGATACTGGTGCTACACATTCTTTCATTACCCGATCCTTTGTTGAGCATCATGGTATTCCTACTAGCACATTAAAGAGGTGCATGTTAGTATCTTCACCGGGAGGGCAGTTGAGGTCTCATGTCTTCTGTCCCAGAGTCAGTGTGGCTATAAGGGGGGTAGATTTCAGTGCGAATCTGATGGTGCTAGACACCAAGGGTATTGATGTGATCCTCGGGATGGAGACTCTTGCTAAGTGGGGAGTCCGGATAGATTGTGCTCAGAGGACTGTTCTTCTGTCAGCACCGGATGGTCAGGAGGTTACTGTTGGAGCTACAGAGCCTTCTGGATTTCTTCATCAGATGGAGGCTAGACCCACGGATGGTATTCACGTGGTGTCTGAATTCCCGGATGTCTTTCCGGACGATTTGCCAGGTATGCCGCCTGATCGCGACATTGAGTTTTCTATTGATCTCTTGCCTGGCACAGCTCCTATTGCTAAGCGGCCCTATCGTATGGCACCTGTCGAACATGAGGAGGTTAAGAAGACTGTCGACGAGTTGCTAGCCAAGGGCTATATCCGTAGGAGTTTCTCTCCTTGGGCTTTTCCTGTATTGCTCGTAGAGAAGAAGGATGGCGCGAAGAGGATGTGCGTCGATTATCGGGATCTGAATGCAGTCACTATCAAGAACAAGCATCCATTGCCCCGTATTGAGGATCTTTTTGATCAGCTTCAGGGTGCTTGTGTATTCTCGAAGATTGATCTGCGTTCGGGTTATCATCAGCTGAGGATTCGTTCTGAGGATATTCCGAAGACGGCATTCACTTGTAAGTATGGGCTATACGAGTATACGGTCATGTCCTTTGGCTTGACCAATGCTCCGGCTTTCTTCATGCATCTGATGAACAAGGTTTTCATGGATTATCTGGACACCTTCATGGTGATATTTATTGATGATATCCTGATATATTCCAAGTCAGAAGCGGAGCATGAGAAGCATCTGAGGCTCGTGTTGCAGAGGCTCAGAGAGCACAAGCTGTATGCCAAGCTCAGCAAGTGCGAGTTCTGGATTGACGAGGTTCCGTTCCTCGGTCATGTTATCTCCAAGGGAGGTATTGCTGTGGACCCCAGGAAGGTGAAGGATGTGCTTGACTGGGTCGTACCGCAGACAGTGAAGGAAGTCCGCTCTTTTCTGGGCTTAGCAGGTTATTATCGGAAGTTCATTGAGAATTTCTCCAAGATTGCGAAGCCTTTGACTTCCTTGCTAGAGAAGGGTGTGGATTTCTCTTGGACTGATGAGCGTCAGAGTGCCTTCGAGGAGCTGAAGAAGAGGTTGACTACGGCGCCAGTCCTTACTCTGCCAGACCAGAGCAAGAGGTTCACAGTGTATTGTGATGCTTCGAGGGATGGTCTTGGTTGCGTCCTGATGCAGGAAGGCAGAGTGATAGCTTATGCCTCGCGGCAGTTGCGCCGGCACGAGCTAAATTATCCCACTAATGATCTGGAGTTAGCCGCAGTTGTGCATGCTCTGAAGATATGGAGGCATTACTTGTTTGGGCAGAGGTGTGATATTTACACCGATCACAAGAGCCTCAAGTATATTTTCACTCAGAATGAGCTGAATATGCGGCAGAGAAGATGGCTAGAGTTGGTCAAGGATTACGACCTGGAGATTCATTATCATCCGGGCAAGGCTAATGTTGTAGCAGATGCTCTGAGCAGGAAGAGCTATGTTAACATGGCCGTGGCTTTTCAGATGCCTCAGGAGTTATGTGAGGAGTTTGAGCAGTTGAGCCTGGGTTTCTTGCATCACACCTCGAGTGCATCATTCGAGGCAGAACCCACTCTAGAGACAGAGATCAGGCAGCATCAGAAAGATGATAAGAAGCTGCAGGAGATCCGTGATCTGATCAAGATTGGCAAGGCTCCTCATTTCAGAAAGGATGAGCAGGGTACCTTGTGGTACAAGGGTCGTATATGTGTGCCGGATGTGGCAGATCTCAGGAAGCTGATTCTGAGTGAGGCTCATGATACAGCATATTCTATCCATCCAGGCAGTACGAAGATGTATTACGACCTCAAGGAACGATTCTGGTGGTATGGAATGAAGCATTCCGTTGCGGAGTACGTGGCTATCTGTGACACTTGTCAGCGTGTCAAGGCCGAGCATCAGAGGCCAGCAGGGTTATTGCAGCCGTTGAAGATTCCAGAGTGGAAATGGGAGGAGATCACTATGGACTTCATCGTTGGCTTGCCTCGTACTCAGAAAGGGTACAACTCCATATGGGTAGTAGTGGATCGCTTGACGAAGGTTGCTCACTTCATCCCGGTGAACACTACTTACTCCGGTGCTAGACTCGCAGAGTTGTACATCTCTAGGATTGTATGTCTGCATGGTGTTCCGAAGAAGATTATATCTGACCGAGGATCTCAGTTCACTTCACGGTTCTGGGAGCAGTTGCATGATTCGTTGGATACGAAGCTGCGCTTCAGTACTGCTTATCATCCTCAGACAGATGGGCAGACAGAAAGGACCAACCAAGTGTTGGAGGATATGCTTCGAGCCTGCGCTATTCAGTATGGTACCAGCTGGGATAAGTGCCTGCCGTATGCAGAGTTTTCTTATAATAACAGCTATCAGGCCAGTCTGAAGAAATCCCCTTTCGAGGCCCTGTATGGTCGGAAATGCAGGACTCCGCTGTACTGGGATCAGATTGGCGAGAAGCAGGTATTTGGTCCAGATATTGTTGAAGAGGCAGAGCAGTTGGTACAGCAGGTGCGAGAGAATCTGAGGGTCGCTCAGACTCGTCAGAAGAGCTACGCGGATGTGCGTCGCCGAGATTTGACCTTCGCAGTGGGTGATCATGTATACCTGAAGGTCTCGCCGATGAGAGGGATCCACAGGTTTAATGTACGAGGGAAGCTAGCACCTCGGTACATTGGTCCGTTCAAGGTGTTGGAATGGAAAGGTGAAGTGGCATATCGTTTGGAGTTGCCTCCCAATCTCTCAGGAGTGCACGATGTGTTCCATGTGTCTCAGCTAAAGAAGTGCTTGAGGGTGCCAGAAGAGCAAGCACCGATAGAAGGGTTGGATGTGCAGGAGGATCTGACCTATATCGAGCATCCGGTGAAGGTTCTGGAGACGTCTGAGAGAGTTACTAGAAGCAAGAAGATCAAGATGTGCCGAGTTCAGTGGAGTCATCATACGGAGGATGAGGCTACTTGGGAGCGAGAAGATGAGCTGAGGAAGACATATCCCGATCTCTTTGCTAGCTAGCCTATTCGAATCTCGGGATGAGATTCCTGTAAGGGGGGTAGGTTTGTAACACCCTAATGTAATTCCTTTCCTTTCTCTGTCATTCCTTCCTTTCTCAGTAATTCCTTTCCTTTCTCTGTCATTCCTTCCTTTCTCAGTAATTCCTTTCCGTTCTCAGTCATTCCCTCAGCCTGACCCCACCTGTCGGCCCCTTCCCCCTCTCCTCCTTCTTCCCCGGCGCTCAACTTCCCCCGAGATCTCCGGCGAGCTTCCTTATCCGGGCCCGCACGCCCAGGGCAGCGCCGCCGCCCTACAAGTAGCGGCCCCACGCCCCTCAGAACCCTAACCCTAGTCCCCGCCGCCGCTATCGACGCCCGGCACCGCAACCACTCTGCTCCGCCGCTCGGCGCCTCTGCTCCGCCGCGGACCCGCTGCTACGCCGCGCCCTAGCCCCGGCCAAGGCCCGCAACATCTTCGCCCCGCCGCCAGGGAGCATCCCGAGGATCCCACCCTCGCCTTCGGCCTGAGCAACGGCCGGAATTCGACCCGAGACCGCCGACGGTGAGATTTTCCTCCGCCGCGATTGCTCCCCGCCGATGGTTCCCCGGTCGTCCTGATCCCCTCAACGTCTTCGCAGGACCTTCGCGTGTCGAACCGAGGAAACCCGACGCTCGGAGAGCGCCCGCAGCCGCCTTCCCCACGAGCGCCGCTTGTCTCCGTCCATGCTCCACCGCCGCCGTCGTCGCCAGCACCCCTGCACCGCCCCCCTAGTCGATCTGAAAACCCTCGGTGAGCTTCCCCTTCGCGCCCTGGTTCTTTTGCACTAGGAGTCGTGATCCTTAGCTAGCCGCAGAGCCTAGACCGCGCGCACGCCGGCGTGGTTTGTCGTGCCGAGCCACTCTCGTCGTCGTTCCACCCTAACCGAGCTCGAATCCACCTCCTCAAGTGCCCAGCTAGGTTCCCCGCGTTGTGCTCTACCTCTTGGGTTTGATCTCGTCGTGAAATGTCCCCAGGAACGCGTGATTGCGTGTCTCCGGCGAGCTCCCGAGCCGCGCCGCCGCGGGCTTAATCGCTGGCGTCTCCTGCCGCCGCCTGTGCTCCCCGACCCAACCCGAGCCGTCCGATCCGAAGTCAGTGGTCGGGATTAGATCCCGCGTACCTCTTCCATCCCAGCGCTCCGATCAGGATCCAGTGGCCCGGACCCCCCTCGGACAGATCGGACCGTCCATAAACGGCAGTTAGATCGGACCAGTCCGAACCGCACTGTCCAGATCGGACCAGTCCGAACTCCGCTGTTCAGATTGGACCGTCCGAACCGGAGTGCGTCTGAACCGTTCGATTTAGATCCAACCGCCCAGATTAGAAGCCGCGTACCCCTTCAGCTGTGGCAGTTTTGTTAAAGAGCCCCTGAACTTCCTTGGAATCAACCCGCAGTCCACTACGGTTCAATAGTAATTGCAGTTTAGCCCTATTTCTTGCACAGAAGCCCTTGATCTTTATGGAGTTTGAACCCGCAGTCCAAGCCCCGTATTTTCGCGTGTTAGCCCCTGCGTTTAGCCTTTAATTATGTTTAGGTCCCTGGTTTTTCGTCCAGAACCCCCCTGTAGTCCAGTTTTTCTTGCAGATAGGCCCCTGGGTCTTGTTTTAAGCGTAGTTTTCGCGTTTTAGCTCCGTTTTAAGTGTTCTTTATATCCACGCGATCGTTGTAACGCGTAGAATAGTTCTAGGCCAGTTTTATGTACTGTTCTATTGTATTGGTGTACTGTTTCTTATGTTTTGCTATTGTTTGCATGTGTGTGCATGTGTGGCCCATGTATTGCTGTTACGATCGTGAATAGACGTCGAGCCACCGGAGCAGTACCAGGAGCAGCCATCTTCCGAGCAGTTCGAGCAGCAGCCGGGAGAGTACGAGGAAGGCAAGTATAACATGAACCTCCTATCACTTTTAAATACAATTTCATACTGCATTTTAATACTGTATGCCTATAAGGACTTTCCTAGCCACTTATTTACCCTTTAAATATATCCTTTGGGTTGCATTTTGGTTAGTTGTGCTAGGTTTCTACGCTATAACAAATCTTGGTCCTTTTTAATTAATTTGATTAATGGTCTTATGCAACTTAATTCTGGAGCCAGCCCTCTGTGCTGTGTGCTTGAGTGGTTTGAGCGTCCTTAAAAGATGTTTTTGTTAGAAACTTGGTTTAGGGGGCCAGCACGGTGCTTAGTGCTTGGTTGGCCACTCTCCATAAGGACCGGTTCATAGAGCGACAACTTGGGACAACCGCGCAACTACAAGACTGGAATGGGACGGTCTTGACTTACTAATTAGGTCGTGTTGGTTCCGGAGTAACTTACCTGCGTGGGCAAGAGGGGTGGTAAGCTTCAATGGTCCCTGCTCCTCCGGCTTGGTCTGTGCTGTGTGTCTTGTACCCCCGGAGGTGGGCCCCATCGTCGCTGATCCAGAATCCTTAGCGGTTACACCTTACCAACGTGTCCTTTGTAACGGTCTCGTAGTGTGCTTGCTAGCCATCTCACCTAAGGAAGTGTGATGAATAACTAGCGTAGCTCACGACTTGTGGGTAAAGTTGTGCAACCTCTCGAGAGTGTAAAATTGATATATCAGCTGTGCTCACAGTCATGAGCGGCCCAGATCCTCCGTCTGATTAGTGGGGTTATCAACCTTTGATTAGGGAGATTCCCCGGGTGGTTTTGGTTGGGTGGTTCTCAGTAGTTCTTAATTAATACTGATTAATTCCTTATGAAATTTGGGTTATGGTAACTCATCCACTTGTAGTAATTAGCTTTAATAAAATTTGCCAAGATTAAAAGCTAATGCAGTTGAGTCAGCTAGCCTAGAGCCTCATAGTTTGTGTTATACTTGTTGAGTACGAGTTTGTACTCACATTTGCCTCTCTACTCTTCTGTTCTATTTCGGATATCTTCGACTGCTGCTCAGTGCCTGGCAACGTGGAGGACTACGTCAGCGGCTTCGACGATTTCTAGACGTTTGTCTCCCAGTCGACGTCCCTGTGGCGCCCAGCTCTTCATGTATTCATTTTACGCTTCCGCATTCCTTGAACTGATTCTTGATTCAGTTGTAATAAAGATATTCATTTATTAATTTATACGTTTTTATTCGTGACATGTGTTGTGATATCTTGATAATCTATTGTATATATGCGTGACTTGATCCTGGCGCATATATGATTGCTCGATTTATGTTCTTATAAATCGGGTGTGACAGCCAGGAAGTCAACTACATGGTAGCTCATTCGTTACATCGACATTCTGAGAGTTTGGTGAACACCCTTGAGTGCGTCGCGGTACGTGTGGTGCAGGAGATTATGAAACAACAGTAATCTCCAACAGGACCTGCTTTAGGGAGTCACAGAGGGGAGTTGACTTCTCAAGCCAGGCCACCAGTGCCTTACACATTTGCAGCTCCAGAGCAACATAATTCTCCAGCATACGTCATATACAAGGTGCGAGGTGACCCTGCTGATCACCAAATCTTTAGTGAACCCCCCAAGGAGGTACCGCATGGGTATGTTTGTGCGTATATACCGGATGGCGGTAACCCGGCGCAACCCACGCAGAGAACAACTGGGGGAACATCTGTAGTCGATGCCGGCAAACAGGCATGGCTGGCTACTTACGCGACAGGGCCAAGTCACGAAGGTACATACTCGGCCCCAGGAGTTCGTACAGTGGATCAGATTAGTGCCATTTTGAGAGATCAATTTGGCATTCTCCCAAGAAGGCGAGCGATCGGCTACACCAAGCCGTATCCAAGCGAGTATGACTTGATTCCCCTGTCGCCCAAGTATCGGCTGCCGAGTTCACCAAGTTCAGCAGAGCAGAAGGATCCAGCTCCATAGAGCACGTGAGCCGATATCTGGCGCAGCTAGGGATGATTTTGGTGTCGGATCCATTGCGAGTGAGGTTTTTCTCGCAGTCTCTCACAGGGCCGGCTTTTGGATGGTACACATCATTGGGTCCTGATTCTATCCGCAACTGGAAGCAGCTAGAGGAACAGTTCCATATACAATATCATTCAGAAGCTACAGAGGCTGGGATTGCTGATTTGGCACAAGTCTGCCAGAAGCGGGGAGAAACGGTGGCGGAATACATCCAGCGTTTCAGAGAAGTTAAGAACCGATGCTACTCAACTCGGATTTCAGAAAAAGAGGCAGTTGAATTAGCATCTTTGGGATTGGTAAAACCGATCAGAGACTGGTTTTCCAGCTGGAGTTCAACTCTTTGGCACATCTGGTACAAAAGATGACAGTATACGAGCAACGCCCCCCAGAATTATACCAAGACAAGTTCAAATGTCAAGTAGTAATGGTTGACGCTAAAGACTCTGAAGATTCTGGGGATGACCAAGAGATAGCAGTTGTAGAGTGGGCACGGGGGGCAAAACCCGTGTCCTGCAAGTGGGTGAAAAAACAAGGACCTTCAAAAGGATTTGATTTTGATGTGGGCAAGTCGAACAAATATTTGACTTACTCTTGAAGGAGAAGCAGTTGAAGTTCCTTGAAAGTTGCAAGATCCCAACAGCTAAGGAGCTCCAGGGGAGATCATACTACAAGTGGCATAACTCTTTCACTCACGGTACCGGTGACTGCAAGGAACTCCGGCGACAGATACAATTAGCTATTGAGCAAGGACGATTAATCTTGGGGTAGTACGCCATGAAGGTTGATACTCAACCATTCCCGAATCTAAACATGGTGGAAGGGTACGACCGATCAACACGTCGTCAGCTGGATTTTACGCTCGGTATTAACATGGCAGGACATACATCACGTTAGTATGCAAGGAAGCAGGAGGCTGATTCCCGTGATCGGCCCCAAAAAGAAGAAAGGGACTATATCACCGAAGAGCAGGTGAGGCATGTCAGGAATCAACGATCGGTTTCCTCTCATCTTCTGAGGAAATACCAGTATCAGTATCAACAATGTCTCCAACGCGAGACTAAAGAAGAAGAATATGAGCGGCGCACTGGAAAATGCCTCAGGAAGTGAGAGGATACGCGAGATCATTGGCATTGCCCATTCTTCAAGTACTGTTGGGATTCTGGTATGAAACAACTACCCACTCTTGAGGATTGTCCAGAGTGCAAGCCTCAGAAGCAAGATGCAAGTGGTGCCTTAGTTTTTCAGCATTTAGGACCAGTGCAGCCCCGCCATGGACAAGCCGAGTCATCACGCATAGGGGGGAACTCAGAAGGTGAGGAAGACAAATGTCACCGACCACGCTGGTGTCCTGATGGGCTTAACCGGTCCCAGAAGTGGAGGGTGCAACGGTTGCGCAGCCTAGAAGAAGCTGAGGCTCAATATTTGGAAATGCTGAGGATAGCGCGACCGGATTTGGCGGAGAAAGTTCACCGCCCAAAAAAGCAGAGGCAAGTTCTTCCAAGAAGGTATGGCATCCGAAGAAGTCGAAAGCCGATGTAAAGACATCGGCTGATATACACATGGTGTTTGTTCTTCCTACAGAGTTTCATGCACTAGGCCATGAGGAGGTGCCGGTGGCTCAGCTTGACTTGGGGCCACGGCCGGTCATATTTGAGAAGCCCCGAGAGAGGAATTATAGGCACCTGAAGGCTTTATATCTCAAGGGTTACATAAACGGCCAGCTTGTCAGCAGGATGCTAGTCGACACAGGAGCGGCGGTTAACATAATGCTGTACTCAGTGCTACGCCGGTTGGGGCATTCTGTTGGGGATCTGATTAAAACCAACATCACGTTAAGTGACTTCAACGGACAAACCTCGGAGGCGCAAGGAGTCCTCAGCGTGGATTTAACGGTAGGAGGCAAGATCGTCCCTACTTCATTTTTTGTTGTCAACAGCAAGGGCTCGTACACTGTCCTGCTTGGGAGAGATTAGATCCATACCAATTGTTGTATCCCTTCTACAATGCATCAGTGTCTGATTCAACGGGATGGAGATGAAGTAGAAGTAGTCCATGCAGACAATTCTGTTGAAGTTTCACATGCTGCCATGAGTGTCTGGGATGCGGAGTACCAGGAGCTGATCTCAGGAATTAGCTTGGAAGGTTGTGACCGTGTGGAAGCTACAAAAAATGAGGTGAGGCTGGTCTTATCCACTGGCCTTACGGAGTAGACGGGGTGCCAAAGTTAGTTTGTACTAAGGTAACAGAAGAGGCCGATCCCTGCGATCGGCCCCAAAAAATAAGAAGTGAGTTGTTTTTATCAACCATGTTACATCATTATAATGATCACAAAGAGGCCCGCTCGAGCAGCTGGCTATATGTTGATTGTAAAGTGGCACAAATTAATGAAAAGAACAAGTCGGCCGGTCCCAGCGATCGGCTGAATCCTTTTACATCGTACTCATCGTTTATTTGCAGCGTTGACTTAATGGATGAAGGAAAACTAGGATATGGGTTCACATCTACTGACGAGCTGGAAGAAATCGACATTGGTCTTGGGGATAAGCCACGGCCAACATTTATCAGCAAGAAGTTGAATCCAGAGTTGCGAGAGCCGATGATAGTGCTGCTGAAAGAATATGCGGACTATTTTGCCTGGGATTACACAGAGATGCCCGGGTTGGATAGAAGTATTGTTGAGCATCGGCTCCCTCTTAAGTTAGGATTTCGGCCGTTCCAGCAACGAGCGTGGCAAATAAAGGCCGAAGTCCTGGAAGAAGTCAAGAAAGAAGTCGAAAAGATGTTAGCAGCAGGCTTCATCAGGCCATGCAGGTATGCTGAATGGATTTCCAGTGTTGTGCCTGTACAGAAGAAGGATGGCCGGTGGCGGATCTGCGTGGATTTCAGAGATCTCAATAGAGCTACACCAAAGGATGAGTACCCGATGCCAGTTGCAGAGACGTTGATTAATGCAGCCGCAGGTCATAAGATATTGAGTTTCATGGATGGCAATGCTGGTTATAACCAAATTTTTATGGCTCCAGAGGATATCCATAGGACCGCATTCAGAGTACCAGGTGCAGTGGGATTATTCGAGTATGTGGTCATGACTTTTGGGCTGAAGAATGCTGGTGCTATATACCAACGGGCCATGAATTATATGTTTCATGACTTGATCAGTAAGCTGGTGGAAATTTACATTGATGACGTGGTAGTGAAATCTGCATCGGCTGAAGGGCATTTAGGAGATCTACGGCGAGTTTTGGAACGAACCAGGAAGTTTGGGCTTAGAATGAATCCAAAGAAGTGCGCCTTTGGTGTATCGGCCGGTCAGTTCCTAGGTTTTCTAGTTCATGAACAAGGAATTGAGATCGGCCTAAAAAGTCAAGAAGCTATAAGAACAATGGTGCTCCCTACTACAAAGAAGGAACTCCAACAACTCATTGGGAAGATCAATTTTGTTAGGAGATTTATTTCCAATATGTTAGGAAGAATCGAGCCATTCATGGAGTTGGTAAAAATTAAAGCCAATGACGAGTTCCGCTGGGGGGCAGAGCAACAACAGGCATTTGAAGATATCAAAGAATATTTATCCAAGCCGCCTGTGTTAGTACCACCCCAGCAGGGTAAGCCATTTCATGTTTATTTGTTAGTAGGTGACACTTCCATTGCTTCAGTCATCGTACAATTGCATGATGGCAAGGAGAGGGTTGTTTTTTACCTCAGCAGAAGGATGTTAGATGCAGAGACCAGGTACCCTGAAATTGAGAAATTATGCCTTTGTCTATTCTTTACCTGTACGAAACTCTGCCATATCTTGCTTTCCGCCGAGACGATTATCATCTACAAATCAGATGTTATGAAGCATATGTTGTCGGCCCCGGTGTTGAAAGGCCGACTCGGTAAGTGGATGTTTGCTTTGTCAAAGTTTGATATTCGGTACTAGCCTACGAAGGCAGTCAAAGGGCAAGCACTGGCCGACCTCGTTGCATAAAGGACTAGCTCAGACATAGCAGCGCTTTCCATCCAGGCATGGGCAATGTATTTTGATGGGTCGGTCTGTGGAGATGGTTCTGGTATAGGTATCCTGCTCGTTTCGCCTCGGGGGGCAACATATTCCTTTTCAATCAGGTTGTCAACACCTAGCACCAACAATCTAGCCGAGTATGAAGCGGTGCACAAGGGTATGGAATTACTTCTTGAGGCCGGAGCAGAAGCGGTGGAAGTTTTTGGGGATTCAAAACTAGTCATCTCTCAGCAAATAGAAACGTACCGATGTGAGAATGAGTTGTTGTTTCCCTTGTGGAGACAATGCCAGGAACTAATGGCCCGGTTCAGATATATAAATTTCTATTGGATACCAAGAGTACAAAATTCGGAGGCCAATGATCTTGCCTAGATGGCTTCAGGTTACAAGGACACGGCGGATGGAGCTGATTTCCCAATAAACCTACTGGATCAGGGGGATTGGAGAGCCGATATCTTCAATTACTTGAAGGATCCGGCTCGGGGGGACACCTAAGAAGACACGTTACAGAGCCATGAAGTACGTCTTGATAGGGGACGACTTGTTTTACAGGACTCTGGAAGGGCTACTGCTTAAGTGCTTGGGGTCGATTGAATCCAATCGACTCTTACATGAAGTCCATGAAGGTACGTGTGGTACTCATCAATCATACCACAAGATGAAGTGGTTGATTAGACGCTTGGGATATTATTGGCCTGATATGCTGGAAGATTGCTTCAAGTATTATAAACGATGCTAGGCCTGTCAAAGGTTTGGGAAAATACAAATAGTACCAGCATCAGCAATGAATCCTGTCATCAAACCTTGGCCGTTCAGAGGCTGGGGCATGGACATGATCGGTAAGATTAATCCTCCATCGAGTAAAGGCCCTCAGTTTATTTTGGCTGTCATAGATTATTTCACCAAGTGGGTGGAGGCTGTTCCTATGAAGTCAGTAACATCGAGGGACATCATCAATTTCATCAAAGAACACATTATTCATAGGTTTGGGATTTCTCAGACCATTACAACAGATGGAGGGTCGGTGTTTATATCTGATGAATTCAAAAAGTTCGCTGCCGACATGGGGATTAAATTGATCAGGTCATCTCCGTACTACGATCAAGCAAATGGACAAGCCGAAGCATCCAATCAGAGCTTGATCAAGCTGATCAAAAGGAAGATTGATGAATACCTTGTCAGACCCGGGGCTACCGGGCTGGGCATGTAGCGTAGTCTACGGAGGTTTAAGAGATTAAGTTCATCTTATCTCTTATTCATTTTGTTTATCTTTTATTTATCCCGTTTAAATAGGAGATAGAGCTAACCAACGTGGAGAGGATCTATCCGAGACATGTTCTGGTAGGATCCCTCGGCAAAGGTTGGTTAGCATCTTTGTAACCCTGGCCTCTCGGATATATAAGGGAGGTCAGGGACCCCCTCCAAAAAAGAGATCATTAGGTCATTCATTCTATACAGAAGGCAATACAAGCCATACAGGACGTAGGGTGTTACGCTCCGTGCGGCCCGAACCTGTCTAAGTCTTGTGTTCCTTGCACCTTCGAGTTCCTGATCTCGACGTCCCCTCACCCAAAACTTACCACCTTGGGTATATCCCACGGTGGGCAGCCGGTTAAACACCGACAGCTGGCGCGCCAGGTAGGGGAGCGCGTCGAAGATCCACCGGCGAGCTCGATGGCTTCGTTCAGATTCGTCAGGTCGGTTCCCTCTCAGGGCACGACGTTTGTTTTTGGTTCATGGGTCTGCATCGCAGATGGTGCGGGCAGTTTCCGGCGATTCCTCGTCGACATGAAGCCAAAGACCTCCGCTACGGATTTCCGCAGCGACCTCGACAAGTTTGCCGACGACCTCGACAACTTGCCGCTCCACGCTCCCGCAGCACAGGTCAAGGTGGAGTCCGCTTCAGCCTCGACTTCTTCTGGTGTTGCGGCAACTCTCCCTGGTTTGGACTTGTTCCAACCTAGGGATTTGCTTAGCCGATCTCAGCTCGGTTTGTGCGAATCGGCCACTGGTCTTCAGGAGGCCGACGCCTTTGGGTCCCTCTCCATGTTTGAGAAGGACCTGGACTTGTTACTCCAGATCGGAAAACTTGAAGCCACCGCGTGTCGGGGGGCTTCGGGTTGTTCCGGTACCGGTGATCTGGTGGTCACCTCCTTGCCGGGGGGGCACGTGGTGCACTGGAGGGGCGTAACGCTCCCCAAACCACTCGAGGCAGAGGGTCGACTCGTGGCTCACCTCGAGCCCTTGCCTTTTCAGGAAGGCAGGCCGTTGGCCACCGCGGCGGAGGGGACGACTGAACTAGTCGACGAAGGTTCTCATGAGCTTTCCTCCCGCCAGGTGCTGATGGCCGAAGAAGGCGAGGACGGTGGGGATTTTCTCATCGACAATTTTGAAGCGATCTTCGAGGATGAGATCACGACCAATGTTGGTGACGAGAATGACGCCGATCGTGAAGCGCGGAGGGCCAGAAACAGGGCCCGCACAATCCGGCGGAGGAGGGCCAACGAGCGTAGGCGATCTATGCATCGCAAGCTTGATCCTGAGTTCGCCGCCGTCAGCGAACGGGGGTTTCGGACTCCGGTGGCCAACATCGCCAGGGTTACGGCCATCCTCGAGCGCAGCCATGACCCGGAGGTACGTCAAGCACTCTTTTACTGGCTCAATCTCATCTTCGTCAGTACTCTGAAGAAGATGGGCCTGGATTTCAAGGATATGCTGGTGCCCAGCAAGTCTCCCTTTTACGGGATCGTCCCAGGTAATGCGGCGCATCCGCTTGGCACGGTGGTCCTCCCAGTCACCTTTGGCACGCGGGAGAACTATCGTACCGAGTTCATCAAGTTTGAGGTGGCTACTTTTGATTCCTCTTACCATGCAATATTGGGTCGTCCGGCACTAGCTAAGTTCATGGCAGTGCCGCACTATGTTTATCTGCTTCTTAAGATGCCAGGACTCGGTGGAGTGCTCACCCTCCGTGGCGACTTGAAGAAGTCATACGACTGCAACCAAGAGGCGATCCAATACGCTTCGACTACTCGTGTGCCAGATGCTTCGGGAGAAGTACTCGCGGCCGCGCAGCAGCTTTCCCAGTCTGGGCTGGAAATTCCCTCCAAGAAGGCCAGCAAGTCGAGCATCCAGTCGACTGATGGCGAGGCCCTCAAGACGATCCAGCTCCAGGAGGGAGATCCATCTAAGACCGCCGTCATTGGCGCGGGCTTAGGCGACAAATAGGAACTCGCGCTCGTCAGCTTTCTTCGGGCTAACCGAGACATATTCGCATGGAAACCTGCGGACATGCCAGGGGTGCCCAGGGAGTTGATCGAGCATGCTTTGAATGTAGACCCGAAGGCCATGCCCAAAAAGCAACGCCTCCGGAGGTTTGCTCACGACAAGCGTGAGGCCATTAAACGAGAGATCGCTAAACTCCTCGCGGCTGGATTCATTAAAGAAGTAATTCATCCAGAGTGGGTAGCGAATCCCGTGCTTGTAAAGAAAAAGAACAATGAATGGAGAATGTGTGTCGACTACACCGATCTCAACAAGCATTGCCCAAAAGATCATTTTGGGCTGCCGCGCATTGACCAAGTCGTCGATTCGACGGCTGGGTGTGTCCTTCTTTGTTTTCTTGATTGCTACTCAGGGTATCATCAGATTGCGCTCAAGGAGGAGGACCAAATCAAGACTGCATTCATCACCCCGTACGGGACTTATGCGTACAAAACAATGTCTTTTGGGTTGAAGAATGCAGGAGCAACATACCAACGCGCGATCCAGATGTGTTTCGCGGATCAGCTGCACCGGAATGTTGAGGCTTATGTGGATGATGTGGTCATCAAGACCAGGGATTCCGATAGCCTGATCGAAGATTTGGAAGAAACATTTAGTAGTCTACGCAGATATCGATGGAAACTCAATCCCACCAAGTGCGTCTTTGGAGTACCTTCTGGGAAATTGCTTGGATTCATCGTCAGCAACCGGGGCATCGAGGCCAACCCTGTCAAGATCACGGCCATCACTGATATGGAGGCTCCGGCCACAATCAAGGATGTGCAGAAGCTGACAGGTTGTATGGCGGCCCTAAACAGGTTCATCTCCCGACTCGGGGAGAGAGGGCTACCTTTCTTCAAGCTCCTAAAACGCCAAGACAAGTTTCAATGGACGGAGGAGGCTGAGCGAGCTCTACAAGACTTGAAAATTCACCTCCAGTCGCCTCCGATCCTTACCGCTCCGCTACCGGAAGAGGATCTACTACTCTACATTGCGGCAACAACCCATGTTGTCAGCAGCGCTATTGTAGTCGAGCGAGGCGAAGAAGGCCATGCGTTCGGAGTGCAGAGGCCTGTCTATTTCGTCAGCGAGGTCCTCTCCGAGTCCAAAGTACGGTACCCAGCTGTTCAAAAGCTCTTATATGCAATTTTGATCACATCAAGAAAGTTGCGCCATTACTTCGACGAGTATAAGATCACTGTGATTACGGACTTCCCGCTGGCGGATATTCTCCATAATCAAGATGCCATGGGACGCATATCTAAGTGGGCAGTGGAACTGGGGGCTTTGTCAATCGACTTCAAGCCACGCACTGCCATCAAGTCACAGGCTCTAGTCGACTTCATGGCTGAATGGAGGGAGAATCAAGTCTCAACCCCAGTGGACAAGCCAGAGCACTGGACCATGTATTTTGATGGGTCCCTCAAGCTCGACGGCGGAGGCGCTGGTGTCTTGCTCATCTCCCCACGAGGCGAACAATTGAAGTACGTCCTTCAGATCTTATGGAAGGTATCTAATAATGAAGCCGAGTATGAAGCCTTGCTTCACGGGCTTCGTTTGGCGATATCACTAGGGATCAAGCGATTACTTGTGTATGGCGATTCTCTTCTTGTCGTTCAGCAGGTCAATAAGGAGTGGGACTGCAACAAGGAAACAATGGATGCATACGTCCAGGAAGTGCGCAAGCTGGAAGGCAAGTTTTCTGGCTTGGAGGTTCACCATGTGCTACGGGAGCACAACGTTGGCGCGGATATCCTGTCCAAGTTAGGGTCAACGCGCGCTCAAGTCCCGCCGGGAGTCTTCATCCAGGAGCTTGATCAGCCATCCATCAAGCCTTCTCCGCAAGTAACCATCGACTCGGGTTCCCAACAACCCGATCGAGAGGTTCTGATGCTGGGGGAGGACTGGCGAGCGGCTTTCATCGACTTCATTCAAGACCAACGGCTACCAGCGGGAATTGACGCTAAGAGTGCGGAAGCGGGGCGCGTCTTAAGAAGAAGCAAGGGCTTCGTCCTGGTCAACGGCAAGCTCTACAGGCGTGGCGCTCGGTCAGGAGTTCTTATGAAGTGCGTCACGAAGGAAGATGGGTACGACATACTACGAGAGATCCATGAAGGCGTCTGCGGCAACCATGCGGCGTCAAGAACGCTGGTTGGGAAAGCATACAGGGCCGGCTTCTGGTGGCCCACTGCAGTCACCGACGCGGAGGATCTCGTGCGCAGGTGTCAAAACTGCCAATTCTTCGGCAAACAGACCCATGTTCCTGCTCATAGCCTCATCACTATACCACCATCGTGGCCTTTTGCTTGTTGGAGTCTCGACACGATCGGGCCCTTCACGACGGCGCCAGGCGGCTTTACTCATGTTCTGGTGGCTATCGACAAGTTTACGAAGTGGATCGAATACAAGCCAATCGCCAAGCTCACGCCAGACCGGGTTGTTGACTTCATCTCAGATATTTTGCATCGGTTCGGCTTCCCCAACACTATCATCACGGACTTGGGGTCAAATTTCACGGCCAACCATTTCTGGGAATTCTGCGAGAACGCTTGCATCGAAGTCAAATATGTCTCAGTTGCACACCCGCGGGCCAACGGACAAGTCGAACGGGCGAACGGCTTGATAATCGACGGTCTCAAGAAGCGACTATACGATGAAAACAGCAAGAAGGGAGGCAAATGGGTACATGAACTGCCGCATGTAGTCTGGGGGCTTCGGACTCAGCCGTCCAAAGCCACAGGCCAAACACCTTTCTTCCTTGTATATGGATCTGAATCCATTTTACCAGCCGATATCATGTGGAAGTCCCCAAGGGTTGAAATGTACAATGAAGGCGAGGTGGACGAAGCGAGGCAGTTAGAGCTCGATTCTGTGGAAGAAGCTCGTTGCACTGCCCTTGTCCAGTCAGCCAGGTACCTGCAGGGGATCCGCCGATACCATGATCGCAACGTCAAGGAGCGGTCATTCAGCGTTGGCGACCTGGTTTTGCGTCGTATCCAGGATGAATCTGGCCTACACAAACTCAATTCAAGGTGGGCGGGCCCGTTCGTCGTCAAGCAGGTCACACGGCCAGGGTCGTACCGACTACAATGCCCTGAGGGCCAGGACATCCCAAATTCCTGGAACGTCCAACACTTGCGCAAGTTCTACCCATAAGCAAATACCTGGCGATATCCGAGTTCCTCAGGGGATTGGAAGATCTCCTTTCTTCGATGCATATTGGAGGCTATGAGCCACAATATTCGGGTTGAACATTCATCCTCCGGCGCACGACAGCCACGGCCACGAACCAACACTCGCGTAGACTGGCCGCTCGTCGTGAATAAAATTGTGACTACATGCACAACTTATCGACTTTACTTTTTGTCAAACCATCTGCTCCGGCCAAAACTCCTCGATATATCGAGTTCCGCCGCGACCTTGGGTGGTCGCACGCGACCGAAGTCGCACTTTGTCCAACTCAGTTGATCCGCTCGACTGGCTCAAAAACAGCACGTTGGACAGGCTCGCATGAAGAGCTACCTCGACTACATCCTGAGTGGTGGCACTCAGAACAGTCATGTTTTTACCAAAAGAATGGCCAAAACGCGGCAACGACCGCACCTGCTCCTAACAAGACCGATTCGTCCGCCCAGGTCTTACACAGCTTACGGAGCACGCTCATAAGCAGGAGCGATTTTCGACTACACTCAGAGTCGCCGCACTCGAGCTAGTCCTAACCTTTTGCCCTACGCACGGCAATCCCGCGACGATGCTCGCGTTCCTTCCTAACGAGTTTAGGCCTACAATTTCGGGTTGTGGGCCACTTGTTAGACGAGTTCCTACACGGAGCTACGGCTACCTTCAGGGACGTTGCACCCCGGGGTAGTGTCTACTACTTGCGCCTTGTAAGCCTGGGCATTCGCTCAGCATAGACACACACACACAAGTAGAGACATCGACATAAACATATATACAAGAGAACGAGTACTTGTTCCTCATACCCTAATCCTGCAGTACACTGTGTACAATTTGTTCTGCTACAGGTTGGGCTTCACGCAGGTACTCTTCAAAACGCTCGTCCGAGCAGTCTGCCGCCATCCCTTACGCAAAAATGCCTAACTGCGCATTGGGCACGAAGGACTTTACATATGCAAGGGCGTTGCTTACGCAAGCGACTGGAGCTTCGGATAAGAACTTGAGCATTTTCTTCGGGGCTTCACGGAGCCGTCCCAGCAGGGCCGCGGGCCTGCCTCGCCTTCTTCTGGCGGGTCCACCATGTCCACCAGTTCCTGGGCGGCTCCTTGAAGGTCCTCCAGCTCCTTGCGCCGCTGCTCGTCCCTCTCGCCCAGCGCTTTGACTTGCTGAAGGCAGTCGACGAACTGACGTTCAGTGTCGTCGATCGCCTTCTGCAGCCTTTCGACTTCATCTGTACGACGATACAGCATATTCTTCATGTCAGTAAGCAGCTCCTCTTTGTGTTTTATTACTTTCCTAAGCTCTGTGGTGAAGATGTTTCAGCAAGCAAGTGAAATTACTAAGGAAAAGTACTCGAGGGACGCGGGGGCCTACCTTGGTGCGCCTTCTTTTCTGCCTTGAGCTGCTCCTGGTACTCTGCTTGTTGCTCCTTGACCCGTTGTTGGAGCTCGGAGTTGGCCTCTTCAAGGTTCTTCAGGTCATTCTTGAGCAGCCAGGTCTCTCAAGTCCTTTCCTGCTTCAGCATATCAAGCTCGCGCTGCAGATAGCAGTTCTTCGTCTTCTCCTCGGAGATGCGCTTGTGCAGGGCACCTAACTCCCGCGCGTCACTCACAACCGCGCGGAGTTTCTCCGACTTCTTCTAGGATTTGGTAATCACATGCTGCGCCAAAGGAGGAGAATGAGTACTAAACAACTCACCAATGCACACACCTGGAACTTTACGCGAGTACTACCATGGAGAAGTCGTATAACTCCTTAAAGGTGCTCTTGAAGGTCTTCAGGTTCTCGGCCGTTAGCAGAAGATCATCCACCAGGTCGGTGGTGATGATGTTCTGGTACCCTGGCCCGGTCCTCAGCACCTCACGAGGACTCTCCGAGGGCCCGGCGGCATCCCCGGACGGCGGCGGCTGGACACCTGCAAGCATACGAAGTAGTCACCACATTGTCCCCGGACCCTGGCATCAAGCCGCGGGCGGGTAAGCGCGTACCTGTACCACTGGTAGGAGCGACACCAGGGGCCACGACTTGTTCCTCGCCATTGGGCCCGGCTCCCTCTTGCCAGGACCCGGGAGGCGGCAAGTTGGGGAGCCCCGCATCCGCTTCCGGGGCCACGACTTGTTCATCGTCACCGGGTCCGGCTCCTTCTTGTCGGGACTCGGGAGGCGGCAAGTCGGGGAGCTCCGCATCTGCTTCAGGGGCCACCTCTGCGGGTACAGGCCCCCAGGCGCCGAGGGCTCGGGGGCTGCTGCAGTTGAGGCAGGCGCCGCAGCCCTGCCCGGTTCCAGCTGGAGTTGCACCGCACTTGCAGCCCTGGCGACTTCGACAACATGGTTATCCACGTAGGCGCGGTCAAGCTTTTCAAGCGATTGAAGCAAAACTTACAGTGTCGACTTCTTCTTGGCAGCCTTCTTCACCCGCCAGGCCCGCCGAGGAACGCTCGTCGCTGATGGCGAGGCTTGGCCGGCCGATGGAGGGGTTTCCGCCACGGTAATTGTCACCGCCGCGACGTCGGAGGGGCCTGTCCCCACCCTTTCGGGTTCAGATCCGGGTGGTGGAGCAGGAAGACTGCAAGGGGGTGCTGTTAGTGTTCGGCATCATTGGAACTTGGTAACTGGCCAAAACAGCAACTCTGTACCTGGAGGACTCGACTTCTTCGGCCTTGCGTTTGCGCACCTGCCGCTGGCCCTTCGGCACCGGTGGCAAAGCGCCGGCCAACTCCAAGCTCTGGTCGAAAGAGCTCTCCTGGCGCGCTCCCCCCTCGGTTCCTTCACTCGCCGGCAAGTCCACGCACTCGGAGGACTCGCCGCTGCCTCGAACCGTAGCAGGGCGAGTTGTCTTGGTGGCAACGGCGGCGGCCGGGCGCGGTCCTTCTCCGGCTTCTTCCCCCGCCCGCGGGCTTGCGCATTTGGCGGACTCGTTGCGGCTTTGAGCCGCAGCAAGGCGAGCCTTCTTGGCGGCTGCGGCCGCAGAGGGGAGGAGGTGATACGCTCGGGGGAGGTCCGGCTGCGGCGGGTAGCTGCAGTACAACTGCGAGTGCCCCTGCAGAAAAGTTTTTCAGTACACCATCGGCGCAGTAACAGATTTCTTCAGTAAAAGAAGTCGAACACTCACCGGCGGGGGCGGATTTTGCGCGGAGAACAGAGTGGGCACGTATGGCACGGCGTTCACGTCCAGCAGCACCCGCTGCACTCACTGGAGCGCGACTTCGTCGGGTACCTCTTCTGTGCACATACGAGAAGGGTCAGCGGAGCCGGTGTACTCGAAGCCCAGATTACAGCGCTGCTGGATGGGTTGGACGCGGCGCTTGTAAAAGGAGAACATGACGGAGGCGCCGGTCACCCCCTCCTTCTTCAGTGCATCGATGGCCTCCAGCAGCTCTTTGACTTGAATCATTTCCATGTCGGAGGGTTCAAGGTTCCACTCCCCCTTCACCACGGGCGGTTTGCTCGACTTCGTCGGCAGGGGGGGAGCATGGTTCTCGATGTAAAACCAGAGGTTTTTCCACCCAGGAAGGTTGGAGGGGAATCTATATGCAAGGTATTTCTCGCCGGCCTGCTGTCGCAGTTGGATGCCGGCGCCCCCTACCACGGCGAGTTTTTTCGTGGTTGGCTGGGGTTTCACGCGGAAGAGGAAGCGGAATAGATCCCAGTGGGGTTCAATTCCGAGAAATGCTTCACAAAAGTGGATGAAAATGGAGATATGGCAGATGGAATTCGGGTTGAGGTGATGAAGCTCAAGCCCGTAGTAGTAAAGAAGGCCGCGGAAGAAAGAACAAGTGGGGAGGGCCAATCCCCGTTCGGCAAAATGGAAGAATGTGATGATTTCGTCGACATTCTCCATGGGGAAAGGTTCACGGAAAGAGGGGCACCAGTTAATAAGGTTTTTCTCTTGGAGCAACCCCTCGGAAACCAGTTTGTTCAGATTGTTAAGGGAGCACTTACTATGTGACCATTCCTCGGTCGATGGTTCTGCCGCTTTCTTCTTCCCCTCGATCTCCGACTTCTTAGGCGCCATCTCCAATGCGCTACGCCACGAGATGCTCGGGGGCTGCAGGGAGAGGGGCGGGGAAGTTGGAGTAGGCGGATCTCCTTGGGCAGTGGCGGCGGCGTTCGGCTCAGATTGGGGTTTTTGGTGGTTTTTGGCGGAATGCGGACTGAAAGCACAATTTTCTCTCCTATGGCCGCGGGGTTAAGTAACCTGCGGGATGGGGAAAAGTTACTGTTCCGAAGACCAAGAGTCATTTTGTGGAATATTCCGAAGGTGAGGGGTCACTTGGTGGTCTGATTAGATTGAATATTTGATTAATCATTTTTTCAGGGCCAATTAGCCCGAAAGAAGGGGTTTTTCGAATCTTTGGTCTCGTTGCATCATTTGTACCATCACTTTGGTCTCCCCTTATAGTGTCATCGTTTAGCCTGTATGCCACGATTTTTTGGACCCTTATCTCCAATTTCGTGGGATTTGGATTCAAGGCTCGGGGGCTGCGGGGTACGTGGCATCGACTACTTATTTTCAAGTTTCTTTGAAGGATAAGGAGGATTACAAATTAATGGGACCCTCAGCCTGATTCTCCGATTCAACCTGAGGCTCGGGGGCTACTCCATATGGAGTGCGATTTTTCAATCGCACACCATAACAGAACTGAAATTCGGGGCATGAGCACCTCATAGCTTCGATGCGGCCAAGGAAGTACTCGAAGCAGGGTTTCAAGACGAAGCTTCAGAAGAAGTCGAAGACTGCTTTGAAAGTACTCGATAAGCCGGCAGTACTCAGCTACGAAGAGCTCAGGGGCTTGTCAGACCCGGGGCTACCGGGCTGGGCATGTAGCGTAGTCTACGGAGGTTTAAGAGATTAAGTTCGTCTTATCTCTTATTCATTTTGTTTATCTTTTATTTATCCCGTTTAAATAGGAGATAGAGCTAACCAACGTGGAGAGGATCTATCCGAGACATGTTCTGGTAGGATTCCTCGGCAAAGGTTGGTTAGCATCTTTGTAACCCTGGCCTCTCGGATATATAAGGGAGGTCAGGGACCCCCTCCAAAAAAGAGATCATTAGGTCATTCATTCTATACAGAAGGCAATACAAGCCATACAGGACGTAGGGTGTTACGCTCTGTGCGGCCCGAACCTGTCTAAGTCTTGTGTTCCTTGCACCTTCGAGTTCCTGATCTCGACGTCCCCTCACCCAAAACTTACCACCTTGGGTATATCCCACGGTGGGCAGCCGGTTAAACACCGACATACCCACGGTGTTGGCATGAAGTATTATCAGAAGCGTTATGGGCTTATCGTGTTTCATGCCACGGGGCGACAAGAACTTCACCATATCATTTGGTGTATGGGCAGGAGGCCGTATTACCATGGGAAATTACGGCCGGTTCGAGACGGATAGAGTTTCATAATGATTTGACTGCTGAAGAATATGCCGCTCTAATGAGCGACAATGCGGAAGACATTATGGAACTGAGGCTTTGGTCGCTGGAAAAGATCAAGGAAAATAAGGCCAAGATAGCCCGCGCGTACAATAAGAAGGTTAAACCGAAGGAATTCCAGGTTGGGGATTTAGTATGGGAAGCGGTGCTACCATTGGGGACTAAGGATGTGGTATATGGTAAATGGTCTCCAAATTGGCATGGGCCTTATAGAGTTGATCAAGTTCTACCAGGGAATGCATACATGCTTGAAGAATTGGATGGAGTTAAATTTCCGGTAGCCATCAATGGCCAACACCTCAAGAAATATTTCCCGAGCATGTGGGAAGACGAGTGATGAAGCCGATGTAATGCATCAGGCTATGGACCAACACAATCAGGGTATCTGTGAGGAAAGCTGATGTGATACATCGGGCTGCAAGTTGACATGATCGAGTACTTTGTGGTACATCAGGCTGCAAGTCGACGTGATCGGGGTACTTTGTGGTACATCAGGCTGCAGGTCAGTATCCATCGGGTACTTTAAAAGCCGGTGCAGTGCATCAGGCTGTAAGGTGGAACGAGATGAACAAGTCGGATCTGTAAAGAAAGAACAGTGCAGGTCCGCGCACGGAGCTAAAGATTGAATAGCCGATGTTAAGCCATCGACTTTAGAAGTAATAATCAGAACCTGCAAGTCCCGAGCTTCGATAAAAAGCAAAGAAGTTGATTGCAGGAGTCTTATCAAGGTTGGCAGAACGGATTTTGTAGCGCGACTCAAATCAGGCAAATTACAAGGGTCTCTTGATCTTAAAAGAAAAGGTTCGACTTCTTTGCGGGTTTTTCTTGGTAATTATATTTTTGACTTGATTTGGGCTCGGGGGGAAGCAGTAACAATAGGAGCACGTCTGATAGCCGGTTTCAAGGAAGAGTCAGACGAGTTGCCTTAGCATACAGCTAGATAGCGAAAGAAAAAGTAGGGACGGATCTTGACAGAATACTCTTGCTATTTGGCGAAATCAGTTGATGGGTACTCGAGTTCTCGAAGATCTCTGAGATATCTGATCCGGAATAAAGGAAAAGCTTGGGATTGGATCGGACAATTCAAGGAGAAAGGCCGATGCGATGCCATCGGACTTTAGAAGATTGGATTTTCAGGCATTGGATTACTGAAATGAAAGGGTTCATCTACGAGAAATTATTACAAAAGAAGCCGATCTACCGGCTCTGTGCACAATGGCGGAAGACCATATGAACTACCACCAGTAAGTCCCTAAGGACTTGCGGCGCTTGTATGGGGGAGACGCGCTGGTGTCATCATCACTGCTACCATCGCTGCCGCCGCCGCCGCCGCTGCTGTTGCCGCCATCATCGCTGCTATGACCGGCGTTGTCGCTGGAGTCCCTGTCGTCTTCTGAAGTCGATGATCTGCTGTGCAGGAACCCTCCTGCTGCCGAGTCATCGTCGGTTGAAGTGTCCTTGGTATCTTCTTCTGAGGAAAAGAAGAAGTCGTCATCCTAGGAATTTTCGTCGCCTTCATCCAGATCCCCATGAAGGAGAATTTGGAGGTCCTCATCGTCGGTCAGGGACTCATCATCCTCTGACCAAATGCTGAAGTCCCACTCCTCTGCGTCCCAATGCAGAGGAGCGAGAGCCTCGTATGAAGCTACTAAATCAAACTCCGGCGTCGCCTCCCTAGAGGTTTCAGAGTCAGGATAGGTAATGGAGATTATGGAAGAAGTAGAAGAGGAAGAGAAATCGGAGGAGGTAGAGGAAAAGGAAGCCATCGCCGGAGGATGCAGAATATGCTGGTGCGGTTAATGCTCGGAGGAAGGAGATGAATAGAAGTAGATCCGCCGATGCCAGTTTATAAGGGCAGAGTTGGAAGGCAAAGCGGCGCTATGACGATTTCCGAGGGAGAAGTCGAAGGGTCACGTCCGATGGCATTGGGAGGCAGCACGCGCGTATAGGCCCTGGAAGTCGAGGGGTCGCGTCCGACGGCATTAGGAGCGGCATGTGCGTGTACAAGTCTTAGAAGTCGAAGAGGCGATGGTTTTGGAATTATCATTGCCAAAACTAGGGGGGCATGTGTTATCGCCATAATTTGACTGGG
Source organism: Panicum hallii (assembly GCF_002211085.1). Lineage (NCBI taxonomy): Eukaryota > Viridiplantae > Streptophyta > Magnoliopsida > Poales > Poaceae > Panicum > Panicum hallii. Next base: position 34,759,635 of record NC_038046.1, on the reverse strand, counting down.
ACAGAGGATGGGCCGAGAGCAACGTGGGCTGAAGGAGATCATCGTGGAGGTTTGCGAATCAGCTTCTGTGTGAGCGTATTAAGGGCCGGGATGGCCGTGTATCTAGTAAGGATAGTTTAAATATAGTAAGTTAGAGATTGTCGTAATTAGCTAGGGTTACTTAAAAAGATCAAGTCTCCGGACTATAAATATGTATCATGAGATTCAATAAAAAAGAATCCAACATTCACAACAAACTCTCGACGCATCGCCATCCCTTTTCCCAAGGGTTCCTCCAGGTAACTGACATGCTGCTTCGATCATGCTCCGCATGGTCGGGGCAGCATCGCATTTATCTGCTTATCTTTGTGTTTCTCGTGCTGAAGCGTTGTTGATGACGAGTAACACTAGTTATCTTAAACGATTATGATACTGCATTAGTTCTTAATAGTATATCCATGCCTTGCTTGTTGTTCGTAATCATTTAGCTGCCCTTGTACGTGATCCCAGGTGCAAGGGCAGCACCTTGCTCTGTTCTTCCTTAGTAGATCTAATCTGTTATGATAGTTCTTTGTACTACGAGAATTCGGTTTAATATCCGTATGATTAGGCCCTTCAAACGGGTTGAACGTTCCAGCTGCATGATTGGTGCTTTATGGTAATCTAAGGAGGGATTGTTCCGGGAATCGGCTTATTAGTTGGTTTTTAGGCCTCTTTTTAGGTTAGCGTCCTGTTATCTTTCATGTTCGTTAGGCTTAACCACGCGTAGGATGTTCCGGTTGCACGGTGAAAACCTTTACTGTTGTAGATTGGATTAGCTTGGTAATTACAGAGCATGCTTTTATCTTTTTTATTGGATTCGTACAAGACATTCAAATATTAATAGATCCGATCTGTTAAATGGGTGCAATCGGCTTCTTTTAGCCAATTCTGAGGGTTACCCGAAGGTCCAACCTGGTGCAAGGACAGGTCCGACCCAGTGCAGAGGCTCCATCGGCTCTTTAGCCAATCTTGGGAGTCATTTTAAGAGCCGGTCGCGGCTCGGACTAATGTTTGACGTGGCTATGCATGCAGGAAAATAACTGACAACGACTTCTACACCTTCCTGTTCAGGTATAGGTCAGGTGGCACGCCTAGCACTTCACCAAGCCAGGGCGTGTGCCGGACTTCTGGGCCGTTGACCGAGGGACCGGGACCCACCAGCAGTCCCGGGTGCCTCCCGGCTCCTCGTGTTGCCTGTCGTTGCTCGCCGGTGGGTTTTGATCGACAACACCCGTTTAATGGCCTCACGCTTATCGTGAGCAAATCTTCGATGGCATTGCTTTTTGGGCACAGCCTTTGGGTGTACATTCAGACTATGCTCGATCAACTCCCTGGGCACCTCTGGCATATCTGCTGGTTTCCACACGAATATGTCTCGGTTAGCCCGAAGGAAACTGATGAGTGCGAATTCCTATTTTTCATCTAAGCCCGCACTGATGGCGGTGGTCTTAGATGAGTCACCCTCCTGTAGCTGGATCGACTTGAGGGCCATGTCACTGGTCGACTGGATGCTCAACTTGTTGGCCTTTCTTAAGGGGATCTCTAGCCCGGCTTGGGAGAGCTGCTGCGCAGCCGCGAGTACTTCTCCTGAAGCATCTGGCACATGCGTAGTCGAAGAATATTGGATCACCTCCTGGTTGCAATCATATGACTTCTTCAAGTCGCCTCGGAGAGTGAGTACCCCACTTTGTCCTGGCATCTTAAGAAACAGATAAACATAATGCGGCACTGCCATGAATTTGGCGAGTGCCGGATGACCCAGTATAGCATGATAAGAAGATTCAAAATTAGCAACTTCGAATTTAATGAACTCGGTGCGGTAATTCTCCCTCGTGCCGAAAGTGAATGGAAGAACCACCGTGCCAAGTGGGTGCGCTGCATTACCTAGGACAATGCCATAAAATGAAGACTTGCTTGGAACCCGCATGTCCGTGAAGTCCAGACCCATTTTCCTCAAGGTGCTGGCGAAGATGAGGTTGAGACCACTCCCACCGTCGATGAGCACCTTGGTGAGACTGACTTCTGCCACCACCGGGTCCAGAACCAAGGGGAACTTACTGGGCTCCGAAAAGCTTGTCCACTGATCGTCGCGGGAGAATGAGATGGATACCTCCGACCAGCGGAGTGGTCGTGGTGCCGCCGGCTCGACGGATATGATCTCTCGGGTTGCGCCCTTGGTCCCCTTGGTCGTCGTCTTCGGGTTCCTTGTCCATGGGCTTCTTGTTCTTCTTGCCACCGCTGGAATTGCTGAAAGTCCTCCGGAGGTGGTAACAATCAATTGCCGCATGATTGGCACCTGGATGCCATGGGCATTTCTTCTGCAGGATGTCACACCCGATTTATAAGAACATAAATCGAGCAATCATATATGCGCCAGGATCGAGTGACGCATATATACAACAGATTATCAAGATATCACAACACATGTCACGAATACACGCGTATTAACTATAAAATGAATATCTTTATTACAACTGAATCAAGAATCAGTTCAAGGATTGCGGAAGCGTAAAATGAATACATGAAGAGCTGGGCGCCACAGGGACGTCGACTGGGAGACAAACGCCTAGAAGTCGTCGAAGCCACTGACGTAGTCCTCCACGTTGCCGGGCACTGAGCAGCAGTCGAAGATATCCAAGAGAACAGAAGAAAAAAGAGGCAAGGGTGAGTACAAACTCGTACTCAACAAGTACAACACAAACTATGAGGCTCTAGGCTAGCTGACTCAGCTGCATTAGCTTTTAGTCTTGGTAAATTTTATTAAAGCTAGTTGCTACCAGTGGATGAGTTACCATAAACCCAATTGCATAATAAATTAATCAATATTAATTAAGAACTACTGAGAACCATCCAAACCAAAACCACCCGGGAAATCTCCCTAATCAAAGGTTGATAACCCCACTAATCAAAAGGAGGATCTGGGCCGCTCATGACTGTGAGCATAGCTGATATATCAGTTTTACACTCTCGAGAGGTTGCACAACTTTACCCACAAGTCGTGAGCTACGCTAGTTGTTCATCACACTTCCTTAGGTGAGATGGCTAGCAAGCACACTACGAGACCGTTACAAAGGATCACATTGGTAAGGTGTAACCGCTAAGGATTCTGGATCAGCGACGATGGGGCCCACCTCCGGGGGTACAAGACACACAGCACAGACCAAGCCGGAGGAGCAGGGACCATTGAAGCCTACCACCCCTCTTGCCCACGTAGGTAAGTTACTCCCGAACCAACACGACCTAATTAGTAAGTCAAGACCGTCCCATTCCAGTCTTGTGGTTGCGCGGTTGTCCCAGGTTGTTGCTCTATGAACCGGTCCTTATGGAGAGTGGCCAACCAAGCACTAAGCACCGTGCTGGCCCCCTAAACCATGTTTCTAACAAAAACATCTTTTAAGGACGCACAAACCACTCAAGCACACAGCACAGAGGGTCGGCTCCAGAATTAAGTTGCATAAGACCATTAATCAAATTAATTAAAAAGGACCCAGATATGTTGTAGTGTCACACCCGATTTATAAGAACATAAATCGAGCAATCATATATGCGCTAGGATCAAGTCACGCATATATACAACAGATTATCAAGATATCACAACACATGTCACGAATACACGCGTATTAACTATAAAATGAATATCTTTATTACAACTGAATCAAGAATCAGTTCAAGGAATGCGGAAGCGTAACATGAATACATAAAGAGCTGGGCGCCACAGGGACGTCGACTGGGAGACAAACGCCTAGAAGTCGTCGAAGCCGCTGACGTAGTCCTCCACGTTGCCGGGCACTGAGCAGCAGTCGAAGATATCCGAAATAGAACAGAAGAGTAGAGAGGCAAGTGTGAGTACAAACTCGTACTCAACAAGTATAACACAAACTATGAGGCTCTAGGCTAGCTGACTCAACTGCATTAGCTTTTAATCTTGGCAAATTTTATTAAAGCTAATTACTACAAGTGGATGAATTACCATAACCCAATTGCATAAGAATTTAATCAATATTAATTAAGAACTACTGAGAACCATCCAAACCAAAACCACCCCGGGGAATCTCACTAATCAAAGGTTGATAACCCCACTAATCAGACGGAGGATCTGGGCCGCTCATAACTGTGAGCACAGCTGATATATCAGTTTTACACTCTCGAGAGGTTGCACAACTTTACCCACAAGTCGTGGGCTACGCTAGTTGTTCATCACACTTCCTTAGGTGAGATGGCTAGCAAGCACACTACGAGACCATTACAAAGGATCACGTTGGTAAGGTGTAACCGCTAAGGATTCTGGATCAGCGACGATGGGGCCCACCTCCGGGGGTACAAGACACACAGCACAGACCAAGCCGGAGGAGCAGGGACCATTGAAGCTTACCACCCCTCTTGCCCACGCAGGTAAGTTACTCCCAAACCAAAATGACCTAATTAGTAAGTCAAGACCGTCCCATTCCAGTCTTGTGGTTGCGCGGTTGTCCCAGGTTGTCGCTCTATGAACCGGTCCTTAGGGAGAGTGGCCAACCAAGCACTAAGCACCGTGCTGGCCCCCTAAACCATGTTTCTAACAAAACATCTTTTAAGGACGCACTAACCACTCAAGCACACAGCACAGAGGGTAGGCTCCAGAATTAAGTTGCATAGGACCATTAATCCAATTAATTAAAAAGGACCAAGATTTGTTATAGCGCAGCAACCTAGCACAACTAACCAAAATGCAACCCAAAGGATGTATATAAGGATATAAAGGTGGCTAGGAAATCCTTATAGGCATACAGTATTAAAATGCAGTATGAAATTGTATTTAAAAGTGATAGGAGGTTCATGTTATACTTGCCTTCCTCGTACTCTCCCGGCTGCTGCTCGAACTGCTCGAAAGATGGCTGCTCCTGGTACTGGTCCAAAGGCTCCGCGTCTACTCATGATCGTAACGCCAAAACATAGTCCAGCACATACACATACATGCAAACAAGGACAAAAATATAAGAAACAGTACAACATTACATAGAAATAGCACACAAAACTATGCTAGAACGATTCTACGCATTACCGCGATCGCGTGGATATAAAGAACACCTAAAACGGAGCTAAAACGCGAAAACTACGCCTAAAACAAGATCCAGGGACCTATTTGCGAGAAAAATTGGAAAACCAGGGGCTTCTGGATAAAAACTGAGGACTTAAACGTAATTAAAGGATAGACATGGGGCTAGCGCGTGAAAACACTGGATATGGACTGCGGGTTCAAAAATACAGGAAGCTCAGGGGTCTAAACGAGAAGAAAAGGACCTAATCGTAATTATTTTTGAACTACGGGTGGACTGCGGGTTGATTCCAAGGAAACTCAGGGGCTCTTTAACAAAATGGCCAGGCTGAAGCGGTACGCGCTAATCTGGACCACTGGATCTAACTTCTACGGCCCAGATCAGATCTATTTTGCGAAGGGGTATGTGCGCATCGTGGCCGCTGGATCTAGATCCAACGGTTTACACGCGATTCAGTTCGGACGGTCCGATCTAACTGCCGTTTACGGACGGTCCGATCTGACTGCCGTTTACGGACGGTCCGATCTGTCCGAGGGGGTCCGGTCCACTGGATCCTGATCGGAGGGCTGGGATGGAAGAGGTACGCGGGATCTAATCCCGACCGCTGACTTCGGATCGGACGGCTCAGGTTGGGTCGGGGAGCACAGGCGGCGGCAGAAGACGCCGGCGATCAAGCCCGCGGCGGCGCGGCTCGGGAGCACGCCGGAGACACGCGATCACGCGTTCCCGGGACGTTTTCACGACGAGATCAAACCCAGGAGGTAGAGCACAACGCGGGGAACCTAGCTGGGCACTTGTGGAGGTGGATTCGAGCTCGGTTAGGGTGGAACGACGGCGAGAGCGGCTCGGCACGACAAACCACGACGGCGTGCGCGCGGTCCAGGCTCTGCGGCTGGCTAAGGATCACGACTCCTAGTACAAAAGAACCAGGGCGCGAAGGGGAAACTCACCGAGGGGTTTAGATCGACTCAGGGGTGGTGCAAAGGTGCTGGCGACGACGGCGGCGGAGCACGGACGGAGACAGGCGGCGCTCGTGGGGAAGGCGGCTGTGGGCGCTCTTCGAGCGTCGGGTTTCCTCGGTTCGACACGCGAAGGTCCTGCGAGGGTGCCAGAGGGATTAGGGAGGTCCGGGGATCACCGACGGCGAGGAATTGCGAGGACGGAGCGCCTCACTGGCGGCGGCGCTGGGGGTCCTCGGGGCGACGCAGGGGCTAGGGTTAGGGTTCGGATGGGTTGGGGGCTGCTCTTTGTAGGGCGGCGGCGGTCCCACTGACGTGCGGGCCCGAGGCGAGGGAGCTCGCCGGAGATCTCGGGGGGAAGTTGAGCGCCGGAGAAGAAGGAGGAAGAAGGGGCCGACAGGTGGGGTCGAGCTGGGGGAATGACCGAGAAAGAAGGAATAACTGAGGAAAGAATGAGAATGACTGAGAAAAGAAGGAATGACTGAGAATATAAGGAATGACTGAGAACAGAAGGAATGACTGAGAGAAAGGAAGGAATGACTGAGAATATAAGGAATGACTGAGAACAGAAGGAATGACTGAGAGAAAGGAAGGAATGACTGAGAATAGAGAGACTACGGGAGTGACTGAGAAAAGAGAGAATGACTGACTCACTTTCCTGTTTCCACTCAAATCTATTGGAATTCAGTTCGAATTTGAATTCAACTTGTATGCACTCAACCAAATAAAACTTATGCACCAGCATGAATGCACAAACATGTTGACCTTATAATAAATTTTATTTCCCGTGTTATAAATTTCTTTTAAATGCAGGATAAATTAGAAAAACCTTGAAAATTTTATTTGAGCCAAAATAAATTCCTTAAAATTTGGGAAAATTACATTAGGGTGTTACAAACCTACCCCCCTTACAGGAATCTCGTCCCGAGATTCGGATAGGCTAGCTAGCAAAGAGATCGGGATATGTCTTCCTCAGCTCGTCTTCTCGCTCCCAAGTAGCCTCATCCTCCGTGTGGTGACTCCACTGAACACGGCACATCTTGATCCTCTTGTTTCTGGTAACTCTCTCAGATGTCTCCAGAATCTTCACTGGATGCTCGGTGTAGGTCAGATCCTCTTGCATATCCAACCCTTCTATCGGTGCTTGCTCTTCTGGCACCCTCAAGCACTTCTTCAGCTGAGACACGTGGAACACATCGTGCACCCCTGAGAGATTGAGTGGCAACTCCAAACGATATGCCACCTCACCCTTCCGTTCCAACACCTTGAACGGACCAATGTACCGAGGTGCTAGCTTCCCTCGTACATTAAACCTGCGGATCCCTCTCATCGGCGAGACCTTCAAATACACATGATCACCCACTGCGAAGGTCAATTCCCAACGACGAACATCCGCGTAGCTCTTCTGACGAGTCTGAGCGACCCTCAGATTCTCTCGCACCTGCTGTACCAGTTGTTCGGCCTCCTCAACAACATCCGGACCAAATACCTGCCTCTCGCCAATCTGATCCCAATACAGCGGAGTTCTGCACTTCCGACCATACAGGGCCTCGAAAGGAGACTTCTTCAGACTGGCCTGATAGCTGTTGTTATATGAAAACTCTGCATACGGCAGTCATTTATCCCAGCTGGTACCATACTGAATAGCACAAGCTCGAAGCATATCCTCCAACACTTGGTTGGTTCTTTCTGTCTGCCCATCTGTCTGAGGATGATAAGCGGTACTGAAGCGCAGCTTCGTATCCAACGAATCATGCAACTGCTCCCAGAACCGTGAAGTGAACTGAGATCCTCGATCAGATATAATCTTCTTCGGGACTCCATGCAGACAGACAATCCTGGAGATGTACAACTCTGCGAGTCTAGTACCGGAGTAAGTAGTGTTCACCGAAATGAAGTGAGCAACCTTCGTCAACCGATCCACTACTACCCATATGGAGTTGTACCCTTTCTGAGTACGAGGCAAGCCAACAATGAAGTCCATGGTGATTTCCTCCCATTTCCACTCTGGAATCTTCAGCGGCTGCAATAAACCTGCTGGCCTCTGATGCTCTGCCTTGACACGCTGACAAGTGTCGCAGATAGCCACATACTCCGCAACGGAACGCTTCATTCCATACCACCAGAATCTTTCCTTCAGGTCGTAATACATCTTCGTGCTGCCTGGATGGATAGAATATGCTGTATCATGAGCCTCACTCAGAATCAGCTTCCTGAGATCATTCACATCCGGCACACATATACGACCCTTGTACCACAAGGTACCCTGATCATCCTCTCTGAAATGAGGAGCCTTGCCAATCTTGAGCAACTCACGAATCTCCTGCAGCTTCTTATCTTCCTTCTGATGCTGCCTGATCTCTGCCTCTAGAGTGGGTTCTGCCTCGAATGATGTACCCGAGGTGTGATGCAAGAAACCCAGGCTCAACTGCTCAAACTCCTCACATAACTCCTGAGGCATCTGAAAAGCCACGGCCATGTTAGCATAGCTCTTCTTGCTCAGAGCATCTGCTACAACATTAGCCTTGCCCGGATGATAATGAATCTCTAGGTCATAATCCTTGACCAACTCTAGCCATCTTCTCTGCCGCATGTTCAGCTCACTCTGAGTGAAAATATACTTGAGGCTCTTGTGATCGGTGTAAATATCACACCTCTGCCCAAACAAGTAATGCCTCCATATCTTCAGAGCATGCACAACCGCGGCTAACTCCAGATCATGAGTGGGATAATTTAGCTCGTGCCGGCGCAACTGCCGCGAGGCATAATCTATCACTCTGCCTTCCTGCATCAGGACGCAACCAAGACCATCCCTCGAAGCATCACAATACACTGTGAACCTCTTGCTCTGGTCTGGCAGAGTAAGGACTGGCGCCGTAGTCAACCTCTTCTTCAGCTCCTCGAAGGCAGTCCAAGAGAAATCCACACCTTTCTCTAGCAAGGAAGTCAAAGGCTTCGCAATCTTGGAGAAATTCTCAATGAACCTCTGATAATAACCTGCTAAACCCAAGAAAGAACGGACTTCCTTCACCGTCTGCGGTACAACCCAGTCAAGCACATCCTTCACCTTCCCGGGGTCCACAGCAATACCTCCCTTGGAGATAACATGACCAAGGAATGGAACCTCGTCAATCCAGAACTCGCACTTGCTGAGCTTGGCATACAGCTTGTGCTCTCTGAGCCTCTGCAACACAAGCCTCAGATGCTTCTCATGCTCTGCTTCTGACTTGGAATATATCAGGATATCATCAATGAATATCACCACAAAGGTGTCCAGATAATCCATGAAAACCTTGTTCATCAGATGCATGAAGAAAGCCGGAGCATTAGTCAAGCCAAAGGACATGACCGTATACTCGTATAGCCCATACTTGCAGGTGAATGCCGTCTTCGGAATATCCTCAGGACGAATCTTCAGCTGATGATAACCAGAACGCAGATCAATCTTCGAGAATACACAAGCACCCTGAAGCTGATCAAAGAGATCCTCAATACGGGGCAGTGGATGTTTGTTCTTGATGGTGACTGCATTCAGATCCCGATAATCGACACACATCCTCTTCGCGCCATCCTTCTTCTCTACAAGCAATACAGGAAAAGCCCAAGGAGAGAAACTGCGACGGATATAACCCTTAGCTAGCAACTCATCGACAGTCTTCTTAACCTCCTCATGCTCGACAGGAGCCATACGATAAGGCCGCTTAGCAATAGGGGCTGTGCCAGGCAAGAGATCAATAGAAAACTCAATGTCGCGATCAGGCGGCATACCTGGCAAATCGTCCGGAAAGACATCCGGGAATTCAGACACCACGCGAATACCATCCGTGGGTCTAGCCTCCATCTGATGAAGAAATCCAGAAGGCTCTGTAGCTCCAACAGTAACCTCCTGACCATCCGGTGCTGACAGAAGAACTGTCCTCTGAGCACAGTCTATCCGGACTCCCCACTTAGCAAGAGTCTCCATCCCGAGATTCACATCAATGCCCTTGGTGTCTAGCACCATCAGATTTGCACTGAAATCTACCCCCCTTATGGCCACACTGACTCTGGGACAGAAAACATGAGACCTCAACTGCCCTCCCGGTGAAGATACTAACATGCACCTCTTTAATGTGCTAGTAGGAATACCATGATGCTCAACAAAAGACTGGGTGATGAAAGAATGTGTAGCACCAGTATCAAAAAGCACTGTAGCAGGATGGGCATTAACCATGAACGTACCAATAACCACGTTAGGAGCCTCGGCCGCTGACTCGGCCGTCACGTGGTTCACCCTACCCTGAGCTGGGGCCTTGGGCTGAGCTGCACGCCCCTGCTGTCCTGCCTGCGCCTTCAGAGGGCAGACATTGGCGTAGTGCCCCGGCTCGCCGCAGTGGAAGCACACTCGTGGGAGTGCTGGAGCCTGCTGCCCAGGAGGAGGAGTGGGCGCCCCCTGCCTCTGAGCTGGTGGAGCCGGAGGCGCTGGAAGCCTCTGACCCTGTCCCGCCTGCTGCTGCTGCTGCTGAGGACGAGGCGGGAACTGCTGCCGCTGCTGGTACTGCTGAGGCAGCCTCTGCTGCTGCGGCGGTGGTGGATGCTGATAGCGGGGACGAGTGTTGCTGCCCGAAGAGGATGGAGCCATCTTCCTCTTCTTATCCTCAATCTCCCGGCGCTTACGCTCGGTGTTGAGGGCAGCATCAACCAGCTGGTTGAAGTTGTCGAAGCGGTGGTTCAGCAGCGCATACTGGATGTGATCATCCAGTCCCTCCTTGAAGTACTCCTGCTTATCGCTATCACGAGCGACGTCAGCAGGGGCGTAGCGGGCAAGCTGAAGGAAACGGTCACGGTACTCCGTCACCGTCATCGATCCCTGAAATAACGAACACCGATAACAAGGGTAGAAATCGCTCAATAGGTCAGGCTTACGAGAGAGTTCAAGGATAGATCAAGCTCAAAGAAGTTGCAGGGAATTCCATTCAAATTTACCTGCTTAAGGGCACGGAACTCCTTCTGCTTCATCTTCATTATGCCCTCAGGAATATGGTGGTTCCTGAAACGCTCATGGAACTGGTCCCACGTGAGAGCATCACGGTCCCGAGCTGGGTAGGACTCCCACCAGTCAAGAGCGGAACCTCGCAGCTGCCCCGCTGCGCAACAACCAACTGACGCTCCACCGAACGAAGCCAGTCGTCCGCCTGGAGTGGGTCCGTGGCGTGAGAGAAGGTCGGAGGATGACCTCTCAGAAAGTCCGCACGCCGATCACGGGGCTGAGGCGGCGGTGGAGGCGGTGGCTGGGCGTGGATGTGCTGCAGAGCCTGGACGGTGTTGTTCAGGGTCGCCATCATCTGCATCTGGAGCTGGAAGAACTGCTCCGGGGTCAGTGGTGGGGGCATCGGCAGCGGCTGACCAGTACCCTGGTTGTTCTGCTCCTGCTGGTCAGAACCGGAACCGGTGCGCCTGGTGTTCACCATCTGATTGCAACAAACAAAATTTATGAGAATAAGATATGGTGCTGCTGAGGAGATGAAACTTCGATAGGATATAACAGAGAGAAAGGAATATAGGTTTTACCCCCAACGATCTAAATCAAATTTTATTATTTAGTTCAAGTGGGGTTAGGATCAATTTGCATGAACGAGTTTAACTGCTAGACTATGCAATCAACCAAAGATCCAAATCATACATTTGCACAATAACAACCATTCAACATTCACAACTTAGTCGAGTTTTCCACACTACTCGACCAACACACTCGTTCTAGCGTATTTTCACCGGGACAACCTAAACTTATAAATTACAGGGTTAGGCGACTCAGGCCAACGTCTACGGAAGACTCAAGCTACTTCTCAGAAAGGACAGGAGAGAGATAGCAAATCAAGGACTTAAGGCTCAAGGAATAGAAGCAGAAAATGAGGTTTGGGTTTTGCGGAAGCAGAGCAAGCGAAAAGAAGTCCTAAACTCGACCAGTTCTATCTAGGCTTCGTCCTACAGTCGATACGGCTCTGATACCAATCTATCACACCCGATTTATAAGAACATAAATCGAGCAATCATATATGCGCCAGGATCAAGTCACGCATATATACAACAGATTATCAAGATATCACAACACATGTCACGAATACAAGCGTATTAACTATAAAATGAATATCTTTATTACAACTGAATCAAGAATCAGTTCAAGGAATGCGGAAGCGTAACATGAATACATAAAGAGCTGGGCGCCACAGGGACGTCGACTGGGAGACAAACGCCTAGAAGTCGTCGAAGCCGCTGACGTAGTCCTCCACGTTGCCGAGCACTGAGCAGCAGTCGAAGATATCCGAAATAGAACAGAAGAGTAGAGAGGCAAGTGTGAGTACAAACTCGTACTCAACAAGTATAACACAAACTATGAGGCTCTAGGCTAGCTGACTCAACTGCATTAGCTTTTAATCTTGGCAAATTTTATTAAAGCTAATTACTACAAGTGGATGAATTACCATAACCCAATTGCATAAGAATTTAATCAATATTAATTAAGAACTACTGAGAACCATCCAAACCAAAACCACCCCGGGGAATCTCCCTAATCAAAGGTTGATAACCCCACTAATCAGACGGAGGATCTGGGCCGCTCATGACTGTGAGCACAGCTGATATATCAGTTTTACACTCTCGAGAGGTTGCACAACTTTACCCACAAGTCGTGGGCTACGCTAGTTGTTCATCACACTTCCTTAGGTGAGATGGCTAGCAAGCACACTACGAGACCATTACAAAGGATCACGTTGGTAAGGTGTAACCGCTAAGGATTCTGCATCAGCGACGATGGGGCCCACCTCCGGGGGTACGAGACACACAGCACAGACCAAGCCGGAGGAGCAGGGACCATTGAAGCTTACCACCCCTCTTGCCCACGCAGGTAAGTTACTCCCAAACCAAAATGACCTAATTAGTAAGTCAAGACCGTCCCATTCCAGTCTTGTGGTTGCGCGGTTGTCCCAGGTTGTCGCTCTATGAACCGGTCCTTAGGGAGAGTGGCCAACCAAGCACTAAGCACCGTGCTGGCCCCCTAAACCATGTTTCTAACAAAACATCTTTTAAGGACGCACTAACCACTCAAGCACACAGCACAGAGGGTAGGCTCTAGAATTAAGTTGCATAGGACCATTAATCCAATTAATTAAAAAGGACCAAGATTTGTTATAGCGCAGCAACCTAGCACAACTAACCAAAATGCAACCCAAAGGATGTATATAAGGATATAAAGGTGGCTAGGAAATACTTATAGGCATACAGTATTAAAATGCAGTATGAAATTGTATTTAAAAGTGATAGGAGGTTCATGTTATACTTGCCTTCTTCGTACTCTCCCGGCTGCTGCTCGAACTGCTCGAAAGATGGCTGCTCCTGGTACTGGTCCAAAGGCTCCGCGTCTACTCATGATCGTAACGCCAAAACATAGTCCAGCACATACACATACATGCAAACAAGGACAAAAATATAAGAAACAGTACAACATTACATAGAAATAGCACACAAAACTATGCTAGAACGATTCTACGCGTTACCACGATCGCGTGGATATAAAGAACACCTAAAATGGAGCTAAAACGCGAAAACTACGCCTAAAACAAGATCCAGGGACCTATTTGCGAGAAAAACAGGAAAACCAGGGGCTTCTGGACAAAAACTGTGGACTTAAACGTAATTAAAGGATAGACACGGGGCTAGCGCGTGAAAACACTGGATATGGACTGCGGGTTCAAAAATACAGGAAGCTCAGGGGTCTAAACGAGAAGAAAAGGACCTAACCGTAATTATTTTTGAACTACGGGTGGACTGCGGGTTGATTCCAAGGAAACTCAGGGGCTCTTTAACAAAATGGCCAGGCTGAAGCGGTACGCGCTAATCTGGACCACTGGATCTAACTTCTACGGCCCAGATCAGATCTATTTCGCGAAGGGGTATGTGCGCATCGTGGCCGCTGGATCTAGATCCAACGGTTTACACGCGATTCAGTTCGGACGGTCCGATCTAACTGCCGTTTACGGACGGTCCGATCTGACTGCCGTTTACGGACGGTCCGATTTGTCCGAGGGGGTCCGGTCCACTGGATCCTGATCGGAGGGCTGGGATGGAAGAGGTACGCGGGATCTAATCCCGACCGCTGACTTCGGATCGGACGGCTCAGGTTGGGTCGGGGAGCACAGGCGGCGGCAGAAGACGCCGGTGATCAAGCCCGTGGCGGCGCGGCTCGGGAGCTCGCCGGAGACACGCGATCACGCGTTCCCGGGGACGTTTTCACGACGAGATCAAACCCAGGAGTTAGAGCACAACGCGGGGAACCTAGCTGGGCACTTGTGGAGGTGGATTCGAGCTCGGTTAGGGTGGAACGACGGCGAGAGCGGCTCGGCACGACAAACCACGATGGCGTGCGCGCGGTCCAGGCTCTGCGGCTGGCTAAGGATCACGACTCCTAGTACAAAAGAACCAGGGCGCGAAGGGGAAACTCACCGAGGGGTTTAGATCGACTGAGGGGCGGTGCAAAGGTGCTGGCGACGATGGCGGCGGAGCACGGACGGAGACAGGCGAGGGTGCCAGAGGGATTAGGGAGATCCGGGTATCACCGACGGCGAGGAATTGCGAGGACAGAGCGCCTCACCGGCGGCGGCGCTGGGGGTCCTCGGGGCGACGCAGGGGCTAGGGTTAGGGTTCGGATGGGTTGGGGGCTGCTCTTTGTAGGGCGGCGGCGGTCCCACTGACGTGCGGGCCCGAGGCGAGGGAGCTCGCCGGAGATCTCGGGGGGAAGTTGAGCGCCGGAGAAGGAGGAAGAAGGGGCCGACAGGTGGGGTCGAGCTGGGGGAATGCCCGAGAAAGAAGGAATAACTGAGGAAAGAACGAGAATGACTGAGAAAAGAAGGAATGACTGAGAATATAAGGAATGACTGAGAACAGAAGGAATGACTGAGAGAAAGGAAGGAATGACTGAGAACAGAAGGAATGACTGAGAACAGAAGGAATGACTGAGAGAAAGGAAGGAATGACTGAGAATAGAGAGACTACGGGAGTGACTGAGAAAAGAGAGAATGACTGACTCACTTTCCTGTTTCCACTCAAATCTATTGGAATTCAGTTCGAATTTGAATTCAACTTGTATGCACTCAACCAAATAAAACTTATGCACCAGCATGAATGCACAAACATGTTGACCTTATAATAAATTTTATTTCCCGTGTTATAAATTTCTTTTAAATGCAGGATAAATTAGAAAAACCTTGAAAATTTTATTTGAGCCAAAATAAATTCCTTAAAATTTGGGAAAATTACATTAGGGTGTTACATGTAGCGCAGCAACCTAGCACAACTAACCAAAATGCAACCCAAAGGACATATATATAGGATATAAAGTGGCTAGGAAAGTCCTTATAGGCATACAGTATTAAAATGCAGTATGAAATTGTATTTAACAAGTGATAGGATGTTCATGTTATACTTGCCTTCCTCGTACTCTCCCGGCTGCTGCTCGAACTGCTCGGAAGACGGCTGCTCCTGGTACTGCTCCGGTGGCTCGACGTCTATTCACGATCGTAACAGCAATACATGGGCCACACATGCACACACATGCAAACAATAGCAAAATATAAGAAACAGTACACTAATACAATAGAACAGCACATAAAACTGGCCTAGAACTATTCTACGCGTTACAACGATCGTGTGGATATAAAGAACACCTAAAACGGAGCTAAAACGCGAAAACTACGCTTAAAACAGGATCCAGGGACCTATTTGCGAGAAAAATAGAACTTCCAGGGGGTTCTGTGCGCAAACTGAGGACCTAAACGTAAATAAACCCTAGACACAGGGTCTAGCTGGCTAAAAACCCTAGGCTGGACGGCGGGCACTAAATCCCGGAAGCTCAGGGGTCTAGAAGCATAAAACAGGACTTAACCGTAATTACTTTTGAACTAAAGAGTACTGCGGGTTGATTTCCCTAAAGGACAGGGGCTCTTTAGCAAAAATGACGGGCTGAACCGGTATCTCCTGTTCTGGGCCCTTGGATCGCCATCTAACGGCTCGGATTAGATCTATTACGCGAAGGGGTATCTACGCGTATCGGCCGTCGGATCTCGATCCGACGCTCCGGACCCTCCCTTAGCGCGGATCTAATGCCTCCCGCTGGATCTGAGATGGACGGCCCAGATTTAAAATCCCGGGCAAACCGGTACGCGCGGACGTGGTCGCTCGGATCAGGATCTTACGGTTCGCATCAAAGGAGGCCACGATCTAATCTCACCCGTGGATAACAGATCGAACGGCCAGGAGAAGAAGGGGGCGCGGGCTGGCGGCGCTGCTCGCCGGAGAGCAATTCCCGCAGGGACGGCTCGCCGGAGACGGCCCAAATCGGTGCTCCGGGCTCGGGTTTGGACGAGATCTAGTCCGGGAGCGAGAGCATGACATGGCGAACACATCTGAGGGCTTGAGAGGGCTAAATAGGGTTTGGGTCAAAGCTCCCCATGGCAAGGGCGGCTCGGGATAACTGCGGCCAGGGGAACATGCTCACGCGGAGGGAGGGAGGAATGGAGAAGGGGCACGGCGCAATCCTTACCATGCCTGGAAGCTGTGACGACGGCCTGCGGTGGGGAAATGGCGGCGACGGGGCGGAATCGTGGCGGCGCAGTGGCGGCGCTGTCCCCGGGTCAAGTGGCAGCACGGCAGCGCTAGGGCACAGAGGGGAGCTGAGGGAGATAGCGGCGGCTGAGAGGAAGCGCGAGCGAGCGGCTGGGCTAAGAAAAAGGGGGGAGAACGGCCTTGGCGTGCGGATCAACCGAGCAACCGAGCTGCCGCATCTCACGGGTTGTTGCGGCATCGTCTCAATCTGTGCGCGGGCGCACTTCTAGAAGCTCCTAGGCACGGACGGGATCAAGGTGCGGCTCGGGGGGGGGGGGGAGAAGGGCCCAGGAGCGCGGCGGGGTGGGGCCACGGCCAGTGGCCGAGCGGCCGGCCGGCGGGGAGGAAACAGGGGAGGAAAAAGAAAGAAGGGGGAGGAGCTGACGTGCGGGGCCACCTCGCCAGAGAGAGAAGAGAGGAAGGGAGCGGCGCGCGAGCGGGGAAATGGGCGCCGACAGGCGGGCCCGTGCGGCAGCGAGAGAAGGAGAGGGAGTGCGTGGGGTGGCTGGGCCTCGGGTGAAGGGTGCTGGGGCGCGGCCCACGCGGGGAGGGAAGAGGGGAGGGGTGCTGGGCCTCGGGTGGCCCATGCGGGAGAGAGGAGGGGAGAAGGGAGCTGGGCTGGGCCAAGGATTTGGGTTGTTTCCTCTCCTTCTTCTTTTCCTTTTCTTTTCTATACTCAAACATTCCAAACAAAAATTATTTGAATTCAAATAAGTTTGAATTCAAATCCTATAAACTCCACACAAGAAAAGCAATGCTCCAGCATGAATGCACAAGCAAGTTGATGTTATAATTAATTTTATTTTCTTGCGTTATAAATTGCTTTAAATGCCACAAAAATTAAAGAAAAGCCTGGAATTTCATTTGAGCCATAATAAATTCATTAAAAATTAGGACAATTACATTAGGGTGTTACACAGGAGCTTCTCGAACTCCTCCTGCGTTGTCGACTTCTTGCCTCGCGAGGGACGATCCACAGCCGCGATGAGATCATCTGGCTTGCGCTTTCGGGGTGGACCCGGATAGTTCCGCTGGCTCTTGTCGTTGCGGTTGTCATGAGGACGCCTCAGATTGCCATCTTGGCACCTCGGGAACCGCTCCCGCATCTTCTCCTCCTGCTCGGACCAGTCGTGCATCATGTCACGCAACCCCGCAATAGTCTTCAGCCTGTTCAGCCCAAAGTCTCTGTAGATGCTTGGATCGGTGATGCCGTTATAGAAGCAATCGATGATGTCCTCCTCCGAGATATTCGCGATGGTGGTGCGGACATCGAAGAAATGGTGTGTGTAGGATCGTAGGAGCTCCTTACGTCCTATTTACACTGAGCAAGATCATGACGAGTAACTGCACGAGCGATCGCCCCTTGGAAGTTGTCAATGAAACCTTCTTTAGCCGCTCCCAGGAGTCGATCGAGTTGTTGCTGAGGCTCTCCAACCACGTGAGCGGCGCGGGGTCCAAAGCCATCGAGAAGTAGATGACCTTGTTGATTTTGGAGCCCCTTGCTACTTCAATGGTGGTGGAGTAGCAACATAGCCATTGTGAGGAGCTTGCTTACCATCATACTTGGTGATGCCGATCGGCTTGAAACCCTCAGGGTACTTGTAGCTGCTGAATCGTGCGGAGAAAGCTGGGAAACGGTCACTGCAATCAGTACCCTCCATCTCGACTTCTTTGCGCACTTTGCGCCTGGAATCGATCACAGACTGCGCATCGCGGCCTTCATTGATATGCTGGCGCAGGTCTTCTGGAGGAGGCCGATGATTGGTCTGTCGCGGGTTACCTCCTGGAGGTGGCTGCTGCCTCCCACCAGGAGCCTGACTCCAGTGAGTGTTGTTGTTGTTGCTACGCTAAGGTCGAGGACGGCCGCCTGCCGTTCGGCTGTGAGCCTGGCTTCGGCTTTCGCCCACGTGCTCCTCCTTGAGGGTAGATACCGAGTTTTACTGATCAAGCTAAATCCAGGCCCTCTGCGCGTAACGAAGTCCTTGACGCACGTTCGGATAGTTACAGCGCTCGAGTATGGCTGTAACCCTGGTGATGTTGGCCACCGGAGTCCGGAAGCCCCGCTCGCTTACGGCAGCGAATTCGGCGTCAAGCTCGCGATGCATGGATCACATGCGCTCATTGACCCTCCTTCGGCGAGCTGCGCGAGCCTTGTTCCAGGTCTTTCGTGCCTCACGATCGGTGTCATCTTCGTGACCAGCGTTGGCTATGGCTTTGTCTTGGAGACCGCATCAAATTCGTCGATGGGCAAGTCGCCATCATCCTCGCGTTCTTCTGGCATCAACACCTGGCGGGAGATGAGCTCCTCAAAGCTCTCGTCGACTAGTTCAGTCGACTCCTCCACCACGGTGGCTAACGGCCTGCCCTCCTGAAAAGGCAAAGGCTCGAGGTGGGTTACAAGTCGATCCTTAGCCTCGAGTAGATCAGAAGGTTTCATTCCTTTCCAATGCACGAAACACCCCTCCGGGGTGGAGATGATCATCAGATCGCTGGAACCAAAACAACCCGAAGCCCCCTGATGTGCGGTGGCTTCGGGCCCTTCAAGTTGGAGCAGAGAGTCCAAGTCCTTCTCTAATGCGGAGAGGGACCCAGAGATATCGGCCTCCTGGAGATCAGTGGCCAAATTGCGTGGACCGAGTCATGATCGGTTACGCGAGTCCTTAGATTAGAACGAGCCCAACCCAAGGAAAGTTGCTGCAACGCCGGATGAAGTCGCGCTGGAAGCAGACTCCACCTCTGTGGCAGAACCAACCTGAATTATACCGGCTCAAGTACGCGAGTCCAATCCTGAGGGCTCCAACGTGCTTCAAACGGTATAATCCCTTGGCCTGTCGGGTAACGTCCCGATAAACCACCGATACACAGGATCAAATAAGGCTACCTCACACGAAGGTGAGTCCAGAGATACATTCACCATCACATTTTACATCACAGGGAATTACATTACAAGGGTTTCCAAAAGAGGTACGATAATTTAAATTCAGAGAAAAGATTACAAATTGTTAAAAACTATGGTTATTAGCAGCGGAAAACATACGCGATGATTACCATACGACGTTAAGACGAATGTCATGCTAAGCCCGAGCACGACATCGCTCGATATCACCAGTGCTGGCCGGGGACGGGTCCCATTCCACGGACCAACCTTCTGGGAGAGCACAGGGCCAAGGCAAGGGAAGAGTAGGGTCTTCAAGACATCATCTGCAAAACATATAACTAGCAAGGCTGAGTATACTAATACTCAGCAAGGCTTACCCGGGATTGGGTATACTTAGCCCATAACTAGACTTATGAAAGCTTATAATGGCTCTGGGTTTAGTTTTAGCTGAAAAGCAACAAAGAGTAGATCCTTAATTTCCAAGTTTTAGCTTTCAGATTCTAGTTCATTATCCATTCTAAGTAAGCACCTATAACTAAGCAAGCATAGTGTAATCTTTGGCCAAGCATCATTTTTGATAACCATAATATTACTCTTGTTACTCTGTGTGATAAAGGGATTAAGCAGTCTCAATCTTCGTGAGAAGCGGACGATTCTGAATCGAGATTCAACCCTTGCAAGGTAAACCTAACACACACGCTTGGAACACCACAGGGTTGTTCTGAAGCAACCGTTTGCCTTTCATTCCGACTCGTGGATCAGATCCACCACAAGCGACTGCAGGTCATATGCACTACAAAAGTGCAGGACGTACGTCTGTAGCGCGACTACAAAACCCGTACTCCTGGTTGCCCAGCAACACATATGCCTACACGTCGAACAAAGTAACCAAAAGAAGCAAATACATGTGGTGGGGGGTATGCCCACTCCTCGGGCCGATCGGTTACTAGGCTTACCGCTTACCATATTTCACGGCATGTGGTTAGTACTTTCAAACGCTTAGCCACCGCTACCACACACTGCGACCTTAACAAATTCATCAACACAGACGGGGTATCATCTTGACCATGATACCTCATAAAACTCCCGTCCGGCATCCTTATAGTGATAACAGGAATGTAAATCATTACAATTCCTAAATCGCGCGAGTGACAGGAAATCACTCGACTTCTACCGGTCCTATAAGCAGAGCAGCTAGTCGGACTCAGTTCTAATGTTCAATACATTGGTTCCTAGGATAATGCAACTAAGTTTCCAAACAACTCCTAAGAACCTAATGCATAAAGAGATATATATATATATACGTAATATAAGTTGCAGTGTAATAAGGTAGAGGTCATGTCCGGGGCTTGCCTTCGCTAGCAGAGTTGGGGTTAGTCAAACTAGTTTCTTCCGAACCTTGGTTCGGGGCTTCAGAGAAATTCGCGATGAGAGTCCCGGGGTCTTCAGAAAAACCACCTTCTTGTTCCGGGATCAGCTGATAATCCCCGTCAGCGAGAGTGGTCAAGTCTACATGAGATGCAAAGTACAAGTTATAGGATGCCTTTATCTTTAGTTTACTTCCCGATAAAGTTGCAATCCAATATAAATATCATTCTATTTGGATATATTTCCTAATTACTTTGTATTGGGCAGTTATTTATTGAGCACTAATAATTTACTTAGATTTATTAAACAATAAATTTAGTTAGGTTAAGTGTTCAATTAGTAGTACGGAGCAGCAAGTGGTGTGGTTCCCATTAACAATTATGTTAAAGTTCTACATATTATCTTCTCAAGTGATATGATTTTTAATTTACCATTGCCTTCAAAAATTAAATATATAATATCCAATTTAATTAACATCTAATTCATGGTTGAAAATTTGATAATATGTTGCACTAATACAAAACAGAACATTAATATATTTTTCATGATTTTTAAATATGTGAAAGTGTGTGTATTGATTATATTATGTAAACTACACATTATTTCTAACAAAATCTATACAGCAAGGAAATATTACTGGAGTAGAAGATTAATTATTTTTCTTTAATAAAGACATCTGTAATAAAGACGTGTATAATGTTTACGCTTTTCAAACTCCGCTGCTTTGAATTCGAACTTAAACCTGTTTTGTAATAATCTCTCTTTAATGAGAGCTAATGATGCTTTGTAAATTTTTGTAATATATCTGCCTGTGGTGTAAATTATTTTGGCATTGTATCTCTGGACTCACCTTCGTGTGAGGTACCTTGTTGGATCCTGTGTTCGGTGGTTTATCGGGACGTTACCCGACAGACCAATAGTATTATACCGTTTGAAGTACGAGTTAGCCCTCCAGGAAGGACTAGCGTACTTGAGCCGGTATAATTCAGGTTGGTTCTGCCACAACCTCGGTCCTTGCAGCAGATGCATGGATTGACAAGTCGTCGAGATCATCAACGAACTTGTCAAGGTCACTGCGGGGACCCGCCGCGGAAGCTTTTGGCTTCATGTCAACAAGGAATTAACAGAAATTGCCTGCACCATCTATGATGCAAACCCACGAGCCAAAAACAAATGTCGTGCCCGGAGAGGGAACTGACCTGGTGAACTGAAAAGATGCCATCGAGTTTGCCGATGGATCTTCGATGCGCTCCCCTACCTGGCGCGCCAGCTGTCGGTGTTTTACCGGATGCCCACCGAGGGATATGCCCAAGGTGGTAAGTTTAGGTGAGAAGACGTTGAGATCTGAGGGGGTCCCTGCCCCCTTTATATATCCGGGAGGTCAGGGTTACATGAATCTAATCAATACGAGCTAAGGAATCGTACCCGGGTATAACTCAGGTAGTTTCCTTCTGTATCGACTAGCTTTATCTCCTACTCAAATGAGTAGAAAACAACTTAAATAAGAGATATGACGGGCTTTATCTCTTAACCCTATTTAAACTACATTATGTACATAACCCCGTAGCCCCGGGTCTGACAAATCTCTCCGGGCGGATTGAGCCTTTTATGGAGTTGGTGAAGATTAAAGCCAGTGATGAGTTTCACTGGGGGTAGAGCTTCAATGGGCATTTGAAGAGATCAAAAAATATTTGTCAAAATCACCCGTGTTAGTTCCACCCCAGAAGGATAAGCCATTCTACATTTATTTATCAGTAGGAGACATCTCCATCGCTTCAGTGGTGATACAAGTGCATGATGGCAAGGAGATGGTTGTATTCTACCTCAGCAGAAGGATGCTAGATGTGGAGACCAGGTACCCTGAGATTGAAAAGTTAAGCCATTGTTTGTTCTTTACCTGTACAAAGCTTCATCATATCTTGCTATCTGCCGAAACGATTGTCATCTGCAAATCGGATGTTATCAAGCACATGCTATCGGCTCCTGTGTTGAAAGGCTGACTCGGGAAGTGGATGTTTGTACTGTTAGAGTTCGATATCTGGTACCAACCCGCGAAGGCAGTCAAAGGGCAAGTGCTGTCAGATCTTATTGCAAAAAGGATCAATACTGACATAGCAACGCTCTCCGTGCGCGCATGGGCCATGTACTTCGACGGATCGGCTTGTGGGGATGGATTTGGTATAGGTATCCTGCTCGTGTCACCTCGGGGGGTAGCATATTCTTTTTCAATCGGGTTGCCTACCTCTTGCATCAATAATTTAGCAGAATATGAAGTGGTACGTAAGGGTATGGAATTGCTTCTTGAGGCCGGAGCGGAAGCAGTAGAAATTTCTGGGGATTCAAAGCTGGTGATTTCTCAGCTTACAGAAGAATACAGATGCGAGAGCGAGTCGCTTTTCCCTTTATGGGAACAATGTCAGGAGCTGATAGCTCAATTTAGGTCCATAAATTTCTATTGGATACCAAGGATACAAAATTCAGAGGCCAATGATCTTGCACAGATGGCTTCGAGATACAAAGCTATGGCAGACGGAGCCGATCTTCAGGTACACCTGCTAGAACAAGGAGACTGGAGAGCCGATATCTTCAATTACTTAAAGGATCCGGCTCGGGGGGCACCAATGAAGATATGTTACAAGGCCATGAAATACGTTCTGACAGGGGACGACATGTTCTACAGGACTTTGGAAGGATTGTTGCTCAAATGACTGGGGGCCGATTGAATCAAATTGGCTCTTACTCGAAGTCCACGAAGGCACTTACGGGACTCACCAATCGGCTCATAAGATGAAGTGGCTGATTAGGCGATCGGGGTATTACTGGCCCACCATGCTTGAAGATTGTTTCAAATATTATAAAGGATGTCAAGCATGTTAGAGGTTAGGGAAGATACATATGGTACCAGCGTCAGTAATGAACCCTATCATCAAACCCTGGCCATTCAGAGATATGGACATGATCGGCAAAATTAATCCTCCATCTAGCAAAGGCCACCAGTTCATTTTGGCCATCACGGACTATTTTACCAAGTGGGTGGAGGCCATCCCTATGAAGTCAGTGGCGCCGAAGGACGTCATCAGTTTTGTTAAAGAACATGTCATTCAAAGGTTCGGGATTCCTCAGACCATCACAACAGATGGAAGGTCGGTCTTCATATCAGAGGAGTTCAGAAAATTCGCTACTGACATGGGCATCAAGCTGTGTAACACCCTAAGGTAATTTCCTTAAATTTTAATGAATTTATTTGGGCTTAAATAAATTTTCCAGGGCCTTCCCTAATTTACCTTGCATTTAAAGTAATTTTAAAACGCAAGAAAATAAAATTTATCATAGGATCAACTTGCTTGTGCATTCATGCTGGTGCATTGTTTTATTTGTGTTGGGTTTGAATTCAAATTTATTTGAATTCAAATGAAAAGGTTTGAACGGTTTGAGTGTGGAAAAGGAAAAAGGAAAAGAGAGGAAGAAAAGAAGCCTAGCCCGGCCCAGCTTCTCCCTTCCCCTCCCTCCGTCCGCGTGGGCCACGCCGGCCCACTCTCTTTTCTCCCGCGGGCTTCCTCCCCTCTCTCCTTTTTCCCTCCGCAGCCCAGCTTCCTTTCCCTCTCCTTCTCCCGCATGGGCCACGGCGGCCCAGTCCCCCTCTTCCCCCTCGGGTCCCTCTCTCCTCTCTTTGTTTTTCCTCCGCGGCCCAGCCCGAGCCAGCGCTTCTCCCCCCCTCACGCGCGCAGCTGCCACGTGCGCTCGCTCTCCCCCGCGATCTCCTCCTCCCGCTGCCAGGCCGGCCCCACCTGTCATCCCCCTCCTCCCGCAACCCCTTCCCGCAACGGCCGCGCCGCTGCACGGCCGTGAGCCCCGGATCTCCTCCGCCACAACCATCCCCGAGATCCCTGGCCCTGCCCTTCTTATCCCCCTACGCCACCCCTTGGATCCATCTCATCCCAACAGCGCCGCCCCAAAGCCCTAATCGCGGCCGCCGCCTTGCCTCTGCTTGGAGCCGAGCCCGCCGCCGCGGGCACGCCGAACCACTGCAGCCCCGCCGCCTGAGACCTCCGCAGGAGCTCCGCCCAAGTGCCAGGGTCGACCTCCGAGCTGTGCTCGCATCCTTCATCCCTGTGCTCGCCGGAATTGAACCCGAGCCGTCGCCGTCGGTGAGCCCGCCTCCGAGCAATTGCCGGCCACCAGTGCTTCTCAGGCTGTGCTGACCTCCCATCCCCTTCACAGGACCTCCCTGCATCGATCCCCGGTGACCAGGAGCCCGGAGACCCCCGGCATCACCTGCCCCCGCGAGAGCCCGAGCCTTCCGTCGCCGGTCGCCGTCGGTCTCCCCTTCCGCAACAGCCCCGGCCTCCACAACCCCTTGGTGAGCACCTCTTCCACCCCCTGCTCCTTTTGCGCCGGTTGTTGTAGGCCGTAAACCGCACTCGAGGCTGGAACGCGCGCGCCGTCGTTGCGCCGTCACCCCGAGCCGCCCTCACCGTCGTTCTGCCCTAGTCATGCCCAAATCCTCCACCACAACTGCCCAGGTGGATTACACATGCCGCCAGCAACCTTCAGGGCTTGACCTCGTCTCAGATGGAGCCTGGACGGCCAAGATCGGCCTACGCCGGCGATGCGCCGCCGCGGAGACGAGCTCCGGTGACCTCCACCGCCGCCCGGACCCTCTCTTTCTTCTGAGCCGTCCGATCTGCGGCCAGTGGGTAGGATTAGATCCTTAGCCCCTTGATCCCGACCGTCAGATCGTGATCTAGCGGATATGTTTCCCTCGTACCGGTTCGCCCTTATCTTAAATCCCGGCCGTCCATCCTTGATCCGGCGCGCGGGATTGAATTCCCTTTATGTTAGGCTCTGGCGCGTTAGATCCCGATCGGGTGGATGAGAATCAAGCGTACCCCTTCGTTTAATAAGTCTAATCCCAGCCGCCCGATCCAGATCCGAGCGCCCAGAACGGAAGATACCGCTTCAGCCTGGTATTTTTGCTAAAGAGCCCCTGTCTTTCAGAGAAATAAACCCGCGGTCCTAGTTAGTTGAGAAATAATTCCAGAAAGACCCAGAATCTTGCACGGACCCCCCTGAGCTTTTCGGTTTTCGAACCCGCAGTCCATGCTTTGGATTTTCACATGTTAGCCCCTGTGTCTACCCTTTATTTACGTTTAAGTCCTCGGTTTTTGTGCAGAACCCCTTAGAACCTCCAGTTCTCTTGCAAATAGGTCCCTGGATCTTGTTTCAAGCGTAGATTTCGCGTCTTAGCTCCGTTTTAGGTGTTCTTTATATCCACGCGATCGTTGTAATGCGTAGAATAGTTCTAGACCAGTTTGGTGTGCTGTTCTATTGTATTAGTGTACTGTTTTCTTATAGTTTGCTATTGTTTTGTGCATGTGTGTATGTGTGGACTATGCTTGATGATCGTGAGTAGACGCGGAGCCTTTGGACCAGTACCAGGAGCCGCCATCTTCCGAGCAGTTTGAGCAGCAGCAGGAGAATTTCGAGGAAGGCAAGTATAACATGAACATCCTATCACTTCTAATACAATTTCATACTGCATTTTAATTCTATATGCCTATAAGGATTTCCTAGCCACTTTATACCCTTCATATATATCCTTTGGGTTGCATTTTTGGTTAGTTGTGCTAGGTTGCTGCGCTATAACATATCCGAGTCCTTTTTAATTAATTTGATTAATGGTCTTATGCAACTTAATTCTGGAGCCGACCCTCTGTGCTGTGTGCTTGAGTGGTTCGTGCGTCCCTAAAAGATGTTTTGTTAGAAACTTGGTTTAGGGGGCCAACACGGTGCTTAGTGCTTGGTTGGCCACTCTCCATAAGGACCGGTTCATAGAGCAACAACCTGGGACAACCGCGCAACCACAAGACTGGAATGGGACGGTCTTGACTTACTAATTAGGTTGTGTTGGTTCGGGAGTAACTTACCTGCGTGGGCAAGAGGGGTGGTAAGCTTCAATGGTCCCTGCTCCTCCGGCTTGGTCTGTGCTGTGTGTCTTGTACCCCCGGAGGTGGGCCCCATCATTGCTGATCCAGAATCCTTAACAGTTATACCTTACCAACGTGATCCTTTGTAACGGTCTCGTAGTGTGCTTGCTAGCCATCTCACCTAAGGAAGTGCGATAAACAACTAGCGTAGCTCACGACTTGTGGGTAAAGTTGTGCAACCTCTCGAGAGTGTAAAACTGATATATCAGCTGTGCTCACAGTCATGAGCGGCCCAGATCCTCCTTTTGATTAGTGGGGTTATCAACCTTTGATTAGGGAGATTCCCCGGGTGGTTTTGGTTGGATGGTTCTCAGTAGTTCTTAATTAATACTGATTAATCTCTTATGCAACTTGGGTTATGGTAATTCATCCACTTATAGTAAATAGTTTTAATATAAATTGTCAAGACTAAAAGCTAATGCAGTTGAGTCAGCTAGCCTAGAGCCTCATAGTTTGTGTTATACTTGTTGAGTACTAGTTTGTACTCACACTTGCCTCTCTACTCTTCTGTTCTATTTCGGATATCTTCGACTGCTGCTCAGTGCCCGGCAACGTGGAGGACTACGTCAGCGGCTTCGACGACTTCTAGGCGTTTATCTCCCAGTCGACGTCCCTGTGGCGCCCAGTCCTTTATGTATTCATTTTACGCTTCCGCATTCCTTGAACTGATCCTTGATTCAGTTGTAATAAAGATATTCATTTTATAATTTATACGCTTTTATTCGTGACATGTGTTGTGATATCTTGATAATCTGTTGTATATATGCGTGACTTGATCCTGGCGCATATATGATTGCTTGAATTATGTTCTTATAAATCGGGTGTGACAGATTGGTATCAGAGCCGTGTTGACTGTAGGACGAAGCCTAGATAGAATTGGATGAGTTTAGGGCTTCTTTTCTCTTGCCTTACTTCCGCAAATCTTCAACCATCATTTTCTGCTTCTATTCCTGGAGTCTTAAGCCCTTGATTTACTATCTCTCCTGTATTTTCTGAGAAATAGCTTGAGTTTTCTGTAGACGTTGGCCTGGGTCGCCTAATCCTGTAATTTATAAGCTTAGGTTGTCCCGATGAAAATACGCTAGAACGAGTGTGTTAGTCGAGTGCTGTGATAAACTCGACTAAGTTGTGAATATTGAATGTTTGTTATTGTGCAAATGTTTGATTTGGATTTTGGTTGATTGCATAGTCTAGTAGTTAAACTTGTTCATGCAAATCGACCTAACCCAACTTGAACTAAATAATAAAATTGAGTTAAAAAGTTGGGGGTAAAACCTATATTCCTTTCTCTCTAGCATATCCTTCCGAAGTTTCATTTCCGCAGCTGCACAATATCTCGTTCTCATAAATTTCGGTTGTTGCGATCAGATGGTGAGCACCAGGCGCACCAGTTCCGGTTCTGACCCGCAGGAGCAGAACAACTAGGGTACTGGTCAGCCGTTGCCGATGCCTCCACCACTGACCCCGGAGCAGTTCTTCCAGCTCTAGATGCAGATGATGGCTACCCTGAACAACACCGTTCAGGCCTTGCAGTATATCCACGCCCAGCCACCGCCTCCTCCGCCACCTCAACCTCGGGATCGGTGTGCGGATTTCCTGAGAGGCCATCCTCCGACCTTCTCTCACGCCACGGACCCACTCCAGGCGGACGACTGGCTTTGTTCGGTGGAGCGCCAGTTGGTTGTTGCACTGTGCGACGACCGGGAGCGAGTCCTTTACGCAGCAGGGCAGCTGCGAGGCTCCGCTCTTGACTGGTGGGAGTCCTACCCAGCTCAGGATCGTGATGCTCTCACGTGGGACCAGTTCCGTGAGCGTTTCAGGAACCACCATATCCCTGAGGGTATCATGAAGATGAAGCAGAAGGAGTTCCGTGCCCTTAAGCAGGTAAATTTGAGCGAAATTCCCTGCAATTCCTTTTGAGCTTCGATCTGTCCTTGATCTCTTTCATAAGTCTCATATTGAGCGATTTCCATCCTTATTATCTGTGTTCGTTAATTCAGGGATCTATGATGAGTACCGTGACCGTTTCCTTCAGCTTGCCCGCTACGCCCCTGCCGACGTCGCCCGTGATAGCGATAAGCAGGAGTACTTCAAGGAAGGACTGGATGATCACATCCAGTATGCGCTGCTGAACCACCGCTTCGACAACTTCAACCAGCTGGTTGATGCGGCCCTCAACACCGAGCGTAAGCGCCGGGAGATTGAGGATAAGAAGAGGAAGATGGCTCCATCCTCTTTGGGCAGCAACACTCGTCCCCGCTATCAGCATCCACCGCAGCAGCAGCAGCAGAGGCCGCCCCAGCAGTACCAGCAGCGGCAGCAGTTTCCTCCTCGTCCTCAGCAGCAGGCAGGACAGGGTCGGAGGCTTCCAGCGCCTCTGGCTCCACCAGCTCAGAGGCAGGGAGCGCCCACTCCTCCTCCTGGGCAGCAGGCCGCTGCACTTCCTCGAGTGTGCTTCCACTGCGGCGAGCCGGGGCACTACGCCAACGTCTGCCCTCGGAAGGCGCAGGCAGGACAGCAGGGGCGTGTAGCTCAGCCCAAGGCCCCAGCTTAGGGCAGGGTGAACCACGTGACGGCCGAGTCAGCGGCCGAGGCTCCTAACGTGGTTATTGGTACGTTCATGGTTAACACCCATCCTGCTACAGTGCTTTTTGATACCGGTGCTACGCATTCTTTCATCACCCAGTCTTTTGTTGAGCATCATGGCATTCCTACTAGCACATGAAAGAGGTGCATGTTAGTATCTTCACCGGGAGGGCAGTTGAGGTCTCATGTCTTCTGTCCCAGAGTCAGTGTGGCCATAAGGGGGGTAGATTTCAGTGCTAATCTGATGGTGCTAGACACCAAGGGTATTGATGTAATCCTCGGGATGGAGACTCTTGCTAAGTGGGGAGTCCGGATAGATTGTGCTCAGAGGACTGTTCTTCTGTCAGCACCGGATGGTCAGGAGGTCACTGTTGGAGCCATAGAGCCTTCTGGATTTCTTCATCAGATGGAGGCTAGACCCACGGATGGTATTCGCGTGGTATCTGAATTCCCGGATGTCTTTCCGGATGATTTGCCAGGTATGCCGCCTGATCGCGACATTGAGTTTTCTATTGATCTCTTGCCTGGCACAGCTCCTATTGCTAAGAGGCCCTATCGTATGGCTCCCGTTGAGCATGAGGAAGTTAAGAAGACTGTCGACGAGTTGCTAGCCAAGGGCTATATCCGTCGTAGTTTCTCTTCTTGGGCTTTTCCTGTATTGCTTGTAGAGAAGAAGGATGGTGCGAAGAGAATGTGCGTCGATTATCGGGATCTGAATGCAGTCACTATCAAGAACAAGCATCCATTGCCGCGTATTGAGGATCTTTTCGATGAGCTTCAGGGTGCTTGTGTGTTCTCGAAGATTGATCTGCGTTCGGGTTATCATCAGCTGAAGATTCGTTCCGAGGATATCCCGAAGACGACATTCACCTGCAAGTATGGGCTATACGAGTATACGGTCATGTCCTTTGGCTTGACCAATGCTCCGGCTTTCTTCATGCATCTGATGAACAAGGTTTTCATGGATTACCTGGACACCTTTGTGGTGATATTCATTGACGATATCCTGATATATTCCAAGTCAGAAGCCGAGCATGAGAAGCATCTGAGGCTTGTGTTGCAGAGGCTCAGAGAGCACAAGTTGTATGCCAAGCTCAGCAAGTGTGAGTTCTGGATTGACGAGGTTCCATTCCTCGGTCATGTGATCTCCAAGGGAGGTATTGCTGTGGACCCCGGGAAGGTGAAGGATGTGCTTGCCTGGGTTGTACCGCAGACAGTGAAGGAGGTCCGCTCTTTTCTAGGCTTAGCAGGGTATTATCGGAGGTTCATCGAGAATTTCTCCAGGATTGCGAAGCCTTTGACTACCTTGCTGGAGAAGGGTGTGGATTTCTCTTGGACGGATGAGCGTCAGAAGGCCTTCGAAGAGCTGAAGAAGAGGTTAACTACGGCGCCAGTCCTTACTCTGCCAGACCAGAGCAAGAGGTTCACAATGTATTGTGATGCTTCGAGGGATGGTCTTGGTTGCGTTCTGATGCAGGAAGGCAGAGTAATAGCTTATGCTTCGTGGCAGCTACGCCGGCACGAGCTGAATTATCCCACTCATGATCTGGAGTTAGCTGCAGTTGTGCATGCTCTGAAGATATGGAGGCATTACTTGTTTGGGCAGAGGTGTGATATTTACACCAATCACAAGAGCCTCAAGTATATTTTCACTCAGAGTGAGCTGAATATGCGGCAGAGAAGATGGCTAGAGTTGGTCAAGGATTATGACTTGGAGATTCACTATCATCCGGGCAAGGCTAATGTTGTAGCAGATGCTCTGAGCAGGAAGAGCTACGTTAACATGGCCGTGGCTTTTCAGATGCCTCAGGAGTTATGTGAGGAGTTTGAGCAGCTGAGTCTGGATTTCTTGTATCATACCTCGAGTGCAGCATTCGAGGCAGAACCCACACTAGAGGCGGAGATCAGGCAGCATCAGAAGGAAGATAAGAAGCTGCAGGAGATTCGTGAGTTGCTCAAGATTGGCAAAGCCCCTCATTTTCAGAGAGGATGATCAGGGTACCTTGTGGTACAAGGGTCGTATATGTGTGCCGGATGTGAATGACCTCAGAAAGTTGATTCTGAGTGAGGCTCATGATACAGCGTATTCTATCCATCCTGGCAGCACGAAGATGTATTACGATCTGAAGGAACGATTCTGGTGGTATGGAATGAAGCGTCCTGTTGTGGAGTACGTGGCTATCTGCGACACTTGTCAGCGTGTCAAGGCAGAGCATCAGAGGCCAGCAGGGTTATTGCAGCCATTGAAGATTCCAGAGTGGAAATGGGAGGAAATCACTATGGACTTCATTGTTGGTTTGCCTCGTACTCAGAAAGGGTACAACTCCATATGGGTAGTAGTGGTTCGGTTGACGAAGGTTGCTCACTTCATCCCGGTGAACACTACTTACTCCGGTGCTAGACTTGCAGAGTTGTACATCTCCAGGATTGTCTGTCTGCATGGTGTTCCTAAGAAGATCATATCTGATCGAGGATCTCAGTTCACTTCACGGTTCTGGGAACAGTTGCATGATTCGTTGGATACGAAGCTACGCTTCAGTACTGCTTATCATCCCCAGACAGATGGGCAGACAGAAAGGACCAACCAAGTGTTAGAGGATATGCTCCGAGCCTGCGCTATTCAGTATGGTACCAGCTGGGATAAATGCCTGTCGTATGCGGAGTTTTCATATAACAACAGCTATCAGGCCAGTCTGAAGAAGTCTCCTTTCGAGGCCCTGTATGGTCGGAAGTGCAGGACTCCGCTGTATTGGGATCAGATTGGCAAGAGGCAGGTGTTTGGCCCGGATATCATGGAGGAGGCAGAATAGCTGGTACAGCAGGTGCGCGAGAACCTGAGGGTCGCTCAGACTCGTCAGAAGAGCTACGCGGATGTTCGTCGCCGAGATCTGACCTTTGCCGTGGGTGATCATGTGTATCTGAAGGTCTCGCCGATGAGAGGAATCCGCAGGTTTGATGTGAGAGGGAAGCTAGCCCCTCGATACATTGGTCCGTTCAAGGTGTTGGAACGGAAAGGTGAGGTGGCATATCGTTTGGAGTTACCTCCCAGTCTCTCAGGAGTGCATGATGTGTTTCATGTGTCCCAGCTGAAGAAGTGCTTGAGGGTGCCAGAAGAGCAAGCACCGATAGAAGGGTTGGATGTGCAGGAGGATTTGACTTACACCGAGCATCCGGTGAAGATTCTGGAGACATCTGAGAGAGTTACCAGAAACAAGAAGATCAAAATGTGCCGTGTTCAGTGGAGTCATCACACGGAGGACGAGGCTACCTGGGAGCGAGAAGATGAGCTAAGGAAGACATATCCCGATCTCTTTGCTAGCTAGCCTATTCGAATCTCGGGATGAGATTCCGGTAAGGGGGGTAGGTTTGTAACACCCTAAGGTAATTTCCTTAAATTTTAATGAATTTATTTGGGCTTAAATAAATTTTCCAGGGCCTTCCCTAATTTACCTTGCATTTAAAGTAATTTTAAAACGCAAGAAAATAAAATTTATCATAGGATCAACTTGCTTGTGCATTCATGCTGGTGCATTGTTTTATTTGTGTTGGGTTTGAATTCAAATTTATTTGAATTCAAATGAAAAGGTTTGAACGGTTTGAGTGTGGAAAAGGAAAAAGGAAAAGAGAGGAAGAAAAGAAGCCTAGCCCGGCCCAGCTTCTCCCTTCCCCTCCCTCCGTCCGCGTGGGCCACGTCGGCCCACTCTCTTTTCTCCTGCGGGCTTCCTCCCCTCTCTCCTTTTTCCCTCCGCAGCCCAGCTTCCTTTCCCTCTCCTTCTCCCGCATGGGCCACGGCGGCCCAGTTCCCCCTCTTCCCCCTCGGGCCCCTCTCTCCTCTCTTTGTTTTTCCTCCGCGGCCCAGCCCGAGCCAGCGCTTCTCCCCCCCCCCCTCACGCGCATAGCTGCCACGTGCGCTCGCTCTCCCCCGCGATCTCCTCCTCCCGCTGCCAGGCCGGCCCCACCTGTCATCCCCCTCCTCCCGCCACAACCATCCCCGAGATCCCTGGCCCTGCCCTTCTTATCCCCCTACGCCACCCCTTGGATCCATCTCATCCCAACAGCGCCGCCCCAAAGCCCTAATCGCGGCCGCCGCCTTGCCTCTGCTTGGAGCCGAGCCCGCCGCCGCAGGCACGCCGAACCACTGCAGCTGTAACACCCTGAGGTAATTTCTTTAAATTTAATGAGTTTATTTTGGGCTCAAATAAAATTTCCGTAGTTTTCCTTAATTTATCTCACATTTAAAGTAATTTCATAACACAAGAAAATAAAATTAACTATAAGATCAACATGCTTGTGCATTCATGCTGGTGCATTATTTTATTTGTGCTGGGTTTGAATTCAAATTTGTTTGAATTCAAATGATTTGTTTGAGTGGGTTGAGTGAAGAAAAGAAAAATGAGAAGGGATAAAAGAAGCCAACCCAAACCCTCTCTCTCAGCCCGGCCCACTCCTCTCTCCCTTCTCTCCCTCTCCCTCGGGCCCCCTTCTCCCTCCTCTCCCCGCGTGGGCCGCGCCCCGGCCCGTCTCCCTCTCCTCTCCTTCCTTCCTTCCCCCGCGTGGGCCGTCCTAGCCAGCGCACGCACTCGCTCCGGCCCAGCGCACCGCTCCCTCGTTCAGCCCGCGACGCAGCGCTCCTTCCTCTCTCTGACGAACCGGGCCCGCCTGTCATCCCTATCCTCTCGCACTCCATCCCCGCAACGACCGCGTCGCGTCATGGCCGAGATCTCCGGCTCCTTCTCGCCCGACCCGCACGTCGAGGCCTGAGCCAGACCTATTTAAGGTGGCGCCTGCACCTAGGGTTCCCCAAGTCGCCGCCATAACCCCTCCGCACGCCTAACCCGAGCCGCTAATCGTGCTGCCGCCGCCGGTGCCGCGGGCCGCCACCGTGCCGTCTTGCCGCCGCTCTCTACCGTTGCTCGGGCACCATGGGGATTCCCTGTTGGGGTAAGGTTGCTCACTCGCCTCACTTCTCCCTCGGTCTTGTTTCCCCGCAGCCGCGCGGGCTCGCCGGAATCCCGAGCCACGGGTCGCCGCCGCCCGGTCGCCACGGCCCAGTTGGCCGTCCCTCTCTCCCCCAAAACGACTCCCCGTGCGCTCCTCTGTCTTCTCAGCCTGATCCCGTCTCAAACCCACCACGGGAGCGCGGGATTGCATGCACTCCGGCGAAGCGCCGCCGCCCTCTTCCGCGCCCAGTGACTGCCGCCGCCGGAGCCCGACCGGAAGTCCCCCAGCCGTCCGATCCAAGCCTACGGTCTGGATTAGATCCAGACTGGTACGCGATCCAAGCCGTTAGATCTCAAAGCGACGATCTGGATTGGATCCCAATCGGTATTAGATCTCAGCCGCTCGTTTAAAATCCGGTGGACCGCGTGAGCTTCAGCCGCAGATCTCGCCCCAACCGTCCGATCTTGATCCGAAGGCCGACGATCGCGCGTACCCCTTCACGTTATAGTTTCTAATCTGGGCCGTATAAGTCAGATCCGACGGCTCAGATTAAAACGTACCCTTTCGGCCCCGTCTTTTTGCTAAAGAGGCCCTGTCTTTCTGAAGAATCAACCCGCAGTCCATCAGTAACTCAAAAATAATTACAGATAGGCCCTTTCTCTTCCCTTTTGACCCCTGAGCTCTCTGGATTTAGGTTTTCTAGTCCTTGTTTGGAGTTTTTGCAGGCTAGCCCCTGGGCCTAACCTTTAATTAGGTTTTAGCCCTCAGTTTTTGCACAGAACCCCCTGTAGTCCAGTTTTTCTTGCAGATAGGCCCCTGGGTCTTGTTTTAAGCGTAGTTTTCGTGTTTTAGCTCCGTTTTAAGTGTTCTTTATATCCACGCGATCGTTGTAACGCGTAGAATAGTTCTAGGCCAGATTTATGTGCTGTTTCATTGTCTTGTTGTACTGTTTCTTATAGTTTGCCATTGTTTGCGCATGTGTGTATGTATGGACTATGTTTTGATGATCGTGAGTAGACGCGGAGCCTTTGGACGAGTACTAGGAGCAGCCGTCTTCCGAGCAGTTTGAGCAGCAGCCGGGAGAGTATGAGGAAGGCAAGTATAACATGAACTTCCTATCACTTTTAAATACAATTTCATACTGCATTTTAATACTGTATACCTATAAGGACTTCCTAGACACCTTTATATCCTTATATATATCCTATGGGTTGCATTTTGATTAGTTGTGCTAGGTTGCTGCGCTATAACAAATCTTGGTCCTTTTTAATTAATTTGATTAATGGTCTTATGCAACTTAATTCTGGATCCGACCCTCTGTGCTGTGTGCTTGAGTGGTTTGTGCGTCCTTAAAAGATGTTTTTGTTAGAAACATGGTTTAGGGGGCCAGCACGGTGCTTAGTGCTTGGTTGGCCACTCTCCCTAAGGACCGGTTCATAGAGCGACAACCTGGGACAACCGCGCAACCACAAGACTGGAATGGGACGGTCTTGACTTACTAATTAGGTCGTGTTGGTTCGGGAGTAACTTACCTGCGTGGGCAAGAGGGGTGGTAAGCTTCAATGGTCCCTGCTCCTCCGGCTTGGTCTGTGCTGTGTGTCTTGTACCCCCGGAGGTGGGCCCCATCGTCGCTGATCCAGAATCCTTAGCGGTTACACCTTACCAACGTGTCTTTTGTAACGGTCTCGTAGTGTGCTTGCTAGCCGTCTCACCTAAGGAAGTGTGATGAATAACTAGCGTGGCTCACGACTTGTGGGTAAAGTTGTGCAACCTCTCGAGAGTGTAAAACTGATATATCAGCTGTGCTCACAGTCATGAGCGGCCCAGAACCTCCTTTTGATTAGTGGGGTTATCAACCTTTGACGAGGGAGATTCCCCGGGTGGTTTTGGTTTGGATGGTTCTCAGTAGTTCTTAATTAATATTGATTAATTTCTTATGCAATTGGGTTATGGTAATTCATCCACTTGTAGTAATTAGCCTTAATAAAATTTGCCAAGACTAAAAGCTAATGCAGTTGAGTCAGCTAGCCTAGAGCCTCATAGTCTGTGTTATACTTGTTG
Organism: Panicum hallii; assembly: GCF_002211085.1. Classification (NCBI taxonomy): domain Eukaryota; kingdom Viridiplantae; phylum Streptophyta; class Magnoliopsida; order Poales; family Poaceae; genus Panicum; species Panicum hallii. The sequence continues at coordinate 34,723,163 of NC_038046.1, read as the reverse complement.
AGTACTAGTTTGTACTCACACTTGCCTCTCTACTCTTCTGTTCTATTTCGGATATCTTCGACTGCTGCTCAGTGCCCGGCAACGTAGAGGACTACGTCAGCGGCTTCGACGACTTCTAGGCGTTTGTCTCCCAGTCGACGTCCCTGTGGCGCCCAGCTCTTCATGTATTCATTTTACGCTTCCGCATTCCTTGAACTGATCCTTGATTCAGTTGTAATAAAGATATTCATTTTATAATTTATACGCTTTTATTCGTGACATGTGTTGTGATATCTTGATAGTCTGTTGTATATATGCGTGACTTGATCCTGGCGCATATATGATTGCTCGATTTATGTTCTTATAAATCGGGTGTGACAGATTGGTATCAGAGCCAGGTTGACTGTAGGACGAAGCCTAGATAGAAATGGGTCGAGTTTAGGGATTTCTTTCGCTTGCTCTGCTTCCGCAAAACCCAAACATTCATTTTTCTGCTTCTATTCCTTGAGTCTTAAGCCCTAGATTTGCTATCTCTCTCCTATCTTTTCTGAGAAATAGCTTGAGTCTTCCGTAGACGTTGGCCTGAGTCGCCTAACCCTGTAATTTATAAGTTAGGTTGTCCCAATGAAAATCCGCTAGAATGAGTGTGTTAGTCGAGTAGTGTGATAAACTCGACTAAGTTGTGAATATTGAATGTTTGCTATTGTGCAAATGTTTGATTTGGATTTTTGGTTGATTGCATAGGCTAGTAGTTAAACTTGTTCATGCAAATTGATCCTAACCCCACTTGAACTAAATAATAAAAAAAATTTAGTTAGAACGTTGGGGGTAAAACCTATATTCCTTTCTTCTGACATATCCTTCCGAAGTTTCATTTCCGCAGCTGCACGATATCTTATTCTCATGAATTTCGTTTGTTGCAATCAGATGGTGAACACCAGGCGCACCGGTTCCGGTTCTGACCAGCAGGAGCAGAACAACCAGGGACTGGTCAGCCGCTGCCGATGCCGCCACCACTGACCCCCGAGCAGTTCTTTCAGCTCCAGATGCAGATGATGGCTACCCTGAACAATACCGTTCAGGCCCTGCAGCAGATCCATGCTCAGCCACCGCCTCCACCGCCGCTCAGCCCCGTGACAGGCGTGGGATTTCCTGAGAGGTCACCCTCCGACCTTCTCTCACGCCACGGACCCACTCCAGGCGGACGACTGGCTTCGTTCGGTGGAGCGTCAGTTGGTTGTTGCGCAGTGCGACGACCGAGAGCGGGTTCTGTACGCAGCAGGGCAGCTGCGAGGCTCCGCTCTTGACTGGTGGGAGTCCTACCCAGCTCGGGATCGTGGTGCTCTCACGTGGGACCAGTTCCGTGAGCGTTTCAGGAACCATCACATTCCTGAGGGCATAATGAAGATGAAGCAGAAGGAGTTCCGTGCCCTTAAGCAGGTAAATTTGAATGCAATTCTCGGCAATTTCTTTTGAGCTTGATCTATCCTTGATTTCTTTCGTAAACCTGATCGGTTGAGCGATTTCTATCCTTGTTGTCTGTGTTCGTTATTTCAAGGATCGATGACGGTGACGGAGTACCGTGACCGTTTCCTTCAGCTTGCCCGCTAGCCCCTGCTGACGTCGCTCGTGATAGCGATAAGCAGGAGTACTTCAAGGAGGGACTGGATGATCACATCCAGTATGCGCTGCTGAACCACCGCTTCGACAACTTCAACCAGCTGGTTGATGCTGCCCTCAACACCGAGCGTAAGCGTCGGGAGATTGAGGATAAGAAGAGGAAGATGGCTTCATCCTCTTCGGGCAGCAACACTCGTCCCCGCTATCAGCATCCGCAGCAGCAGCAGCAAGGCCGCCCCAGCAGTACCAGCAGCGGCAGCAGTTTCCGCCTCGTCCTCAGCAGCAGCAGCAGGCGGGACAGGGTCAGAGGCTTCCAGCGCCTCCGGCTCCACCAGCTCAGAGGCAGGGAGCGCCCACTCCTCCTCCTGGGCAGCAGGCCGCTGCATTTCCTCGAGTATGTTTCCACTGCGGCGAGCCGGGGCACTACGCCAACGTCTGCCCCCGGAAGGCGCAGGCAGGACAGCAGGGCCGTGCAGCACAGCCCAAGGCCCCAGCTCAGGGCAGGGTGAACCACGTGACGGCCGAGTCAGCGGCCGAGGCTCCTAACGTGGTTATTGGTACGTTCATGGTTAATGCCCATCCTGCTATAGTGCTTTTTGATACTGGTGCTACACATTCTTTCATTACCCGGTCCTTTGTTGAGCATCATGGTATTCCTACTAGCACGTTAAAGAGGTGCATGTTAGTATCTTCACCGGGAGGGCAGTTGAGGTCTCATGTCTTCTGTCCCAGAGTCAGTGTGGCCATAAGGGGGGTAGATTTCAGTGCGAATCTGATGGTGCTAGACTCCAAGGGCATTGATGTGATCCTCGGGATGGAGACTCTTGCCAAGTGGGGAGTCCGGATAGATTGTGCTCAGAGGACTGTTCTTCTGTCAGCACCGGATGGTCAGGAGGTTACTGTTGGAGCTACAGAGCCTTCTGGATTTCTTCATAGATGGAGGCCAGACCCACGGATGGTATTCGCGTGGTGTCTGATTTCCCGGATGTCTTTCCGGATGATTTGCCAGGTATGCCGCCTGATCGCGACATTGAGTTTTCTATTGATCTCTTGCCTGGCACAGCCCCTATTGCTAAGCGGCCCTATCGTATGGCTCCGGTCGAACATGAGGAGGTTAAGAAGACTGTCGACGAGTTGCTAGCTAAGGGTTATATCCGTCGCAGTTTCTCTCCTTGGGCTTTTCCTGTATTGCTCGTAGAGAAGAAGGATGGCGCAAAGAGGATGTGCGTCAATTATCGGGATCTGAATGCAGTCACTATCAAGAACAAGCATCCATTGCCCCGTATTGAGGATCTCTTTGATCAGCTTCAGGGTGCTTGTGTTTTCTCGAAGATTGATTTGCGTTCGGGTTATCACCAGCTGAAGATTCGTTCTGAGGATATCCCGAAGACGGCATTCACCTGCAAGTATGGGTTATACGAGTATACGGTCATGTCCTTTGGCTTGACCAATGCTCCAGCTTTCTTCATGCATCTGATGAACAAGGTTTTCATGGATTATCTGGACACCTTTGTGGTGATATTCATCGATGATATCCTGATATATTCCAAGTCAGAAGCAGAGCATGAGAAGCATCTGAGGCTTGTGTTGCAGAGGCTTAGAGAGCACAAGCTGTATGCCAAGCTCAGCAAGTGCGAGTTCTGGATTGACGAGGTTCCATTCCTCGGTCATGTTATCTCCAAGAGAGGTATTGCTGTGGACCCCGGAAAGGTGAAGGATGTGCTTGACTGGGTTGTACCACAGACGGTGAAGGAAGTACGCTCCTTTCTGGGCTTAGCAGGTTATTATCGGAGGTTCATTGAGAATTTCTCCAAGATTGCGAAGCCTTTGACTTCCTTGCTAGAGAAGGGTGTGGATTTCTCTTGGACTGATGAGCGTCAGAGTGCCTTCGAGGAGCTGAAGAAGAGGTTGACTACGGCGCCAGTCCTTACTCTGCCCGACCAGAGCAAGAGGTTCACAGTGTATTGTGATGCTTCGAGGGATGGTCTTGGTTGCGTTCTGATGCAGGAAGGCAGAGTGATAGCTTATGCTTCGTGGCAGTTGCGCCGGCACGAGCTGAATTATCCCACTCATGATCTGGAGTTAGCCGCAGTTGTGCATGCTCTGAAGATATGGAGGCATTACTTATTTTGGGCAGAGGTGTGATATTTACACCGATCACAAGAGCCTCAAGTATATTTTCACCCAGAGTGAGCTGAACATGCGGCAGAGAAGATGGCTAGAGTTGGTCAAGGATTATGACCTGGAGATTCACTATCATCCGGGCAAGGCCAATGTTGTAGCAGATGCTCTGAGCAGGAAGAGCTATGTTAACATGGCCGTGGCTTTTCAGATGCCTCAGGAGTTATGCGAGGAGTTTGAGCAGTTGAGTCTGGGTTTCTTGCATCACACCTCGGGTGCATTATTCGAGGCAGAACCCACTCTGGAGGCAGAGATCAGGCAGCATCAGAAGGAAGATCAGAAGCTGCAGGAGATTCGTGAGTTGCTCAAGATTGGCAAGGCTCCTCATTTCAGGGAGGATGATCAGGGTACCTTGTGGTACAAGGGTCGGATATGTGTGCCGGATGTTGCGGACCTTAGGAAGCTGATCTTGAGTGAGGCTCATGATACGGCATATTCTATTCATCCAGGCAGCACGAAGATGTATTACGACCTGAAGGAACGATTCTGGTGGTATGGAATGAAGCGTTCCGTTGCAGAGTACGTGGCTATCTGTGACACTTGCCAGCGTGTCAAGGCAGAGCATCAGAGGCCAGCAGGGTTATTGCAGCCGTTGAAGATTCCAGAGTGGAAATGGGAGGAGATCACTATGGACTTCATCGTTGGCTTGCCTCGTACTCAGAAAGGGTACAACTCCATATGGGTAGCAGTGGATCGGTTGACGAAGGTCGCTCACTTCATTCCGGTGAACACTACTTACTCCGGCGCTAGACTCGCAGAGTTGTACATCTCCAGGATTGTCTGTCTGCATGGTGTTCCTAAGAAGATTATATCTGATCGAGGATCTCAGTTCACTTCACGGTTCTGGGAGCAGTTGCATGATTCGTTGGATACGAAGCTGCGTTTCAGTACTGCTTATCATCCTCAGACAGATGGGCAGACGGAGAGAACCAACCAAGTGTTGGAGGATATGCTTCGAGCCTGTGCTATTCAGTATGGTACCAGTTGGGATAAATGCCTGCCGTATGCAGAGTTTTCTTATAACAACAGTTATCAGGCCAGTCTGAAGAAATCACCCTTCGAGGCCCTGTATGGTCGGAAGTGCAGGACTCCGCTGTATTGGGATCAGATTGGCGAGAGGCAGGTGTTTGGTCCGGATATTGTTGAGGAGGCTGAACAGCTAGTGCAGCAGGTGCGAGAGAATCTGAGGGTCGCTCAGACTCGTCAGAAGAGCTATGCGGATGTTCGTCGCCGAGATTTGACCTTCGCAGTGGGTGATCATGTATACCTGAAGGTCTCGCCGATGAGAGGAATCCGCAGGTTTAATGTAAGAGGGAAGCTAGCCCCTCGATACATTGGTCCGTTCAAGGTGTTGGAACGGAAAGGTGAGGTGGCATATCGTTTGGAGTTGCCACTCAATCTCTCAGGGGTGCACGATGTGTTCCACGTGTCTCAGCTGAAGAAGTGCTTGAGAGTGCCAGAAGAGCAAGCACCGATAGAAGGGTTAGATGTGCAGGAGGATCTGACCTATATCGAGCATCCGGTGAAGATTCTGGAGACATCTGAGAGAGTTACCAGAAACAAGAAGATCAAGATGTGCCGTGTTCAGTGGAGTCATCACACGGAGGATGAGGCTACTTGGGAGCGAGAAGATGAGCTGAGGAAGACATATCCCAATCTCTTTGCTAGCTAGCCTATCCGAATCTCGGGACGAGATTCCTGTAAGGGGGGTAGGTTTGTAACACCCTGAGGTAATTTCTTTAAATTTAATGAGTTTATTTTGGGCTCAAATAAAATTTTCGGAGTTTTCCTTAATTTATCTCACATTTAAAGTAATTTCATAACACAAGAAAATAAAATTAACTATAAGATCAACATGCTTGTGCATTCATGCTGGTGCATTGTTTTATTTGTGTTGGGTTTGAATTCAAATTTGTTTGAATTCAAATGAGTTTGTTTGAGTGTTTGAGTGTAGAAAAGAAAGAGAAAGGATGAAAGAAGCCAACCCCAAACCTCCTCTCTCAGCCCGGCCCATTTTCCTTTTCCCCCTCCTCACTCCCGCATGGGCCGACCAAGCCCAGCATCCTCCCCTCTTCCCTTTCTCCCGCGTGGGCCAAGCCCCGGCCCGTTTTCCCCAGCGCCCGCGTGCCCCCTCTCTCTCCTCTGTCTGCCGCACCGGGCCCACCTGCCAGCGCTCGTTCCCCCGCCCAAGTCGCTCGTCCGGTTTCCCCTTTCTCTCTCTGACCCTTTGGGCCCACCTGCCAGCTTCCCCGTTGTTCCCCCCTTCTCCTCTTTTCCCCGGTGCAACGGCCTCCGAGGTCTCCGGTGACCACCGGATCCTCTCCGCCGCAACCCTATCCCGAGACCCCGGGCCTCACCCTTCTTATTCCCCTACGCCATCCTTGGACCACCTCATCTCAACAGCGCCGCCCCCAAAACCCAGATCGCGGCCGCTGCCTTGCCCCTGCTTGGAGCCGAGCCTCGCCGCCGCGGGCACACCGGTCCGCTGTAGCCCCACCGCCTGAGACCTCCGCAGGAGCTCCGCCCAAGTGCCAGGGTTGACCACCGAGCCGTGCTCGTATCCTCCGTCCCTGTGCTCGCCGGAATTTGACCCGAAGCCACCGACGGTGAGACCTCCCGCCACCGAAATTACTCGCCGCCGGTGATCCTCACGCCCCCTCGACCCCTCTGCCACCTCCACAGGAGTCCCTGGAGTCGATCTACCCCAGCCAAGGACCCCGGCCACTCCTGCAGCACCTTCCTCCACGAGCGCCGCCCGCCCTCGCCGCACGGTCATCGCCGACGACCACCCTCCGTTGCGTCTCCGACCCCCACGATGCCTCAATGAGCAACACATCACCCCTCTGGTCGTATTGTGCTAGACCCCGTGGTCTTTGACAGGCCGTAGCCTCTGGAACGCTGCTCGCCGGCGACATTCACCGCCCCTCACCGTCGCGCGCTAAGCCCGAGCCTCCCTGGGCCCAGCCGTAGTCCCAGACCGCTTTCCCGTGCCTTGGTGGTGCCCCTAGGCCTGAAGTCGGGGAGCTTTGGCCCCCAGAGCGGCGGGAACGCCGAGCTCCGGCGAGTCCCGAGCTGCGCCGCCGCGGATCTGAGCCGCCGGCGTCACAGCGCCGCCCCTCTTTTCCCTTACCTCCCTGAGCCGTCCGATGCTGATCTAGTGGCCTAGATTCATCCCGTGCGTGAGTCAAATGGGAGGCATACCGGTCAGCGCTGGTAGTTTTGCTAAAGAGTCCTCGGGTTTATGGGAAATCAACCCGCCGTCCAACCCTAGCCCAAAAATATTTACAGATAGGTCCTTTTCTTCCCGTTTGACCCCCTGGCTTCTCTGGAAATTGAACCCGCAGTCCAGTCTAAGGTTTTTTTAGCGAGTTAGCCATTGCGTCTAGGGTTTAATTACGTTTAGGTCCCCAGGTTTTGTCCAGAAGCCCCTGGTTGCCCTATTTTTCTTACAAATAAGTCCCTGGATCTTGTTTTAAGCGTAGTTTTCGCGTTTTAGCTCCGTTTTAAGTGTTCTTTATATCCACGCGATCGTTGTAACGCGTAGAATAGTTCTAGGCTAGATTTATGTGCTGTTTCATTGTCTTGGTGTACTATTTCTTATAGTTTGCCATTGTTTGTGCATGTGTGTATGTATGGACTATGTTTTGATGATCGTGAGTAGACGCGGAGCCTTTGGACGAGTACCAGGAGCAGCCGTCTTCCGAGCAGTTTGAGCAGCAGCCGGGAGAGTACGAGGAAGGCAAGTATAAGATGAACCTCCTATCACTTTTAAATACAATTTCATACTGCATTTTAATACTGTATACCTATAAGGACTTCCTAGCCACCTTTATATCCATATATATATCCTTTGGGTTGCATTTTGGTTAGTTGTGCTAGGTTGCTGCGCTATAACGTATCTGGGTCCTTTTTAATTAATTTGATTAATGGTCTTATGCAACTTAATTCTGGAGCCGACCCTCTGTGCTGTGTGCTTGAGTGGTTTGTGCGTCCTTAAAAGATGTTTTTGTTAGAAACATGGTTTAGGGGGCCAGCACGGTGCTTAGTGCCTGGTTGGCCACTCTCCATAAGGACCGGTTCATAGAGCGACAACCTGGGACAACCGCGCAACCACAAGACTGGAATGGGATGGTCTTGACTTACTAATTAGGTCGTGTTGGTTCGGGAGTAACTTACCTGCGTGGGCAAGAGGGGTGGTAAGCTTCAATGGTCCCTGCTCCTCCGGCTTGGTCTGTGCTGTGTGTCTTGTACCCCCAGAGGTGGGCCCCATCGTCGCTGATCCAGAATCCTTAGCGGTTACACCTTACCAACGTGTCCTTTGTAACGGTCTCGTAGTGTGCTTGCTAGCCATCTCACCTAAGGAAGTGTGATGAACAACTAGCGTAGCTCACGACTTGTGGGTAAAGTTGTGCAACCTCTCGAGAGTGTAAAACTGATATATCAGCTGTGCTCACAGTCATGAGCGGCCCAGATCCTCCTTTTGATTAGTGGGGTTATCAACCTTTGACGAGGGAGATTCCCCGGGTGGTTTTGGTTTGGATGGTTCTCAGTAGTTCTTAATTAATATTGATTAATTTCTTATGCAATTGGGTTATGGTAATTCATCCACTTGTAGTAATTAGCCTTAATAAAATTTGCCAAGACTAAAAGCTAATGCAGTTGAGTCAGCTAGCCTAGAGCCTCATAGTCTGTGTTATACTTGTTGAGTACTAGTTTGTACTCACACTTGCCTCTCTACCCTTCTGTTCTCTTGGATATCTTTGACTGCTGCTCAGTGCCCGGCAACGTGGAGGACTACGTCAGCGGCTTCGACGACTTCTAGGCGTTTGTCTCCCCGTCGACGTCCCTGTGGCGCCCAGCTCTTCATGTATTCATCTTACGCTTCCACATTCCTTGAACTGATTCTTGATTCAGTTGTAATAAAGATATTCATTTTATAATTTATACGCTTGTATTCGTGACATGTGTTGTGATATCTTGATAATCTGTTGTATATATGCGTGACTTGATCCTGGCGCATATATGATTGCTCGATTTATGTTCTTATAAATCGGGTGTGACATCGTTCCCAGTGTTGAAAGGCCGACTTGGTAAATGGATGTTCGCTCTGTCTGAATTTGATGTCCGGTACCAACCGGCGAAAGCAGTCAAAGGGCAGGCGCTGGCTGACCTCGTTGCAGAAAGGACAAGCACAGACATATCGGCCCTTTCCATCCGCGCATGGGCAATGTATCTCGACGGGTCGGTCTGTGGCGATGGTTCTGGCATAGGTATCTTGCTCGTTTCGCCTCGGGGGGCAACATATTCTTTTTCAATCAGGATGGCAACACCTTGCACCAATAATCTAGCCGAATATGAAGCAGTGCGAAAAGGTATGGAGTTACTCCTCGAAGCAGGAGCAGAGGCAGTAGAGGTGTTCGGGGATTCAAAACTGGTCATTTCTCAGCTCACGGAGACATATAGATGTGAAAGCGAGTTGTTGTTTCCTTTGTGGAGACAATGCCAGGAGTTAATAGCCCAATTCAGATATATAAATTTCTACTGGATACCAAGGATACAAAATTCTGAGGCCAATGATCTCGCTCAGATGGCCTCCGGTTACAAGGATACAGCGGTTGGAGCTGAGTTTCCAATACACCTGTTGGGTCAGGAGGATTGGAGAGCCGATATCTTCAATTACTTGAAGGATCCGGCTCGGGGGGCACCTAAGAAGATACGCTACAGAGCCATGAAGTACGTCTTGATAGGGGACGACTTGTTCTACAGGACTCTGGAAGGATTATTGCTTAAGTGCTTGGGGCCGATTGAATCCAATCGGCTTCTACATGAAGTCCATGAAGGTACGTGTGGAACTCATCAATCAGCCCACAAGATGAAGTGGTTGATCAGGCCTCGGGATATCATTGGCCTGATATGCTGGAAGATTGTTTCAAGTACTACAAAGGGTGCCAGGCCTGTCAGAGGTTTGGAAGAGTACAGATAGTACCAGCATCAGCCATGAATCCTATCATCAAGCCTTGGCCGTTCAGGGGTTGGGGCATGGACATGATCGGTAAGATTAATCCTCCATCGAGTAAAGGCCATCAGTTCATCTTGGCCATTACAGATTATTTTACTAAATGGGTAGAGGCTGTGCCCATGAAGTCGGTGACATCAAGGGACGTCATCAATTTCGTCAAAGAACATGTTATCCATAGGTTTGGAATCCCTCAGACCATTACAACAGATGGAGGGTCAGTGTTCATATCAATTCAAAAAGTTCGCTGCCGACATGGGGATTAAGTTAATCAGGTCATCTCCATACTATGCTCAAGCGAATGGACAAGCCGAAGCGTCCAATCAGAGCCTGATCAAGTTGATCAAGAGGAAGATTGATGAATTTCCACGGCATTGGCATGAGGTATTATCAGAGGCATTGTGGGCTTATCGTGTTTCATGTCACGGGGCAACAAGAACTTCGCCATATCATCTGGTATATGGGCAGGAGGCCGTATTGCCATGGGAAATCACGGCCGGATCAAGACGAATAGAGTTCCAGAATGAATTGACTGCTGAAGAGTATGCAGCACTAATGAGCGATAATGTGGAAGATATTACAGAACTCAGGCTTTGGTCGCTGGAAAAGATCAAGGAAAATGTGACAGTTCGTGTATTTGTAATGCTAGGCATATATTTTGTTAGTGTGAAATATGTGTTTGTTTGTATAAAGCTTATGTGTGTTTGTGTGAAGTTTTTGAAAATTTAGAGTGCAAGTAAAAAGGGGTATTTTTGTAATTACAGAAAAACCTAGGGTTGTTTTTGTAAAATGTATTTGGATTAGGGTAATTTCAAAATAAGTAAAAGGTGGTTTTGTAAATATGTTTTCTTTATTTTATCCCTTGTAAAAAAAATATATATTTATTTATCCAAAAGTTTCATTGGAAATGTGTATGTTGAAGTGGGTAAAAAGTTTAGGTAAAATAGTAAAAATAAGGGTGTTTATGCAATTTTATAAAAGTACAAGTCCTTTTATGCAAATGTATGATTTACAAAAGTAACTTTCAAATTTACTCAGGGCTAAAGTGTAAAAGTGCAAGTCATCATGACATGTCTATCCAACCATTATGACGAGTCTATCCCGTCATTATGACGTGTCATAAATGCTTGCATTTAAGTCCTGAATTTTATAAAATTACACTTTTAGGACAAAAGCAATTCAAATCCGACTTTTATTCAAAGATTCACGTGTAAAAATATAAGTTTTGAGTTTTTGAACTTGGGCCCTGAAGCAATGTTGTAGAGTTTGAAAAACTCTCCAACTTTCGTTTTGGGCATTTCTTCATTTGGGTTTTAAATCAACGGGAAATTTTGTTTTACAAATAGGCCCTTACAGTTTTCTGTATTTACGCGTAGGTCCTTGGGGAAATCCATTCCCCTTTCTCCTCTGTTTTCTTATCACTGGCACCTTATCTTCTTCCTGCCGTCTCCTTCTTTCCTCCTCTCACTGGCAGCACCATCCCTATCCTCATCCACTCCCTCTCCCTCTCCTCCTTCACTCGGATCAGCACAGGCGGCACAGGAAGCGGCGCGGGCGGCGTGCTGCGCTAGGCGGGGCTGGGCGCATGCGGCAGTGCGCAGGCGGCGGAGCGCTGGCGGGCCCAGGTGGGGGCGCGCGGCCGGTGCCGAGCCAGGCGCGGCGCGGTCAAGGGCGCGCGGCCCAGGCGCGCGCGGACGGCGTCATGCAGCGCGGGGCGCGAGCCAGTGCGACGGCTCGGGCGCAGCCAGGACGGGGCGCGGCAGGCAGCGGCTGGTGCAGGGCGTCCAGGTGGCTCCGGGGGCAGCGGCCTGGGGGCGCGCGCGTGCGGGCACATGCACGGCAGGCGCGCGGGGCGCGCTGGGCGAGGGGAGCCCGAGCGGCGGCAGGTGGGCGAGCAGCAGGCCCAGGCGGCGCGGCCCAGGTGGGGCGAGCGGCGCGCGGGTGAAGTGCGCGCGGGAGCCAAGGCGGCGAGTGCAGGCGTGGACCTCGAGCGGTGTGTGGCCAGGCGAGTGAGCAGGCAGTGGGAGGAGCGGAGCGTGAGGATGCAGACTGCGCTGGCGTGCGGCCTAGAGTATGCACAGGCGGCCGGGCGAGCTAACGCAGGCAGGACGGCTCGTGAACGCGGAGGGCGCTGGAGACGCGGTTGGCGACGCGCGCGAGTGGCTCGGCCGGGGCAGGAGTAGGCCCAGGTGGCGCGAACACGCGTGTGCGAGCACGGGAGTGACGCGGCAAGGCCGGGCGAACACGGGTTCGGCAGCAGGAAACGGAGGAGCAGCTGCACGGCGTGCAGGGCGACGATGTGCAGGGAGGTCGCGCGTGATGCGAGAGGAGTTGCAATGCGGCGGCTGCATGCGGACCCGCCCAGGGAGCAGTAGAGTCGCGCGTGGAGGACGTCGGAGACCGTTAAAGGGAAAGCAGCGAATGAGATCAAGTGGCACTGCGGACTGCTCGCGGAAGATATGGAGATAGCCCCGGTGTGAGCGGGCTTCAGTTCTCGCGGAGGCAGAAGGGGCGAGTGTGGCACGGCTAAACGAAGGCGGAGGTCCAGACTGAGTTGGACTAGCGCATCCGCAAGTATGGAGCAGAAGCATTCTGCCCGTGGCAGTGGTAGGCCGATTCGGATGGCGTCGCAGCTAGCAGAAAAGGAGGCAGAGCTACACCTTGTGCAAGCGAGAGTGACGCACAGGAGCTGCAGCCAGGTACGGCGGCCCTGCAAGTGACTGCACAGGCATACCGGATGTGTTTCTGCAGTGCATGTGCATGAGCAGAGAAGACTCAGTCCGTGAGCCGGAAAACCCTGAGGTTCGCGGAAGAGATGGTATAGCGAACCAATCCGGCCCTATCGGCTTCTCCCATGAATTCACGGCACCCAGCAGCACCTTTTCTTCGTCAATCGCCGAGCAAGACCACAAGTCACCGCGGAGACTACTCCTTCGGCCATCTTCCACCCACTACAACCATTCCCGGCAAACTCCTTCGTCATTCACGAAGTCTCGTCATCGTCGAGCTTTTCTCTTCGCCGATCCTATCGCCACGGGACTTCACTTTCCGCCTATTCTTCCTCCACATCCGAAACTACCCCAAGGTTTGCCCTGATTCATTGAATCTTCTTAATGCCGGCGACTCTTTTACCGGAATACCGTCATTATCTTCCTGTTATCTGTTTTTCACCGATCAGAGACTTGACTGCTATGTTTTAGAAAGTTCTAGGGTGTTCTTTGTAATTTTCCAAAGCTTTCTTTATTTCAAACCAGTGAACTTCTACATTTCATAGATTTTCGTAGGAAGTTCATAAAAATGTAAAATCAGTTTTGTTTGAAACCCTAAGTTAAACCCTACAAGTTTTATGTTGTAATCTTGAGTGAAAGTCTTGATTTGTGGTCTAGGTTAAATGTTAGGGAATGAATGCTTTGTTTGTACCTTATATTGCATGCATGTGTTATAGCTGGAAGATAAATTATAGGGTGTGATATTTAGTTGATCCTATCACCCTGGTGCTCATATCCTTGCCGTCAAGACGTTATCCTTGTCTTGATTGCCCTTTCCTTAAGTTTCTCTTCATGTAAAGATCTTTGTTACTTCATGTGCATCTGTTGCTTCGCTTATACATCTCTGCAGCTGCATTTCAACTTTGTTCAGCCGCTAAGCATCCATTTTCCTTGAGCCTATGATGTTTCTGCGTAACAGCTGTCAGTCGATACTTCTACCATCGACCGGTTAGCTGATACGGTTGTTACCTTTCTAGTATCGGCTACTAAGTAGCCGATACAATTCTTTTGTCTATCCTACATCGACTGCACAGAGTCGATGTATCAGAGAGACACACACGATCTTAGTGTTCTTGCAATCGGCCGATCCAAGCCGATTCTAGTCGTTTTCCGTATCGGTCAAATATGGCCGATCAATCCTTAGTTTCCCCATCCTTGTTGTAACACCCTAAGGTAATTTCCCTAAATTTTAATGAATTTATTTGGGCTTAAATAAATTTTTCAGGCTTTTCCTTAATTTTTGTGGCATTTAAAGCAATTTATAACGCAAGAAAATAAAATATATCATAGGATTAAAGTGTTTGTGCATTCATGCCGCAGCATTGTTTTATTTGTGTTGAGTGTATGGGTTTGAATTCAAATCGTATTTGAATTCAATTAGAATTGTTTGAAGTAGTGAGTTAGAAAAACAAAAGAAGGAAAGGAAAAAAAAGAACAAAAAGTAGCCAGCCCAAACCCTCTCTCCCAGCGGGCCCAGCCCAAAACCCTTCCCCTCTTCCTCTCTCCCCCTCGGGCCTCCTTTCCCTCTCCTTCTTCCGCATGGGCCACGGCAGCCCAGCTCCTCTCTTCCCCCCCCCCTCGGGTCCCTCTCTCTCTCCCTTTGCCCCACGTGGGCCGCGCCCCGGCTCACTCCCCGGCCCAACCCGAGCCAGCGCTCCTTCCTCCTCACGCGCACAGCCGCCACAGGCGCTCGCCCTCCCCCGCGATTCCCTCCCTCGCTGCCAGGCCGGTCCTGCACGTCAGCTTCTTCCCCCTCCCCTTCTTCCTCCCCGGCGCAACGGCCTCCGATGTCCCCGGCGAGCCCCTTCCCCTAGGCCCGCGCGCCAGGGCGCCACAGCCGCCCTACAAAGCCCGACGCCTCCCTAGGGTTTCCCCCAGGTCCCCGCCGTGCTCGCCCGCACCAAGCCCTAGCCGCCGCGCTCGCCATCACCGCAAGCCCCGGGTCATCGCCGCGCCATCTCCTCGCCGCCTTCCTCCGTCGCCCAAGCACCGTGGGTCTACCTCGGTGGGGTAAGGACCCTCTCCCGCCTCTCTTTCCCCTCGGTCTCGCTTCTCCGCGGCCGTGCGCGCTCACCGGCGTTCCCGAGCCCTCGCCGCCGTCGCCCCGCCACTACGGCCACCTTGGCCCTCCCCGAACCCCCTGGATCTTTTCCCCGTGCTCCCCTCTCTCTCCCCGTGCTAGCCGTGTCCCGAACCAAGGCCGGAAGCGCCCGTTTGCATGTACTCCGGTGAACCTCCGCCGCCTCCACCGCGCCCAGTGACTGCCGCCGCCGGAGCCCGACCGGAAGTCCCCCAGCCGTCCGATCCAAGCCTACGGTCTGGATTAGATCCAGACCGGTACGCGATCCAAGCCGTTAGATCTCAAAGCGACGATCTGGATTGGATCCCAATCGGTATTAGATCTCAGCCGCTCGTTTAAAATCCGGTGGACCGCGTGAGCTTCAGCCGCAGATCTCTTCCCAACCGTCCGATCTTGATCCGAAGGCCGACGATCGCGCGTACCCCTTCACATTATAGTTTCTAATCTGGGCCGTATAAGTCAGATCCGACGGCTCAGATTAAAACGTACCCTTTTGGCCCTGTCTTTTTGCTAAAGAGGCCCTGTCTTTCTGAAGAATCAACCCGCAGTCCATCAGTAACTCAAAAATAATTACAGATAGGCCCTTTCTCTTCCCTTTTGACCCCTGAGCTCTCTGGATTTAGGTTTTCTAGTCCTTGTTTGGAGTTTTTGCAGGCTAGCCCCTGGGCCTAACCTTTAATTAGGTTTTAGCCCTCAGTTTTTGCACAGAACCCCCTGGAAGCTCTAGTTTTCTTACAAATAGGTCCCTGGATCTTGTTTTAAGCGTAGTTTTCGCGTTTTAGCTCCGTTTTAGGTGTTCTTTATATCCACGCGATCGTTGTAACGCGTAGAATAGTTCTAGGCCAGATTTATGTGCTGTTTCATTGTCTTGGTGTACTGTTTCTTATAGTTTGCCATTGTTTGTGCATGTGTGTATGTATGGACTATGTTTTGATGATCGTGAGTAGACGCGGAGCCTTTGGACGAGTACCAGGAGCAGCCGTCTTCCGAGCAGTTTGAGCAGCAGCCGGGAGAGTACGAGGAAGGCAAGTATAACATAAACCTCCTATCACTTTTAAATACAATTTCATACTGCATTTTAATACTGTATACCTATAAGGACTTCCTAGCCACCTTTATATCCTTATATATATCCTATGGGTTGCATTTTTGGTTAGTTGTGCTAGGTTGCTGCGCTATAACGTATCTGGGTCCTTTTTAATTAATTTGATTAATGGTCTTATGCAACTTAATTCTGGAGCCGACCCTCTGTGCTGTGTGCTTGAGTGGTTTGTGCGTCCTTAAAAGATGTTTTTGTTAGAAACATGGTTTAGGGGGCCAGCACGGTGCTTAGTGCCTGGTTGGCCACTCTCCATAAGGACCGGTTCATAGAGCGACAACCTGGGACAACCGCGCAACCACAGGACTGGAATGGGACGGTCGTGACTTACTAATTAGGTCGTGTTGGTTCGGGAGTAACTTACCTGCGTGGGCAAGAGGGGTGGTAAGCTTCAATGGTCCCTGCTCCTCCGGCTTGGTCTGTGTTGTGTCTTGTACCCCCGGAGGTGGGCCCCATCGTCGCTGATCCAGAATCCTTAGCGGTTACACCTTACCAACGTGTCCTTTGTAACGGTCTCGTAGTGTGCTTGCTAGCCGTCTCACCTAAGGAAGTGTGATGATTAACTAGCGTAGCTCACGACTTGTGGGTAAAGTTGTGCAACCTCTCGAGAGTGTAAAACTGATATATCAGCTGTGCTCACAGTCATGAGCGGCCCAGATCCTCCTTTTGATTAGTGGGGTTATCAACCTTTGATGAGGGAGATTCCCCGGGTAGTTTTGGTTTGGATGGTTCTCAATAGTTCTTAATTAATATTAATTAATTTCTTATGCAATTGGGTTATGGTAATTCATCCACTTGTAGTAATTAGCCTTAATAAAATTTGCCAAGACTAAAAGCTAATGCAGTTGAGTCAGCTAGCCTAGAGCCTCATAGTCTGTGTTATACTTGTTGAGTACTAGTTTGTACTCACACTTGCCTCTCTACTCTTCTGTTCTATTTTGGATATCTTCGACTGCTGCTCAGTGCCCGGCAACGTGGAGGACTACGTCAGCGGCTTCGACAACTTCTAGGCGTTTGTCTCCCAGTCGACGTCCCTGTGGCGCCCAGCTCTTCATGTATTCATTTTACGCTTCCACATTCCTTGCACTGATTCTTGATTCAGTTGTAATAAAGATATTCATTTTATAATTTATACGCTTGTATTCATGACATGTGTTGTGATATCTTGATAATCTGTTGTATATATGCGTGACTTGATCCTGGCGCATATATGATTGCTCGATTTATGTTCTTATAAATCGGGTGTGACAGATTGGTATCAGAGCCGTGTCGACTGTAGGACGAAGCCTAGATAGAATTGGTCGTGTTTAGGACTCCTTCCTCTTGCCTTGCTTCCGCAAACCTTCAACCATCATTTTTCTGCTTCTATTCCTTGAGTCTTAAGCCCTAGATCTGCTATCTCTCCTGTCTTTTCTGGGAAATAGCTTGAACTTGCCGTAGACGTTGGCCTGAGTCGCCTAATCTTATAGGCTATAAGTTTAGGTTGTCCCGATGAAAATACGCTAGAACGAGTGTGTTAGTCGAGTAGTGTGGAAAACTCGACTAAGTTGTGCATATTGAATGTTTGTTATTGTGCGAATGTTTGATTTGGATCTTTGGTTGATTGCATAGTTTAGTACTTGAACTTGTTCATGCAAATCGACCTAACCCCACTTGAACTAAATAATAAAAATTTGATTTAGATCGTTGGGGGTAAAACCTATATTCCTTTCTCTCTGTTATATCCTATCGAAGTTTCATCTCCTCAGCAGCACCATATCTTATTCTCATAAATTTCGTTTGTTGCAATCAGATGGTGAACACCAGGCGCACCAGTTCCGGTTCTGACCAGCAGGAGCAGAACAACCAGAGTACTGGTCAGCCGCTACCGATGCCTCCACCACTGACCCCGGAGCAGTTCTTCCAGCTCCAGATGCAGATGATGGCGACCCTGAACAACACCGTTCAGGCCCTGCAGCAGATCCATGCTCAGCCACCGCCTCCACCGCCGCCTCAGCCCCATGACAGGCGTGCGGATTTCCTGAGAGGTCACCCTCCGACCTTCTCTCACGCCACGGACCCACTCCAGGCGGACGACTGGCTCCGTTCGGTGGAGCGTCAGTTGGTTGTTGCACAGTGCGACGACCGAGAGTGGGTTCTGTACGCAGTAGGGCAGCTGCGAGGCTCCGCTCTTGACTGGTGGGAGTCCTACCCAGCTCGGGATCGTGATGCTCTCACGTGGGACCAGTTCCGTGAGCGTTTCAGGAACCATCACATTCCTGAGGGCATAATGAAGATGAAGCAGAAGGAGTTCCGTGCTCTTAAGCAGGTAAATTGAAGGGAATTCTCTGCAATATCTTTTAAACTTGATCTATCCTTGACCTCTTTCGTAAGCTTGAAATATTGAGCGATTTCTACCCTTGTTACATGTGTTCGTTATTTCAGGGATCTATGACGGTGACGGAGTACCGTGACCGCTTCCTTCAGCTTGCCCGCTACGCCCCTGCTGACGTCACTCGTGATAGCGATAAACAGGAGTACTTCAAGGAGGGACTGGATGATCACATCCAGTATGCGCTGCTGAACCACCGCTTCGACAACTTCAACCAGCTGGTTGATGCTGCCCTCAACACCGAGCGTAAGCGCCGGGAGATTGAGGATAAGAAGAGGAAGATGGCTCCATCCTCTTCGGGCAGCAACACTCGTCCCCGCTATCAGCATCCACCACAGCAGCAGCAGAGGCCGCCCCAGCAGTACCAGCAGCGGCAGCAGCTTCCGCCTCGTCCTCAGCAGCAGCAGCAGGCGGGACAGGGTCAGAGACTTCCGGCGCCTCCGGCTCCACCAGCTCAGAGGCAGGGAGCGCCCACTCCTCCTCCTGGGCAGCAGGCCGCTGCATTTCCGCGAGTGTGCTTCCACTGTGGCGAGCCAGGGCACTACGCCAACGTCTGCCCTCGGAAGGCGCAGGCAGGGCAGCAGTGGCGTGCAGCACAGCCCAAGGCCCCAGCTCAGGGCAGGGTGAACCACGTGACGGCCGAGTCGGCGGCCGAAGCTCCTAACGTGGTTATTGGTACGTTCATGGTCAACACCCATCCTGCTACAGTGCTTTTTGATACTGGTGCTACACATTCTTTCATCACCCAGTCTTTTGTTGAGCATCATGGTATTCCTACTAGCACATTAAAGAGGTGCATGTTAGTATCTTCACCGGGAGGGCAGTTGAGGTCTCATGTCTTCTGTCCCAGAGTCAGTGTGGCTATAAGGGGGGTAGATTTCAGTGCGAATCTGATGGTGCTAGACTCAAAGGGCATTGATGTGATCCTAGGGATGGAGACTCTTGCTAAATGGGGAGTCCGGATAGATTGTGCTCAGAGGACGGTTCTTCTGTCAGCACCGGATGGTCAGGAGGTTACTGTTGGAGCTACGGAGCCTTCTGGATTTCTTAATCAGATGGAGGCTAGACCCACGGATGGTATTCGCGTGGTGTCTGAATTCCCGGATGTTTTCCCGGATGATTTGCCAGGTATGCCGCCTGATCGCGACATTGAGTTTTCTATTGATCTCTTGCCTGGCACAGCTCCTATTGCTAAGAGGCCCTATCGTATGGCTCCTGTCGAACATGAGGAGGTTAAGAAGACTGTCGACGAGTTGCTAGCTAAGGGTTATATCCGTCGCAGTTTCTCTCCTTGGGCTTTTCCTGTATTGCTCGTAGAGAAGAAGGATGGCGCGAAGAGGATGGCGCGAAGAGAATGTGCGTCGATTATCGGGATCTGAATGCAGTCACTATCAAGAACAAGCATCCGTTGCCCCGTATCGAGGATCTCTTTGATCAGCTTCAGGGTGCTTGTGTTTTCTCGAAGATTGATTTGCGTTCGGGTTATCACCAGCTGAAGATTCGTTCTGAGGATATCCCGAAGACGGCATTCACCTGCAAGTATGGGTTATACGAGTATACGGTCATGTCCTTTGGCTTGACCAATGCTCCGGCTTTCTTCATGCATCTGATGAACAAGGTTTTCATGGATTATCTGGACGCCTTTGTGGTGATATTCATCGATGATATCCTGATATATTCCAAGTCAGAAGCAGAGCATGAGAAGCATCTGAGGCTTGTGTTGCAGAGGCTCAGAGAGCACAAACTGTATGCCAAGCTCAGCAAGTGCGAGTTCTGGATTGACGAGGTTCCATTCCTCGGTCATGTTATCTCCAAGGGAGGTATTGCTGTGGACCCCGGAAAGGTGAAGGATGTGCTTGACTGGGTTGTACCATAGACGGTGAAGGAAGTACGCTCCTTTCTGGGCTTAGCAGGTTATTATCGGAGGTTCATTGAGAATTTCTCCAAGATTGCGAAGCCTTTGACTTCCTTGCTAGAGAAGGGTGTGGATTTCTCTTGGACTGATGAGCGTCAGAGTGCCTTCGAGGAGCTGAAGAAGAGGTTGACTACGGCGCCAGTCCTTACTCTGCCCGACCAGAGCAAGAGGTTCACAGTGTATTGTGATGCTTCGAGGGATGGTCTTGGTTGCGTTCTGATGCAGGAAGGCAGAGTGATAGCTTATGCTTCGCGGCAGTTGCGCCGGCACGAGCTGAATTATCCCACTCATGATCTGGAGTTAGCCGCAGTTGTGCATGCTCTGAAGATATGGAGGCATTACTTGTTTGGGCAGAGGTGTGATATTTACACCGATCACAAGAGCCTCAAGTATATTTTCACTCAGAGTGAGCTGAATATGCGGCAGAGAAGATGGCTAGAGTTGGTCAAGGATTATGACCTGGAGATTCACTATCATCCGGGCAAGGCTAATGTTGTAGCAGATGCTCTGAGCAGGAAGAGCTATGTTAACATGGCCGTGGCTTTTCAGATGCCTCAGGAGTTATGCGAGGAGTTTGAGCAGTTGAGTCTGGGGTTCTTGCATCACACCTCGGGTACATCATTCGAGGCAGAACCCACTCTGGAGGCCGAGATCAGGCAGCATCAGAAGGAAGATAAGAAGCTGCAGGAGATTCGTGAGTTGCTCAAGATTGGCAAGGCTCCTCATTTCAGAGAGGATGATCAGGGTACCTTGTGGTACAAGGGTCGTATATGTGTGCCGGATGTGAATGACCTCAGAAATTTGATTCTGAGTGAGGCTCATGATACAGCATATTCTATCCATCCTGGCAGCACGAAGATGTATTACGACCTGAAGGAACGATTCTGGTGGTATGGAATGAAGCGTTCCGTTGCGGAGTACGTGGCTATCTGTGACACTTGTCAGCGTGTCAAAGCAGAGCATCAGAGGCCAGCAGGTCTATTGCAGCCGTTGAAGATTCCCGAGTGGAAATGGGAAGAGATCACTATGGACTTCATTGTTGGATTGCCCCGTACTCAGAAAGGATATAACTCTATATGGGTAGTAGTGGATCGATTGACGAAGGTTGCCCACTTCATTCCGGTGAACACTACTTACTCCGGCGCTAGACTCGCAGAGTTGTATATCTCCAGGATCGTTTGTCTGCATGGTGTTCCTAAGAAGATCATATCTGACCGAGGATCTCAGTTCACTTCACGGTTCTGGGAGCAGTTGCATGATTCGTTGGATACGAAGCTGTGCTTCATTACTGCATATCATCCTCAGACAGATGGGCAGACAGAAAGAACCAACCAAGTGTTGGAGGATATGCTTCGAGCCTGTGCTATTCAGTATGGTACCAGCTGGGATAAATGCCTGCCTTATGCAGAATTTTCGTATAACAACAGTTATCAGGCCAGTCTGAAGAAATCCCCTTTCGAGGCTCTGTATGGTCGGAGGTGCAGGACCCCATTGTATTGGGATCAGATTGGCGAGAGGCAGGTATTTGGTCCAGACATTATTGAAGAGGCAGAGCAGTTGGTACAGCAGGTGCGAGAGAATCTGAGAGTCGCTCAGACTCGTCAGAAGAGCTATGCGGATGTGCGTCATCGAGATTTGACCTTTGCAGTGGGTGATCATGTATATCTGAAGGTCTCGCCGATGAGAGGAATCCGCAGGTTTAATGTACGAGGGAAGCTAGCTCCTCGATACATTGGTCCGTTCAAGGTGTTGGAACGGAAAGGTGAGGTGGCATATCGTTTGGAGCTGCCTCCCAATCTCTCAGGAGTGCACGATGTGTTTCACGTGTCTCAGTTAAAGAAGTGCTTGAGGGTGCCAGAAGAGCAAGCACCGATAGAAGGGTTGGATGTGCAGGAGGATCTGACCTATATCGAGCATCCGGTGAAGGTTCTGGAGACGTCTGAGAGAGTTACTAGAAACAAGAAGATCAAGATGTGCCGAGTTCAGTGGAGTTATCACACGGACGATGAGGCTACTTGGGAGCGAGAAGATGAGCTGAGGAAGACATATCCCGATCTCTTTGCTAGCTAGCCTATCCGAATCTCGGGACGAGATTCCTGTAAGGGGGGTAGGTTTGTAACACCTTAAGGTAATTTCCCTAAATTTTAATGAATTTATTTGGGCTTAAATAAATTTTTCAGGCTTTTCCTTAATTTTTGTGGCATTTAAAGCAATTTATAACGCAAGAAAATAAAATATATCATAGGATTAAAGTGTTTGTGCATTCATGCCGCAGCATTATTTTATTTGTGTTGAGTGTATGGGTTTGAATTCAAATCGTATTTGAATTCAATTAGAATTGTTTGAAGTAGTGAGTTAGAAAAACAAAAGAAGGAAAGGAAAAAAAAAGAACAAAAAGTAGCCAGCCCAAACCCTCTCTCCCAGCGGGCCCAGCCCAAAACCCTTCCCCTCTTCCTCTCTCCCCCTCGGGCCTCCTTTCCCTCTCCTTCTTCCGCATGGGCCACGGCGGCCCAGCTCCTCTCTTTCCCCCCCCTCGGGTCCCTCTATCTCTCCCTTTCCCCCACGTGGGCCGCGCCCCGGCTCACTCCCCGGCCCAACCCGAGCCAGCGCTCCTTCCTCCTCATGCGCACAGCCGCCACAGGCGCTCGCCCTCCCCCGCGATTCCCTCCCTCGCTGCCAGGCCGGTCCCGCACGTCAGCTTCTTCCCCCTCCCCTTCTTCCTCCCCGGCGCAACGGCCTCCGATGTCCCCGGCGAATCCCTTCCCCTGGGCCCGCGCGCCAGGGCGCCACAGCCGCCCTACAAAGCCCGACGCCTCCCTAGGGTTTCCCCCAGGTCCCCGCCGTGCTCGCCCGCACCAAGCCCTAGCCACCGCGCTCGCCATCACCGCAAGCCCCGGGTCGTCGCCGCGCCGTCTCCTCGCCGCCTTCCTCCGTCGCCCAAGCACCGTGGGTCTACCTCGGTGGGGTAAGGACCCTCTCCCGCCTCTCTTTCCCCTCGGTCTCGCTTCTCCGCGGCCGTGCGCGCTCGCCGGCGTTCCCGAGCCCTCGCCGCCGTCGCCCCGCCACTACGGCCACCTTGGCCCTCCCCGAACCCCCTGGATCTTTTCCCCGTGCTCCCCTCTCTCTCCCCGTGCTAGCCGTGTCCCGAACCAAGGCCGGAAGAGCCCGTTTGCATATACTCCGGTGAACCTCCGCCGCCTCCACCGCGCCCAGTGACTGCCGCCGCCGAAGCCCGACCGGAAGTCCCCCAGCCGTCCGATCCAAGCCTACGGTCTGGATTAGATCCAGACCGGTACGCGATCCAAGCCGTTAGATCTCAAAGCGACGATCTGGATTGGATCCCAATCGGTATTAGATCTCAGCCGCTCGTTTAAAATCCGGTGGACCGCGTGAGCTTTAGCCGCAGATCTCGCCCCAACCGTCCGATCTTGATCCGAAGGCCGACGATTGCGCGTACCCCTTCACGTTATAGTTTCTAATCTGGGCCGTATAAGTCAGATCCGACGGCTCAGATTAAAACGTACCCTTTCGGCCCTGTCTTTTTGCTAAAGAGGCCCTGTCTTTCTGAAGAATCAACCCGCAATCCATCAGTAACTCAAAAATAATTACAGATAGGCCCTTTCTCTTCCCTTTTGACCCCTGAGCTCTCTGGATTTAGGTTTTCTAGTCCTTGTTTGGAGTTTTTGCAGGCTAGCCCCTGGGCCTAACCTTTAATTAGGTTTTAGCCCTCAGTTTTTGCACAGAACCCCCTGGAAGCTCCAGTTTTCTTACAAATAGGTCCCTGGATCTTGTTTTAAGCGTAGTTTTCGCGTTTTAGCTCCGTTTTAGGTGTTCTTTATATCCACGCGATCATTGTAACGCGTAGAATAGTTCTAGGCCAGATTTATGTGCTGTTTCATTGTCTTGGTGTACTGTTTCTTATAGTTTGCCATTATTTGTGCATGTGTGTATGTATGGACTATGTTTTGATGATCGTGAGTAGACGCGGAGCCTTTGGACGAGTACCAGGAGCAGCCGTCTTCCGAGCAGTTTGAGCAGCAGCCGGGAGAGTACGAGGAAGGCAAGTATAACATGAACCTCCTATCACTTTTAAATACAATTTCATACTGCATTTTAATACTGTATACCTATAAGGACTTCCTAGCCACCTTTATATCCTTATATATATCCTATGGGTTGCATTTTTGGTTAATTGTGCTAGGTTGCTGCACTATAACGTATCTGGGTCCTTTTTAATTAATTTGATTAATGGTCTTATGCAACTTAATTCTGGAGCCGACCCTCTGTGCTGTGTGCTTGAGTGGTTTGTGCGTCCTTAAAAGATGTTTTTGTTAGAAACATGGTTTAGGGGGCCAGCACGGTGCTTAGTGCCTGGTTGGCCACTCTCCATAAGGACCGGTTCATAGAGCGACAACCTGGGACAACCGCGTAACCACAAGACTGGAATGGGACGGTCTTGACTTACTAATTAGGTCGTGTTGGTTCGGGAGTAACTTACC
Source organism: Panicum hallii (assembly GCF_002211085.1). Lineage (NCBI taxonomy): Eukaryota > Viridiplantae > Streptophyta > Magnoliopsida > Poales > Poaceae > Panicum > Panicum hallii. The sequence goes on along the minus strand of NC_038046.1, from coordinate 34,698,635 downwards.
TGCGTGGGCAAGAGGGGTGGTAAGCTTCAATGGTCCCTGCTCCTCCGGCTTGGTCTGTGCTGTGTGTCTTGTACCCCCGGAGGTGGGCCCCATCGTCGCTGATCCAGAATCCTTAGCGGTTACACCTTACCAACGTGTCCTTTGTAACGGTCTCGTAGTGTGCTTGCTAGCCGTCTCACCTAAGGAAGTGTGATGAATAACTAGCGTAGCTCACGACTTGTGGGTAAAGTTGTGCAACCTCTCGAGAGTGTAAAACTGATATATCAGCTGTGCTCACAGTCATGAGCGGCCCAGATCCTCCTTTTGATTAGTGGGGTTATCAACCTTTGACGAGGGAGATTCCCCGGGTAGTTTTGGTTTGGATGGTTCTCAGTAGTTCTTAATTAATATTGATTAATTTCTTATGCAATTGGGTTATGGTAATTCATCCACTTGTAGTAATTAGCCTTAATAAAATTTGCCAAGACTAAAAGCTAATGCAGTTGAGTCAGCTAGCCTAGAGCCTCATAGTCTGTGTTATACTTGTTGAGTACTAGTTTGTACTCACACTTGCCTCTCTACTCTTCTGTTCTATTTCGGATATCTTCGACTGCTGCTCAGTGCCCGGCAACGTGGAGGACTACGTCAGTGGCTTCGACGACTTCTAGGCGTTTGTCTCCCAGTCGACGTCCCTGTGGCGCCCAGCTCTTCATGTATTCATTTTACGCTTCCACATTCCTTGAACTGATTCTTGATTCAGTTGTAATAAAGATATTCATTTTATAATTTATACGCTTGTATTCGTGACATGTGTTGTGATATCTTGATAATCTATTGTATATATGCGTGACTTGATCCTGGCGCATATATGATTGCTCGATTTATGTTCTTATAAATCGGGTGTGACACTTGTCCACACACTTCCATCAGCCGATTTATCGGCTGAGAAATCGGCTATATATCTATCGATCACATATCCTCAACCACACTCCAATCGGCTGTACGTCACTCAATTGTTGTGCTGACGTAATCGAGCCGATACAACCACACCTAATTACCTAGAATAACACTTAAGCACATCTCAGTCAAGTCACAACTATTTAGGAATCATCCCTCTGCTACAATGATCGATGTTTTCATTGATCAATCAGGAAACCGGTGCACCTATCAATCGGCTACCCAGACCAAAGTACATAACCCTAGATCAGTAAGATCGCACAGTAAACACACCTCTGTTAGGCACGACCTAAGCACATCAATCAGCTAAACCCCCGTTGTTTCCAATCGGCTCTGTTGTAACCCTCAACAGGTAGCCGATTCTAATTAGTTATCCCTCTAAAGCTCTATCTAAGTTTAGTTTTAGATCTTTTTGGGTGTAATGTTAATTGTGTGTTATATGAATGTTGGACTGTAACTGTATTGAGAAGTAAGGTAGTTTATGTGCACACTTTGAATGTAATGTCGCATTGCATGTAGATACGACTACTTCAGCAACGGTACCTACGAGATCTCCCCGGAGTCTGCAGAGGATGTTCCTGAAGACCAAATGAATGTCACCAAGGAATTAACTGAAGCCCCGAACCAAAGTTCGGAAGATATTGACATTTCTGACTTCAGCCCCACCAGTAAAGGCAAGCCCCGGACATAACCCACTACTTTATTTACACTGCAATCTATGTCTATCAATCTATACTTATGCATTAAGTCTAGGAGTTGTAATGAAACCCTAGATGCATGGATACTAGGAATCCAATGTAATGCTCCTGAGTCCTTATCGGTTAGATGCTCCGCTAATAAGGCCGGTAGAAGTCGGGTGATTTCCTGTCACTCGCGCGATATTGGAGTTGCTTGTTTACAATTCTGCAACCACTATAAGGATGACGGACAGGGTCATGTGCTGTATCATGACCTGAAGTTTTACCCTGTCTGTTTTGTTAAAAGTTGATAAGGCTGATCCATGTGGTAGTGGTGGCTAAGCGTTTGAAAGTACTAGCCACATGCCGCGAAATATGGTAAGCGGTAAGCCTAGTAGCCAATCGGCCCGGCAAGTGGACATACTGACCACCACATGTATTTGGTTCTTTTGGTTACTTGATTCGATGTGTGGGAATACGTGTTGCAAGGGCAACCAGGAGTACGGGTTTTGTAGTCGCGCTACAGACGTACGTCCTGCACATATAGGGTGTGCGTATGGTCCTGCAGTCGCTTGTGGTGGCCCTGTCCACAACCCAGAATGAAAGGCAAACGGTTGCTTCGGAACGCCCTATTGGTATTCCAAGCGTGTGTGCTAGGTTTACCTTGCAAGGTTGAATTTCGATTCAGGAATCGTCCGCCTCTCACGATGAATGAGACTGCTTATCCCTTTTACCACATTGAGTAACAAGAGTAATTATATGGTTATCAATGATGATGTTTGACCAAAGATTCCACCATGCTTGAATAGCTATAGGTGCCTACCTAGAATGAATAATCACATAGAACTTGAAAGCTAAAAGTTGACATTAAGGATCTACTTTTTGACGCTTTTCAGCTGAAAACTCTACCCAGAACTCAAAGCCTTCATAAATCTAGTTACGCGCTAAAGTATACCCAATCCCGGGTAAGCCTTGCTGAGTATTAGTATACTCAGCCTTGCTAGTTATATTTTTGCAGGTAATATCTTGAAGACCCTACTCTTCCCTTGCCTTGGCCCTGTGCTCTTCCAGATGGTTGGTTCGTGGAATGGGATCCGTCCCCGACCAACATTGGTGATACCGAGTGATGTCGTGCCCGGGCTTAGCATGACATCCGTTTTGACGACGTGCTGTAGATCATCGCGTATGTTTTCCGCTGCCAAGAAAGATCATAGCTTCAACAATTTGTAATCTTTTCTCTAAATTTAAAACTTCGTACTTCTTCTGGAAATTCTTGTAATGTAATTCTCTGTGATGTAAAATGTGATGGTGATTGTATCTCTGGACTCACCTTCGTGTGAGGTAACCTTATTTGATCCTGTGTATCGGTGGTTTATCGGGACGTTACCCGACAGGCCAAGGGATTATACCGTTTGAAGCACGTTGGAGCCCTCGGAAGTAGACTCGCGTACTTGAGCTGGTATAATTCAGGTTGGTTCTGCCACAGAAAATAAGGCCAAGGTAGCCCGTGCATACAACAAGAAGGTTAAACCGAAGGAATTCCAAGTTGGGGATTTAGTATGGGAAGCGGTGCTGCCATTGGGGACTAAGGACGCGGCATATGGTAAATGGTCTCCAAATTAGCACGGGCCTTATAGAGTTGACCAAGTTCTACCAGGGAACGCATACATGCTTGAGGAATTAGATGGTAGTAAATTTCCAGTGGCTGTCAACGGTCAACATCTCAAGAAATATTTTCCGAGCATGTGGGAAGACAAGTAATAAAGCCGATGTGACGCATCAGGCTATGGACTAGTATAATCAGGGCATTGGCAGGGATATAATCGAGTACTTTGCAGCACATCGAGTTGATCTAACCAGGTACTTTGTAGGCTGCAAGACAGCACTCATCGAGTACTTTGGAAGCCGGTGCAACGCATCATGCTACAGGATGGGATAAGATGAACAAGCCAAGCCTATGGAGGAAAAGTAGTGCCGGTCCATACGCAGAATTAAGGATAGAATAGCCGATGTTAAGCCATCGACTTCAGAAACAGTAGTTGGGTCCTCTCAATTCTGGGTTTTGATAAAAACAGAGAGGACGATCGCAGGAGTCTATTGATCTTAAAAGAACAGGTTCGACTTCTTCGAGGGTTTTCTCTGGTACTCGCATAGTTTGATCCGACTGAGGGAACGGGATCCAACAACAAAAAGGGTCGATTACAGAGTACTTCTGTTAGCAGGAACATTCACAAAGTACTCGAGTTCTTGAGATTTTGTTAACCCGGAATAAAAGAAGAACCCGAGATTAGTTCGAATAATGCAAGGGAAAGGACCGATGCGATGCCGTCGGACGTTGAGATTAAAAGTCAAGGATTGGCTTGATGAAAACAAGGGATCTATTTACAAAAGGGTGGTTACAAAAGAAGCCGATCTACCGGCTCTGCGCGCAATGGCGGAAGACCCTATGAGCTACCACCAGTAAGCCCCTAGGGTTCTGTGGCGCTTATACGGGGGGGGGGGGGGGGGGAGGAACACTGGAGTCGTCGTCGCCATCGCCGTCGCCAGTGCTGCTGCTATCGTCGCCATCATCACTGCTACGACTGGCGTCGTCTCTGGAGTCTTCGTCGTCCTCTGAAGACGACGATCCGCCGCAGAGGTATCTTCTCGCTGCTGAATCACCGTCCGAACAAATAATCTGGGTATCTTCTTCTGAGGAAGAAAAGAAGTCGCCATCCCAGGAGTCGTCATCGTCTTCATCCAGAACCCCGTGAAGAAGGATCTGGAGGTCTTCATCGTCGGTCAGGGGCTCGTCGTCCTCTGACCAGGCACTGTAGTCCCACTCCTCTGCATCCCAATACAGAGGAGCGAGATCTTCATATGAAGCCATTGGATCGAATTCCGGTGTTGCCTCTCTGGAGGTTTCAGAATCAGGAGAGGTAATGGAAATGGTTTCAGAGTTAGGAGACGTGATAGAGATGATGAGAGAAGACAAAAGGGAGTTGGAAGAAATGGAGGAAGAAGAAGCCATTATCGGGGGATGCAAAGTGAGCTAGCACGGCTAATGCACGGGGAAAGAAGATGGGTGGAAGTGAATCCGCTGATACCGGTTTAAAGAGGCAAAGATGGAAGGTGAAGCGGCGGTACCGCGTTTCCCGAGGGAGAAGACGAAGGGACGCGCTCAATAAGATTGGAAGGTGATGCGTGTGTACAAGCCTTGGAAGTCGAAGGGCCGTGTCTGGCGGCGTTGAGAACAGTACGTGCGTACGCAAGTCCAAGAAGTCGAAAAAACAATGGTTTTAGAATTATCATTGCCAAAACCAGGGGGCATGTGTTATCACCATAATTTGGCTGGGCCAAAGGATGGGCCGAGAGCAACATGGGCTGAAGAGAATCATCGTAATGGTCTGCGAATCGGCCTCTGTACAAACATATCAAGGGCCAGGATGGCCGTGTATCTAAGAATAGTTTAAATATAGTGAGTTAGAGATTGAATCGTAATCAACTAGGGTTAGTTAAGATCAAATTCTCTGGACTATAAATATGTATCGTGAGAATCAATAAAGACAATCAATCATCCACAAACAAACTCTCGGCGCATAGCCACCCCTTTCAAGGGCTCTTCTCCAGGTAATCGACATGCTGCTCCGATCATGCCCTGCATGGTCAGGGCAGTGTTGCGTTTATCTGTTTATCCTTGTGTTGCTCGTACTGAAGCGTTTTTGATGGCGAGTAGCACTAGTTATCTTAAGCGATTATGATGCTGCATTGGTTCGGATAGTAAATCATATTTTGTTTGCTGCTTGTAATCGTTGAGCTGTCATTGTGTCCGATCTCGGGCGCGGGGGTAGCGTCTTGCTCTGTTATTACCTAGTAGATCCAATCTGTTATGGTAGTTCTTTGTCTTACAAAGAATTGGTTTAATATCTGCATGATTAGGCCCTTCAAACGGGTTGAATGTTCCGACTGCATGTTTGGTGCCTTATGATAACTTGACGAGGGATCGTTCCGGGGATCAACTTGTTAGTTGGTTTTTAGGCCTCTTTTGGGTTAGTGTATGGTAATCTTTCATGTTTGTTAGGCTTAATTGCGCGTAGGATGTTCTGGTTATGTAGTGAAAGCTTTATCGTCGCAGGTTAGATTAATTTGGTTATTGCAGAGCATGTTTTTCACCTTTTCTTGTCGGATTCGTGCAAACAATCATATGTTTAGTAGATCCGATCTGTTGAGCATAGCAGTCGGCTTCTTCTAGCTGATTCTGGTAGAGTACCCGAAGGTCCAGCCTGGCACGAGGACAGGTCGGATCAAGTACAATGACTCCGTCGGCTTCTTTGGCTGACCACGGGAGTCATTGTAAGAGCCGATCACGGCTCGGACTAATGTTTAAACATGTCTGTGCATGCAGGAAGATAGCTGACGAACGACTTCTACACCTTCCTGATCAGGTATAGGTCAGGTGGCACGCCTAGCACTTCACCAAGCCAGGGCGTGTGCCGGACTCTTGGGCCGTTGACCGAGGGACCGGGGCCCACCAGCAGTCCCGGAAGCCTCCCGGCTCCTCGTGTTGCCTGTCGCTGCTCGCCGGTGGGTTTTGACCGACAACAATGTCATATAATTCCCAACACTTGCTGAGTACCAACCATAAGTGTACTCACGCTTGTTATAATTGCTGCTCAGAGGAGAAAGTGATGTGAAGTCTTTTGAAGATGATGCTGAGTTCTAGGCCAGTGCAACCCCCGGTCGATTGCCTGTGAAGTTTGGAGTCTTCGTTTCCAGGATAAGCTGTATAACTCTGATAATCTTTGTAGTCTTTTAATTCTCTTTTCGTGATACCGTTGCTGATTATTCACTGATGAAGTCACTATATGTATGGAACTTGATCCTGGCATAGATATAGTTATGCATTCGGTTTTGTCCTTTAAAAACCGGGTGTGACAGAGGTGGTGTCAGAGCTGTGTCGACCGTAGGACGCCAGCCTAGATAGCAATGGTCATTTTCTAAGATCTATTCTGACATAAAAGCCATATTTTACCATATCCTTGACCCTCTTGTTGTTTATTCCTCATCCTTCTTCATTTATCTCATCCTTGATGCTGCTTTTATCTAACTCTGTATTCTTTTCTTTTATTCCCTCATTTTCATTGCTTTTACATCTCACAATTTCCTTGTCTACGTGTACCCTCAATGTCATTGGTTACCTTGTATCTATTTGTTCCAATTTACCTCCTCCTCGATTTCAAGTTTGGCCACTTTGGAAATCCCTTTGTCTTCTATTCCAAGTGGATTTATTTTTTTTCTCCTCTCCTTTTGGTTACAAATGCTAGACTGTCCGACCTTGTACCCCGAAGAATGGAAGTAATCATCTACTACAAGAAGTCAAGCTAGAACAACTGAAGACTACACTGGACTCATAGGCGTTACACTCAAGAAGTCAATGTTCCGCCAGACAAGCTGAGAGAGATGCCTACATCAAGAATGCTGAAGCTTTAGGATATGACCCATACTTAAGAGGTTTTCCCCTTTTCAGTTGAAAAACGCTAGTTTCGGTTGTTTGATGGTTTGTTTTGGTGTGCTTGTAATGCTTGTTGTTTGCTCTTGACTGCTTAGACTCCTTGTTTTTCTCGTTGATGTGTTGTGGGACTTGTGCCTGCAATGACATCATTTCTCCCTTAGTTTTCTCAACCACGATATCCTCACGTTCCAAAACATAAGCCAGCAGAAAAGACCCAAACCCAAATTCTATCGTTTTGTCTCGATACCCATCTTGTCATATCATTTTTCTCCTTGTCAGAAGCTCTTTTGCCTGATCTCTCCTTTCTACCTCTAGACTTTACGAATCTCTCATCAATGACGTCTTCTTGCTTCCTAGCGAAAGTTAGCACAGAAGACCAAAATTCGTTTTCTCTCTTTCTTGTTACCCATCTTGTTACCTTATCACCTCCTTGCAACCACAAGATTTTGTAAATCCCTCGTCAACCCCATCTACTTGGAAGCATGTGAAGAATACCCAATCATCGTCCCTCCTTTTCTTGTTACCCATCTTGCCATCTTGCCTTACTCCTTATTAAAAAAAACCTCTGTGTTCTATCTTCCCTTCCAATCATCAGCCCTTGCGAATCACTCGTCAACGCCTTCTCCTCAATCCAGCTGAAAGCAAGTGGATCCAAATCCCAAATTCTCTCTTTTCTCAACACCGACCTCATTATCTTGTCGCCTCCTTGATGAAATCTTTTATCCTAACTCTTGTCTTTGTCACTAGCCCTTGCGAATCTCGGGGTGAGATTCTATTTAAGGGGGGTAGTTCTGTCACACCCTAAATATTTAATTTAAGGATGTGACTATCTTTTACAATTTGTTCATCTATCAATAGGATTTTCCGAGAATTTTAAAGATTTTTCTGGCAATTATTCTATTTATCTTAGAGCTAGATCCATTTTTATTTTATTTGGAAAGCTCTCAAATTCTTTTTCATGAAGTCCAAATATTCTGTTTGGATTCCTCATATCCTAAAATTACCTCCCGAGTTTTTCCTTGGAATTTTTGGGATTCTTCCGGATATAGTTTTCGTGGTTTGAAATATTTATCTGGACTTTTCTTGATTTATTTTGAAAATGTGTTCCGGAAAATATTTCTATTTGGATTTTTCATTGTAGTCGGACCGAGCCGTATCTTTGTTGTATATCCTTTTAACCTTATCCTCTCCGAATCATTAAGAAGTTCCGTCGAGCTCCCGATCCTCTAACCGTTTCCCCCGATCAAGTCATGCTTGAAAACGACGCCTCGTGGCTCATCTTCGGTATTTTTCCGATGATGTTCGATCGTCATCAGCCCCAACAACTCGGCCTGATCTTTTCCTTGTCTTTTCGCGCTTCCGAATAAATGGTTCACGTTCAATCAGCTCTGTCAGCTCATTTTCGTGTTCAGCCCTCTCACCCGATCAAGTTTCAGCCCATCACCGAATCCCTTGACCTCGCATCGGTCCCCTGCTCGCTAAATCCTCGACCCTGCACCCCCACCAGCCAGGCTCGATCGAGTCCAGGTGCTGCTCGACGGTCCCTTTTTCCTTGGCGTATCTATCATGCCAAGACAGGACGTTTCGCTCTATAAAAATCTGCGAGTCGAGCCCCCGTTTCAATCTGCTTTTTCTGCACGCCGCCTTCCTTCTGTGCCCTAGCCCCTGCGCCCATATAAAACCTACATGAGACCCTGCGCATCGCGTTTCTACTGCCCACGTAGCCAGCCCTAGCTTTTCCTCGCGCCCCTGCTCTCCCTCCTCCTGCACATCCACGAACAGATGCCGTCGCCGTTCCCCCTGCCTCCCTGCTGCTCGTGCCCCTGCGCAGCTAGCACCGCACGTCGCCGTGCCCCTCCCTGCGCAGCCTGCAGGCCGGTCCTGCCGTGCGCTGCACCCCCTTCTGCCGTGCCGCTATGGCCCATTGTGCACACCCGAACGCCACCAGCTCCCGTGCGTCCCCTCCCCTCCGGCGCCGCCCCTGCCCCTTCCCTCTCTTGGCGCAGCACCGCCCCCCTCCTGCAGCCACAGCCCCCCCTGCCCCAGGTGCACAGCAGACAACCACCAGTGCAGGAACGGAACAGAGACCGCACAGAACAGAATAGACAGCCGCCGCATCTTCCTCCGCAAAATTCGATCGCCTCGATGCATTTCCGCGGTAAGTAAGGTATGGAATGGAATCCCCTCGTCGTCCTCTTTCATTTGCCCCGCTTCCCACGATCTCCCGTGCCCAAAATCGATGGAAATTTGAGCTACAGTACCCGCTGGTCACCATGGGAGGATGTTTCAAGCTTTTTGCAGATTAGGTCCCTGGAAGATTATGTAATTACCGTGAAAATTTCTGTGTCTAGCGAAAATTGCAGAAAACCCCCTAGATCTTTTCCATCTTTTCAATCCAGCCCCACCGTGGTATTTTTCAGATCTAACCCTAAATTTTTCTGTTTTTGCAAGCACTATTTTGTGTCTCTTGCATTTCTTTTCAGCTAACCCTTGAAGTCTATAGTTAATTGCGTATAGGTCCCTGTAACGCTGTTTTATGCGTAGTTTCCTCGTTTTATATCCGTTTCGATCCGTTCTTTTTGCGTTAGTCATCTAAAACCCTACGCTATCATTTAGTAGTGTTGTTGTGCCATAATTCCTATTTTTAAAATTAGATATCAATTTAATTTGAATAATATCCTCTCATCTAGTTTTCCGAAATAAAATCCAATTAAGTCTTTTCTCCGGTTTTCATAATTAATGTTAATTTGATTAATATCAACTCAAATGTGTTTGTAATTTAATTTGTTTAGTTCAACTTGAATCATAAAGTTATGCGTTTATATGCTCTCACCAGTTTCTTTTCTAATTAATTAATTAATTAGTGTAATTTGTACATAGAGAATTGTATATAAAATTTGACTAAGTTCTACTTCGTCTTTATAAATGCAAATATAATATGAGTTAATTATAATTAGGGATACTCTCTTTTGAATATCTTTTACATTGGTTTTCTAAATTAAAATAAATGAAAGCCTATCGTTCTTTTATTCCTTTATAATATAAATCTCCCGATAGCTGTATCTTTTCAACCCTAGCTCCATTTTCCGTGTTTCTTTCTTTCTCGGGATCGTAGCAACGAGCCTTATCCTTTAGTTCGCTCTTTTAAAGCTTTTCTTTTGCTTGCCCTATCGATTCTTAGTCGTTCTTGTTTGTTTGCTTGCTTGTATGCTTGGGCCCGATGCTTGTGTGACGTTAGAAGGACCGTGATCGAAGAGCTTTGAAGATTTAGAATTTCAAGAATAAGAATTGAAGACTCTGAGCAGCTATTCTCTAAAAGAAAGGCAAGTGTTTCCTTGATCATTCTTTTGTCCTAGTAATCACAATAAATATAACTTTTTCTTTATATGCATGCATGTGTCCTAATTTTGATGGATCCTAATTAAGGATATGCCTAGTCTTTATGATCATTCCTTGTCAACCTAGGTTTTATCTTTATCGTTGGGTAGCTATTGCTTAGTTGCTATAACTGGTTCCGGTTCGGGAATAATATATAACCATGATGATGACAATGATGATGTTACACCTGTTTTATCCATGTTGATGCTCTTTGTGTTGTTAATCACAAGATTATATGTTTAATCGGAACATGGAGAACCACCCAGGAAAACAGTGCAACCACAATACTATATGGCTCTAGTCTTGGCTAATTAATTAGAGACTCTAGCTTATGATAATCTTACCGAAAGGGCAAGAGGGGTTGCATCGTCGGGGTATAGCTCGGTCCTCTTGAGGGTATGATATGGTCCTGGGTAAGGCGTCTACCTCATTAGGGAGAGTTATGACCGCTTTGACTTGAAACCTTAGCGGATTATCATAAGTTAGGGAATCTTTGTAAAGGCCTTGTAGTGAATCCCTTGCCACTCACCTCGGAAGTGTTTAAGAGGCTAGCTACCTCAGACAAATTGGGAGACACAAATTGTGGGTAAAGTGTACAACCTCTGCAGAGTAAATACTGATATATCAGCTGTGCTCACGGTTAAGAGCAGCTTGGACCCTCACATGATAATTGAACTCGAAGATGAATTAAATCGTGGACCATGGTTATGGTTGTGGTTATCGTGGACCATGTTTATAGTTGTGGTTATACTTATGCTGTATCTCTTCTATCTCTTTTAATATGGGTTTTTTGGTATGAACTTATACCTTAGCAATCAGGTGCTAATAAAACTTGACCAACTAAAATTGCTTATCGCAGTAAGCCAGTCCACCTTTCCTTGTTTTTGGCCTTCATGTCATATAATTCCCAACACTTGCTGAGTACCAACCATAAGTGTACTCACGCTTGTTATAATTGCTGCTCAGAGGAGAAAGTGATGTGAAGTCTTTTGAAGATGATGCTGAGTTCTAGGCCAGCGCAACCCCCGGTCGATTGCCTGTGAAGCTTGGAGTCTTCGTTACCAGGATAAGCTGTATAACTCTGATAATCTTAATAGTCTTTTAATTCTCTTTTCGTGATACCGTTGCTGATTATTCACTGATGAAGTCACTATATGTATGGAACTTGATCCTGGCATAGATATAGTTATGCATTCGGTTTTGTCCTTTAAAAACCGGGTGTGACAGATTATGACCTAGAGATTCACTATCATCCGGGCAAGTTCAATGTGGTAGCGGATGCTCTGAGCAGGAAGAGCTATGTTAACATGGCCGTGGCTTTCCAGATGCCTCAGGAGTTATGCGAGGAATTTGAGCAGTTAAATCTGGGTTTCTTGCATCACACCTCGAGTGCATCGTTCGAGGCAGAACCCACTCTAGAGGCAGAGATCCGGCAGCATCAGAAAGAAGATAAGAAGCTGCAGGAGATCCGTGAATTGCTCAAGGTTGGCAAGGCACCTCATTTCAGAGAGGATGATCAGGGTACCTTGTGGTACAAGGGCCGGATATGTGTGCCAGATGTAAAGGATCTCAGGAAGATGATCTTGAGTGAGGCTCATGATACGGCATATTCCATTCATCCGGGCAGCACGAAGATGTATTATGATCTCAAGGAACGATTCTGGTGGTATGGAATGAAGCATTCTGTTGCGAAGTACGTGGCTATCTGTGACACTTGCCAGCGTCTCAAGGCAGAGCATCAGAGGCCAGCAGGTCTATTGCAACCATTGAAGATTCCAGAGTGGAAATGGGAGGAGATCACCATGGACTTCATTGTGGGATTGCCTCGTACTCAGAAAGGGTACAACTCTATATGGGTAGTAGTGGATCGGTTGATGAAGGTTGCTCACTTCATCCCGATGAACACTACTTACTTCGGCGCTAGACTCGCAGAGTTGTACATCTCCAGGATCGTCTGTCTGCACGGTGTTCCAAAGAAGATCATATCTGACCGAGGATCTCAGTTCACTTCACGGTTCTGGGAGCAGTTGCATGATTTGCTGGATACGAAGCTGCATTTCAGCACTGCTTATCATCCTCAGACAGATGGGCAGACAGAGAGAACCAACCAAGTGTTGGAGGATATGCTTCCAGCCTGTGCTATTCAGTATGGTACCAGCTGGGATAAATGCCTGCCGTATGCAGAGTTCTTATACAATAACAGCTATCAGGCCAGTCTGAAGAAATCTCCTTTCGAGGCCCTATATGGTCGGAAGTGCAGGACTCCGCTGTACTGGGATCAGATTGGCGAGAGGCAGGTGTTTGGTCCAGATATTGTTGAGGAGGAAGAACAGCTGGTACAGCAGGTGCGAGAGAACCTGAGGGTCGCACAGACTCGCCAGAAGAGTTACGCGGATGTTCGTCGTCGAGATCTGACCTTTGCAGTGGGTGATCATGTGTACCTGAAGGTCTCGCCGATGAGAGGAATCCACAGGTTTAATGTGAGAGGGAAGCTAGCCCCTCGATACATTGGTCCGTTCAAGGTGTTGGAATGGAAGGGTGAGGTGGCATATCGTTTGGAGTTACCTCCCAACCTCTCGGGAGTGCATGATGTGTTCCATGTGTCTCAGCTGAAGAAGTGCTTGAGGGTGCCAGAAGAGCAAGCACCGCTAGAAGGGTTGAGTGTGCAGGAGGATCTGGCCTACATCGAGCATCCGGTGAAGATTCTGGAGACATCCGAGAGAGTTACCAGAAACAAGAAGATCAAGATGTGCCGTGTTCAGTGGAGTCATCACACGGAGTATGAGGCTACCTGGGAGCGAGAAGATGAGCTGAGGAAGACATATCCCGATCTCTTTGCTAGCTAGCCTATTCGAATCTCGGGACGAGATTCCTGTAAGGGGGGTAGGTTTGTAACACCCTAATGTAATTTTCCTCAATTCTAATGAATTTATTTTGGCTCAAATAAAATTTCCATGGCTTTCTCTAATTTATCTTGCATTTAAAGTAATTTATAACACAAGAAAATAAAATTTATTATAAGGTCAACATGTTTGTGCATTCATGCTGGAGCATTGTTTTCCTTGTGTGGAGTTTATAGGGTTTGAATTCGAATTTATTGAATTCAAATAGTGTGTTTGAATAGTTTGAGTGTGGAAAAGAAAGAAAGAGAAGAAGAAGAAAAACGAAAGAGCCCAGCAGCCAGCCCAAGACCACCTCTCCCCTCTCTCCCCTTCTTTCTTCTTTCCACATGGGCCACGCCGGCCCACTCCCTTTCTCTCCCGGGCTCCCTCTCCTCTACCTCCTCTCCACGCGGCCAACCCGAGCTCCTCTCCCTATCTCTTTTCTTTCTCTCACACTCAGCCGGCCCGGCCCACGTGCGTTCCCTCTCCCCCGCTCTCCCCTTTCTCTCCAACACCCGGGGCCCGCACGTCAGCTTCTTCTTCCCCTTCTCCTTCTCCTCCCCTGTTTCTTTCCCCGCCGGCCCGGCCGCCCGTCGCTGGCCGTGGCCCCGCTCCGCCGCGCCCCTGGGCCCTCTTCCCCGAGCCGCACGTCGGTCCCATCCCCCGCCTGGATCCTTCTAGAATCGCACCTGCGCTCGGATTAGATCGGGCCGTAACGAGACCGCGGGAAGCTCGGGGTCCGTTGCACGGCCGGCCCGCACGCCGAGGCTGCCAGCCTCCCCCTCTCCTCTTATCCGTAGCCGCCCCTCGGGCCACCCTAAGCCGCAGCAAAACCCCAACGCACCCGAGCCCCCGCACCGCCTGTTCGCCGCTCCGATTTGAGCAGCCGCCGACGTTGCCCGCCCCCTGTGCCACCGCAATTCACCCTTGCCGGCGCATCTTCGGCCTCCCCAACCCCGGCACGGCCTTCCCCGTCCGCGTGCGCCGCTGGCCGAGGTGCCAGGAGCCCTGCAGCGTAGCCCGAGGCTCGCTCCCCACGAGCGCCGGCTTTCCTCCCCGCCAGGCTCCGTCGAGGTCACCACGCCGCCGCGTTCCAGCCTGTCCCGAGTCTCGGTGAGCACTGCACTACCTCCCTGGTCCCTTTTGCGCTATTTCCCGTAGACCGTAGGTTAGCCCTGCAGCCGGAGCGCTGAACGTCGGCGAGCCCCGCCGCACCGACCCGCCTCCGCCGCCGAGCGTGCCGTCGGCTCGTGCCAACCGCCCAGATGGGTTGCGCACGCCACGAGCTTTCTCCCGGACTAGGTCTCATCCAAAGCCGAGCCCGGACGGCCGGGATCGGTCTGCGCCGGCGAGGCGCCGCCGCGGAGACTGGGCTCCGGTGAACACCCGCCGCTCCAAGCGCCCGTTGACCTGAGCCGTGGATCAGGGCCGTCCGATTGTGATCTAACGTTCCTAGTTAGAGCGTACCGCTTCAGCCTCGTTTTCTTGCTAAAGAGCCCCTGCCCTTTTGAGAAATCAACCCGCAGTCCACCTGTAGTTCAAGAATATTTGCAGATGGGTCCTGTTTTTATCTTTTAGACCCCTCAGCTTCCTAGAATTAGTGCCCGCTACCCTAGCCATGAGTTTTAGCAAGCCAGACCCCAGATCTAGCCTTTAATTATGTTTGGGTTCCTGGTTTTTGCACAGAACCCCTTGGTTTTCCTGTTTTCTTACAGAAAAGCCCCTGGACCTTGTTTTAACCCTAGATTTCACGTCTTAGCTCCGTTTTAGGCGGTTTTCGCACTCACGCGAACATTGTAACGTGTAGAATAGTTCTATCATAGTTTTGTGTGCTATTTTTATGTAATGTTGTACTGTTTCTTATCTTTTGTCTTTGTTTGTATGTATGTGTATGTATTGGACCATGTTTTGGCGTTGCGATCGTGAGTAGACGCTGAGCCTTTGGACGAGTACCAGGAGCCCCTTTCTGCAAAGCAGTTTGAGCAGCAGCAGGAGAACTTTGAGGAAGGCAAGTATAACATGAATATCCTATCACTTTTAAATAAAATTTCATACTGCATTTTAATTCTATATGGCTATAAGGACTTCCTAGCCACTTTATCCTTTATATAAATACCTTGGGTTGCATTATGGTTAGTTGTGCTAGGTGCTGCGCTCTCACACACCTCGGTCCTTTTTAATTAATTTGATTAATGGTTATATGCAACTTAATTCTGAGGGTGGCCCTCTGTGCTGTGTGCTTGAGTGGCTCACGTCTCGTTAAAATATGTTTTTGTTAGAAACTTGGTTTAGGGGGTCAGCACGGTGCTTAGTGCTTAGTTGGCCACTCTCCATAAGGATCGGTTCATAGAGCGACAACCTGGGACAACCGCACAACCACAAGACTGGAATGGGACGGTCTTGACTTACTAATTAGGTCATTTTGGTTTGGGAGTAACTTACCTGCGGGGCAAGAGGGGTGGTAAGCTTCAATGGTCCCTGCTCCTCCGGCTTGGTCTGTGCTGTGTGTCTTGTACCCCCGTGAGGTGGGCCCCATCGTTGCTGATCCAGAATCCTTAGCGGTTACACCTTACTAACGTGATCCTTTGTAACGGTCTCGTAGTGTGCTTGCTAGCCATCTCACCTAAGGAAGTGTGATGAACAACTAGCATAGCTCACGACTTGTGGGTAAAGTTGTGCAACCTCTCAAGAGTGTAAAACTGATATATCAGCTGTGCTCACAGTCATGAGTGGCCCAGATCCTCCGTCTGATTAGTGGGGTTTACCTTGGTGGTTTGGCTTGGTTTTTCAGTAGTCTAATGATTAACTTTGATTAATTATTATGTAACTTGGGTTATGGTAATTCATCCACTTGTAGTAAATAGCTTTAATAAAATTCTGCCAAGGTTAAAAGCTAATGCAGTGAGTCAGCTAACCTTAGAGCCTTATAACTCGTGTTATACTTGTTGAGTACAAGTGGTGTACTCACACTTGCCTCTTCCTCTCTTCTGTTCTCTTTGGGATATCTTCGACTGCTGCTCAGTACCAGGTGACGTGGAGAACTACATCAGCGGACTCGACGATTTCTAGGCGTTGTCTCCCAGCCGACCTCCCTGTGGCGCCCTATTCTTCATGTATTTATTTTACGCTTCCACATTCCTTGAACTGATTCTTGATTCAGTTGTAATAAAGATATTCATCTATAATTTATACGCTTTTATTTCGAGATACATGTTGTGATATCTTGATGATTCTGTTGTATATATGCGTGACTTGATCCTGGCGCATATATGATTGCTCGATTTATGTTCTTATAAATCGGTTGTGAAAAGTACTGCAAGTGAAGTTTTTACACAAGCTTACTTACAACTTAACCAGGCTACACACCAAAAATCACAAGCAATAGAGTTAGCATGCAAAAGTTACTTATAGGATACCCTTTTGCTAAACTTTAAAATAACTCAAAAAGCATTTGGTTTCAAATCAGACTCTAATAACCAAAGTTGTAGAGCTAAACTTCTGGAGTACAACAAAACTAGTTTGACAATTTTTGGAATTTTTCTACAAATTCCTATGGATTTTCAAATTTGGCTGATTTGAAATGGGGTGGGTACTGATTTTTCATAGAAAGGCTCCTGGAAAGATTGAAATCCTTGCAATTGGGTCCTTGGCCGGGTTTTACAGAGAAGCCGATCGACGGCGACCAAATTCCGGTGAGGGGACTCACCGGCGGCGAGGGGAAAGTGGGGGAAAAGGTTCAGGAGCTCACGGCGGTCACGGTGGTGGCCGGTGTTGAGGAAGAGAGGGGCTGAAACGGCGAGTCGACGGCGAACAGGGGCAGGCGGTGGGGCTCCGAGGGACGACGGCGACGTTCTGGTGGCCGGAGTGCAGGAGAGCGGCAGGGAAGTGGTTAGAAATCTTCCACCCGATGATATGGTGCCAGTGGTGTGCTTGGCAGGGGTTGAGAGGCGGCGGAGCGTCGGGACGTCGGCGAGACCGAGCGGCGGCGGAGCTTAAGCTCACCGGTGCTGTGGTCTGGGCTGCTCGAGTGCGGGAAAGTGAAATTGGATGGGTCTGTGAGCCTCAGTGGGTTGCGGCGGTGTTACTGGAGCACTGGATCGCGGGTGGGTGGCGGCGGAGGCGGCTGACGACGGCGGGTAGGAGCTGCGGCGGAGCTCCGGCGAGGAGTAGCGCTCGGGAAGAAGGAAGACAGTGGAAATGTGAGTGCGTGAAGGCAAGAGTGAGTTCACTGGGAGCTCAGGGAGGTGCTTCAAGTCGAGGAGGAGGCACGGCGAGCGAGGGCAGGTGCTGGCAAGCCAGTGGGAGGCGTGGCGCTCTCAGGCGTTGCCGGCGCGAT
This sequence comes from Panicum hallii, assembly GCF_002211085.1. NCBI lineage: Eukaryota > Viridiplantae > Streptophyta > Magnoliopsida > Poales > Poaceae > Panicum > Panicum hallii. The sequence continues at coordinate 34,680,935 of NC_038046.1, read as the reverse complement.
GTGGAGGGGCGCGGAGGGGCCAGCGGAGGCCGGGCAGGTGGTGGCCGTGGCGCGGAGAGAAAACAGAGAGAGGGAGGGGCTGGACGTAGATGATGAGGACTAGTCTGCAATTTTCCAAAAATGCAGGGACTCCACTGTAAAGCCAAAACAACTTTCAAACCATAGCTCAAATGGAAATGTGCCCAAAAGCAAAAGTGTAGAGCTTAACAAGATCTACAACTTTTCTTTAAGGTTCAGTTTCAAAAGAGTTAAGAATTTGAATCTATTTTAAAACTTGGCAAAATTTTAAACTTCAGAGAAATCCTATTTAAAATCTACACTCCAATTGAATCCTTAGGGTAGTTTCACTTCTATCTGTGGTTTAAAAGTAAGTTCTTGCCTTTTTGCAAAACAACCTTCACATGTTTTGTTTTTTCCTACCACTCACACACATTTTGCACAAAAGGACCTAAACTTTTCATAATTACAAAAATACCCTTTTCCCTTTGCATTTAAGTCTTTAAACACACATACAAGATCAAACACATAAACTTCATGGTAGAATCTAGTGTGTCTTAATTCCAAGTACCTGAATGTCACAACGCGATTCCCTTTTCTGCACATGATGGACTTGTTCCGCCAAGTCCGGGCGCGCCTTCCATAATGAATCGAGATATCTAGCCTCGGCTTCTTCCAAGCTGCACAACCGCTGAACACTGCACTTCTGAGAACGATTGAGTCCATCAGGGCACCATCACGGACGATGATACTTGTCTTCTTCTTCATCAAGGTCCACCCTCCCTTGTGGCGATCGAGCCTGCCCTTGCTGAGTTGGAACAGGTCCCAAACGCCGGAAAACTGAGACCCCCTTTGCATCTGGTTTCACGGGTCTGCACTCTGGGCAGTCTCTAGTAGTAGGCAATCGACTCATACCAGAATCCCAATAGTACCTGAAAAATGGGCAATGTCAATGATCACGCGCATCTTCATGCTTCTTCAAACGCTTCCCAGTACGACGCTCGTACTCTTCTTCCTCTGATTCCCGCCGGAGACGCTGTTGGTACTGGTATTCGTACTTCTTGAGAAGATCAGAAGAAGTTGGCCGTTGATTCCTAACATGCCTCACTTGTTCTTCTGTGACATAACCCTTTTCTTCCCTTTGGGGCTGATCGCTACGATCAGCCTCTTTATTCTTGGTTTGACAGCGTGACGCTATCCCCGCCATGTTGATGCCGAGCGTGAAAACCAGCTGCCGCCTTGCAGATCGATCATAACCCTCCACCATGTTCACACTAGGGAAGGGCTGAGTATCGATCTTCAGGGCGGTTTGGCCCAAGATCAATCGGTCCTGCTCGATAGCCGATTGAATCTGCCGATGGAGCTCCTTGCAGTCGCTCGTAGTGTGGGTGAAAGAGTCATGCCACTTGCAATATGATCTCCCTTTTAGCTCTTGCACCGTAGGAGGCTTATATCCTTCCGGAAACTACAACTGCTTTTCTTTTAACAACAGATCAAAAATCTGTTCAACTTTGCTCACCTCGAAGTCAAACCCTTTCGCAGGCCTAGTTTGCTTCACCCACTTGCAGGACACAGGTTTGCCCCGCAAGTCCATTCTGCAACTGCCACCTCTTGTTCCTCCCCAGAGTCTTTAGCTTCCTCTGCATCGACCAACGCCACTTGATGCTTGAACTTATCTTGATACAGCTCTAGGTAGCGCTGCTCGTGCGTTGTTAGCTTCTACACCAAATGTGCCAAAGAGGTAAACTCCAACTAGAAAGCTAAATCTCTAATCGGCTTCAGTAACCCCAAAGATGCCAACTCAACTGCCTCCTTTTCTAAAATCCGTGTCGAGTAGCATCGGTTCTTCACTTCTTTAAAGCGTCGGACATATTCCTCCATAGTTTCCCCACGCTTCTGCCATACTTGCACTACGTCGGCAATTCCTGCTTCTGCAGCTTTCGAATGATACTGGATATGGAATTACTCCTCCAGCTGCTTCCAAGTGCGAATCGAATCAGGGCCTAATGAAGTGTACCACCCAAAGGCTGGCCCTATAAGAGATTGTGAGAAAAACCTTAGTCGCAAAGGATCCGATACCGAGATCATCCCTAGTTGCGCCAAGTATCGGCTCACGTGCTCGATAGAGCTAGAACCTTCCGTTCCACTAAACTTAGTAAACTCAGGAAGCCGATACTTAGGCGGCAAAGTAATTAGATCGTAATCACTTGGATACGGCTTGGTGTAGCCGATCGTTCTCCTCTTTGGTAAGATGCCAAACTGAGCTCTCAGAATGGTACTGATCTGCTCCGCCATCTGTGATCCTGGGGCCGAGTGCGCACTATTGTGACTCGGCCCGGTGGCATGGGCTGCCAGCCAAGCTTGTTTATCCGCATCCGCCCTAGAAACTCCTCCAGCTACCCTCTGTGCTGAATGTACCGGATTACTGCTATCCGGTATATAAGCACACATATATCCATGAAGGATCTCCCTGGGTGGCTCACTGAAGAACTGGTGATCCACGAGATCACCTCCCACCTTGTAAACCACGTAAGCCGGAGAGCCATGTGATTCCGCAGCCGCGAGCGCATAAGGCAGTGGTGGCCTAGCTTGGAATGGCAAATCCCCCTTGTGACTCCCCAAAGTAGGTCCCGTTGGAGAGTGTTGATGCTTCATAATCTCCTGGACCACTCACAGGGCAACGCGCTCAAAAGCGTTAACCAAGCTCTCAGAGTGTCAGTGTAGCGAGTAGGCTACCGCGTAGTTTACTTCTTGCCGTAGAGCTCCGGTACAATCCTCAGATGGGATGGACAGATCCACTCCTTCAAGGGCGCCTTCGGGTGAAAACCCCTTCCACCTGACGCCGTGGTGGCGGGTCCTCTCGAAAGAGCCGATGAGATCAGCTTCGAATTGAGCCTTAATCTCATCATATCTCTGCTTTTGTTCAGCAGACAGCTCCTCGTAGGTGATCGATTCATCCCTTGCCATCCCATCAACAACAGCTAATGGAGTCGAAGAAGATGACGAAGTCGATGAAGATGAAGATGTCGATGATTGTCCCACTGGGCGTGCCAGAATATGTTGTCGGTCAAAACCCACCGGCGAGCAGTGACGGGCAACACGAAGAGCCGGGAGGCTCCCGGAACTACTGGTAGGCCCCGGTCCCTCGGTCAACTGCCCGAGATCCGGCACACATCCTGGCTTCGAAGTCGCTAGGCGTGCCACCTGACCTTGTACCTGATCAGGAAGGTGCTATGTGTTAGTTTCCTGCATACACAGACACGCATAAACATTAGTCCTTGCCGTGATCGGCTCATCGGATGTTCCCCCGCATCGGCTGTAAAGAGCCGATTGTGTTCAATACCGGATCGGATCTATAGATAAAGTGTACCCATCTGATGATAAAATAAATCTCGCCCCGCAAACCTTAAGCTAATCCAATCTACAACGGTTAAAGCTTTCATTGCATAACCAGAACATCCTACACGTGATCAAGCCTAACAAATACATGAGGTAACGAAATAACAACCTAAATAAAGGCCTTAAAACCAACTAGAAAGCCGATTCCCGGAACAATCTCCTTTTAAGCTACCATAAAACACCAATCATACTGCCGGAACGTTCATCCCATTTGAAGGGCCTAATTATGCAGATATTAAACTAAACCTTTGATAATTAAAGACTAACCATAACAGATTGGATCTACTAAACAAGAACAGAGCAAGAAGGCCGCCTTCACATTCGAGATCGGACGCGACGACAGCTGAACGCTTATAGGTAACAGAGGATGATTAAAGCGTGGTAAGACTAATATTACTCTATACACGTTAAGATAACTAGTGTTTCTCGCCATCAACAATGTTTCAGAATGAGAAACACAAAAAGGCAGGTAAGCAGAGACGCCGCCGCCCCGATCACGCAAGACGTGATCGGGGCTGCACGGCACTTACCCGAGAAACCCTAAAACAGGGGAGGTGATGCGCCGAGAGTTGTTGATGAATGATTGATTTTCTTATTGTTTACCCATGATACATATTTATAGTCCGTAGACTTTCCTTTCCTAACCAACCCTAACCAAACACGACACAAATCTTAATTATCTCTATCTAAAATGTTTAATCATACATACCTCTGCATAGGGTCCGATTTGCAAGCCCATTATAACTATCCTTCAAATCCATCTTGCTCCACGGCCCACTTTCCAGCCTGTCTAAATTATGGCGATAACAGGTACTCAGTTTACATCTCGGTTCTGGCAGAAGTTGCATGACTCAATGGACAAGAAGTTGAACTTCAGCTTCGCCTATCATCCGCAGACTGATGGGCAGATAGAAAGGACCAACCAAGTGTTGGAAGATATGCTTAGGGCTTGTGCCCTAAAACATGGTGGCAGTTGGGATAAGAGTTTGTCCTTCTCAGAGTTTTCTTACAACAACAGTTATTAGGCAGTCTGAATATGGCACCGTTCGAGGCATTGTATGGCAGGAAGTGCAGAACTCCGTTGTATTGGAGTGAGACAGGTGAAAGTCAGTTGTTTGGGCCTAAGATCATTAAAGAGGCTGAAAGATAGGTACAGATTGTCCGTGAGAATTTGAAAGTAGCTCAGTTGAGGCAGAAAAGCTATGCAGATACTCAATGACGGGAGTTGACTTTTGAGGAAGGAGACTATGTGTATCTGTAGGTGTCACCTATTAGAGGTTTACGTAGATTCAAGGTCAAAGGGAAGTTGTCGCCTCATTACATTGGCCCGTTTCGGATCTTAGAACGGAAAGGCGAGGTAGCTTACCAACTAGAGCTACCTGCGCAACTGTCAGACATGCATAACGTGTTCCATATATCACAGTTGAAGAAGTGTTTGAGGGTGCCAGAGGAATAGTTATCATTGGAGGAACTGGATGTGCAGGATTATTTGACTTATATGGACCACCCGAACAAAATACTGGACACAGCAGAAAGAATCACCCGGAGTAAGAGGATGCGGATGTGTAGGGTTCAGTGGAGTCACCATGCAGAGGATGAGGCTACTTGGGAACGAGAGGATGAGTTACGGGCAGAATTTCCCCAGCTCTTTGCTAGCCCAACCGAATCTCGAGGACGAGATTCCTTTTAAGGGGGGTAGGTTTGTGACACCCTAATTTTCAAACTAGGAGTTTAAACAAACTTTGTTAGGATCTATTTAGGATTCATAAGGTTTTAATTGAAATTCCTTTTGATTTTAGAGCATTTATCATGAATTAATATCAATTTAATAAAACATAAAAAGAAATATAAGAAAATATAGGTTTTGTGCATTTCATGCCCTTTGCATTGTTTTATTGGTTGTCTTCCATTTGAATTTAAAATTCAAATGCATTTGAAAAATATTTATTTTCCCTCTCTTTTTCCTATTTGGGCCGGCCCACTTTCCTTTTTCCTTTTTCCCTTTCTTTTCTACTCTTGCGGCCCAGCCCACGGCCTCCCCTCCTTCTTCCCTTCTCTCCCTTCCCTCCCGCGCACGGCCCATACGCTTCCCCCAGCCCAGGTCGCCTGCGCGGCCCGCTTTTCCTTTCCTTCTCCTCCTCTTCCGCTGACCACCGGGGCCCACCCACCAGGGTCATCCCCAACCTTGAGCTAGGCTCGGGCTCGAGGCCGAGTCCGACCCCCGGTGCAGCGCTGCTGCTCCACCGCGTGGGGCCATGGGCCCGCACGCCTAGGCCGGCTGCTGCCCCTATTTTAAGGCCCCGACCCGCGCCCTAAATCCTCCTCCTCAACCCGTAGCCACCACCTCAGCTGCAAACCCTAGCAACCCGTGCCTCCACTGTCGGTGTTTTACCGGCTGCCCACCTAAGGGTATACCCAAGGTGGTAAATTTAGGTGAGGAGACGCCGAGATCAGGAACTCGTAGGTGCAAGGAACACAAGATTTAGATAGGTTCGTGCCGCGACGTGCGTAATACCCTATGTCCTGTGTGGTGGTTTGTATTCCCTTGGGTGTACATGTTGTGTTTTGAATGGGTCCCTGCCCCCCCCTTATATATCCGGAAGGTCAGGGTTACATGGATCTAGTCAATACTAGCCAAGGAATCGTACCCGGGTATAACTCGAGTAGTTTCCTTCTGTACCGACTAGGTTTATCTCCTACTCAAATGAGTAGAAAACAACATAAATAAGAGATAAGATGGGCTTTATCTCTTAACCCTGTTTAAACTACATTATGTACATAGCCCCGTAGCCCCGGGTCTAACAAGCCCCCGAGCTCTTCGTAGCTGAGTACTGCAGGCTTCTCGAGTACTTTCGAAGCAGTCTTCGTCTTCTCTTGAAGCTCCATCTTGAAGTTCTTCTTCGAGTACTTTCTTGGCCACATCGAAGCTATGAGGTGCTCATGCCCCGAATTACTTCTTTGGTATGGTATTGTTATCACCATAATTTGGACAGGCTGGAAGTGCGCCGTGGAGCAAGATGGGTTTTGAAGTTAACTATAATGGGCTTGCGAACCGGATCCTGTGCAGATGTTTTGGGCCCAGGGAGGCCGTGTATCTAGATGGATATGTTTAAATAGTTTAGGTATAGATAGTTAAGATTCGTGTCGTGTTTGGTTAGGGTTAGTTAACAAAGAAAATTCTACGGACTATAAATATGTATCATGAGTAAACAATAGACAGAATAATTCATCAACAACTCTCGGCATATCACCTCCCCTGTTTTAGGGTTTTCTCGAGTAAGAGCCGTGCAGCCCCGGTCATGCTCCGCGTGATCGGGGCAGCATCACCCTTGCTCGTTTACTTTATGTGTTTCTCGTTCTGTAGTATTTGTGGCAGAACCAACCTGAATTACACCGGCTCAAGTACGCAAGTCCTCTCTTGAGGGCTACCTCGTGCTTCAAACAGTATAATCCTTTGGCCTGTTGGGTAACGTCCCGATAAACCACCGAACGCAGGATCCAACAAGGTACCTCGCACGAAGGCGAGTCCAGAGATATAACAGCCATTACACTTTACATCACAGGCAGTTATATTACAAAAGTACACCAAACATCATCAGTTCCCAGTGAAGGGAGATTATTACAAAACAGGTTTAAGTTTTTAAGCCAAAGCAGCGGAGTTTAAAAGCGTAAATATTGTACACGTCGTTATTACAGATATCATGCTAGCCCTGGCATGATATCACTCAGTAGAATCGGTGTTGGCCGGGGACGGATCCCACTCCACGGACCAACCATCAGGCAAGGGATAGGGCCATGGTGTAATGAATGCTGGTTCATCAGGGAGATTACCTGAAGTAAATCAACAAAAGCAAGGCTGAGTATACTAATACTCAGCAAGACTTACCCGCTCATGGTATACTTAGCCTTGTATCTAGACTTATGCAGGCTTTTCCGGTTTTGGGTAAAGTTTTCAGCTGAAAAGCAACAAAGAGTAGATCCTTAATTTCAACTTTTAGCTTTCAGATTCTAGTTGATTAACCATTCTAGGTAAGCACCTATAACTACTCACACATGGTAGAATCTTTAATCAAACATCATCTTTAATAGTCACAAGTTCCTCTTGTTACTCTATGTGGCAAAGGGGGTAAGCAGTCTCATTCATCATGAGAGGCGGACGATTCCTAAATCGAGATTCAAAACCTTGCAAGGGTAAACCTAACACACATGCTTGGAACACCAAAGGGTCGTTCCGAAGCAACCATTTGCCTTTCATTCCGACTCGTGGATCAGATCCACCACAAGCGACTGCAGGACCATACGCACTTCCAAAATGCAGGACGTACGTCTGTAGCGCGACTACAAAACCCGTACTCCTGGTTGCCAGCAACACGTATTCCTACTTGTCGAACAGAGTAACCAAAAGAAGCAAATACATGTGGTGGGAGGTATGTCCACTCCTCGGGCCGATTGGTTACTAGGCTTACCGCTTACCATATTTCACGGCATGTGGTTAGTACTTTCAAACACTTAACCACCGCTACCACACACTGCGACCTTATCAAGTTCCACAACACAGACGGGATATCATCTCAACCATGATACCTCATAAAACTCCCGTCCGTCATCCTTATAATGATAACAGGAATGTAACCATCACAATTCCTATATCGCGCGAGTGACAGGAAATCACTCGACTTCTACCGGTCCTATAAGCAGAGCAGCTATTCGGACTCAAGTACTAATGTTCAATACATCGGTTCCTGGAATTATGCAGCTAAGGTTTTCAAGCAACTCCTAAGAACTTAATGCATAAAGACATATATAAGTAGTATAGTTTGCAGTGTAATAAAGTAGGGGTTATGTCCGGGGCTTGCCTTCGCTAGTGGGGCTGGGATTAGTCAAATTAATATCTTCCGAACCTTGGTTCGGGGCTTCAGAGAATTCCGCGACAAAGTTTCCGGGGTCTTCAGAACAACCTCCTTCTGGTTCCGGAATAAGCTCGTAGTCACCGTCAGCGAGAGCGGTCGAGTCTATATGAGATGCAAAGTTACAAGTTATGGAATGCATATACTTTTATGTTAATTCACAATAAAGTTGCAATCCAAACCAAAAGAACATTACATTGAAACAAATAACCTAACTATCCTGCACTGGGCAGTCATTTATCGAGTATTAAATAAGTTACTTAGTTACATTAAGTAGCAGGGTTACCTACACCAAACATTTAGCTCTCTACCTTAAGTAGTATGATTATTTTTAAAAAGTCACACTAATCCCACTTAAAAACTCTATTTAATTTAGGAGTTCTACACATGATCCTGGATTGATAATTTGGGGCTATGCTATACTACTCATGAACAAAGCTTTAAATTATTCTCATAAATTTTTATGAACTAGAACTATGGGTCATGAATTTTTCTTTGAATCTAAACTTAAATTCATGGCTGAGGTTACATTAGGCCTCTGACTCTCAAATTTTTATCTTAGATTACACCTGTTGTAACAAAGCTAAGATAAATTTTTCAGCCTTAAATATGAAGGAATACATTTAGAATTAAATTAAGTAACTTTTATCAACATATAACAAAAAGTACTCGAAATCTCAGCAAATGAACAGTAAAGTACTCGAACTTTTTACACAGAGCTATAAATAGCACATACAGTCTAGGTTCCAAATTTCAGCTATAACACATGCCTATAACATGAGATACAATTAAAACACTTATTTTCTAATATTTAATTTACATCAGAAAATATACACCTACAGCTCAAACTTCCTAAATAAAAGTAGTCGAGCTTTACGTAAAGATTCCAACAAAATTTAGTTTGCATTTTTATGATTTTTCCTCGAATAGATACAGAATTTCTAAGTTGACAGCATTATTTACACAAGGGGGTCCGTCGGGTACTATTCAGCTGGGTCTATAGCCTTACAGAAAAACCCCTGGGTTTTCAAGTCTTCTAACCCGAGGTCCCTGGGCTGTGAACCGAAGCAGAGCTACGCGGGGGTGGTCCTGTTCCGGCGACGGCGGTCACCGGCGGCGAGGTCTGAAGGGAGGAAATGGTGCAGGAGCTCACAAGGGTTCCGTTGCACCACGTGTCGAGGGCTGGGGTGGCCGGAATAGTAGAACTCGACGAGGACCCGAGATGGTGGCGGAGGGGTCACCATTGACGGCGAGGTTCCGGTGATCAACATCGGCAAGGAACCTGCGCACAAGAACCAGCATGTCATGGGGAACGTGTAGGTGCAACTAATTGGAAGGATTCGTGTCGGAGGAGAAGCAATCGGCGAAGACAGTGGCGGCGGCGGCGAAGTTCAATACCGGCGATCATCGGGAGGGTGATGTGTTGGACTATAGAGCCAACAGACGGGTCGTGGAGCTTCACAGGGGTGATGTGGTGCTAGCTACGATAATGTGGTGGCGTGGGATGGCTCGGGGTGAGCTGTCCACGAGGAGCAGGAGGCGGCGGCGGACGGTGGCTGTCGGAGACGAAGCTCCGGTGTCCGAGCGGGGAAAAGGAATGGCTGGGAAGCTGCGCGGGGATGATGTGTAGCTGAAATTGGGGTCAGCGCAGGCGGATCAGCGGTGGAGAGGTGGGACGACGGTGAGCTTGAGCTCGCCGGCGTTCGGGTGGAAATGGCAGCGGCATTCCGAGGCGTGGGAGTGGAGAAAGAAGGAAATAACGCGACCATTAGCTCCGCGGGTTAGTAGTAGTGCTCAAGCGCGTGCAAACGCGAGGACCGGGTGCTTGGTTTGGAGCTTGCCATGGCGACAGCTCGGTGGCGGCCGAGCGGCGGTGGCGCGCGCGTGGCGAGCGCAGGAGACGCCAGGGAGGGAGAGGAGCAGAGGTGGGAGAGGCAAGGGGCGACGCGTGGGCATGTGCAGAAGCTGGAGGTGGAGCTCGGGGCGCGGCGCCGGCGGTAAGCGGCGGTGGCAGGAGCGGAACAGAGGGGGAAGCGGTGGTGCCAGAGGAAGACGAAGCAGGGAGGTGTCAGGGGGACTTGTTTGTGATTTCTGAAAAGTTCAGGGACCCCTCTGTAAACTAAAATTTCTCACTGCTACAAAGGTCAAATGAGAAAATTCTCAACATGAAAGTTGTAGAGTTTTTCAAACTCTACAACATTGTTTTAGGGCTTATGTTCAGAAACTCAAAGTTTACAACTTTTTAAATTGCATTTTGAAACAAGGATGGAATTTAAATTAACTTTGTCTTTTCCCTCCTAAATTTGATCAAACTTTGGACATGTTTACAATTTTTCTGCTTTGTCATGATTACTTGCAGTTTTACACATTAACCCTTAGGTAAATCTAAATTTTACTTTTACACTTCAATCTTTTCATATATAGACCCTTATATAATTATGTTAATTACACATAGGTCCTTAGTTTCATACAAAGTCTATTTCTCTTAGGTTTTAACTTAATATTTGTACTTTTCTTCTCTATAGACATTTGATTTTGACATTTAAGAGCATTTTTACACAATTGCACATAGGCACTTATAAAATTCATAATTTACAAATATGCCCCTAGTTCTCTATACAACTCACATACACCTTAGCATGCATACAACCTACGAATACCTAGTGTCTATATTTCTAATTACCTGAATATTACAGCCTTCCCCCCTTAAAAAGAATCTCGTCCCAAGATTCCGAAGCTGAATAGAATTGGATGATTAGATTTGAGTATTGGCTTGAAGGAAGTCTGGGAAATTTCGTTGAAGATAAGACTCTGTTTCCCAAGTCGCTTCTTCCTCGGTGTGATGATCCCATAAGATTTTGTACATCTTAACTGCCCTTCTTCTGGTAAGTCTTTCCTTGGTATCCAGGATTCGAAGAGGTTGTTCGAGGTACGATAGATCAGGTTCAATCTCAATGGCACATGTCTCAACGATTTCTGTGGGTACTTTGACACACTTTCTAAGCTGAGAGACATGGAAAACATCGTGAATGGCAGCTAATTGAGATGGAAGGCGAAGTTTGTAAGCCACTGGGCCACAAACATTAAGGATTTCGAAGGGTCCGACGTATCGAGGTGCTAACTTCCCCTTTATGCCGAAACGTTGGATGCCTTTGGTAGGAGATACTCGGAGATAGACAAAATCTCCTACTTGAAATTGCAAAGGTTTCCTCCTCTTATCTACGTAGCTTTTCTGTCTGGACTGAGCGGTTTTAAGATTAGATTGAATAACCTTAACCTTATCTTCAGCTTCAACGACTAGGTCGGGTCCGAAGATTTTGCGTTCACCGGTCTCTGACCAACTCAGAGGAGTTCGACATCTGCGACCGTATAACGCTTCAAAAGGAGCCATTTGAAAACTAGCTTGATAACTGTTGTTATAAGAGAATTCAGCTAGAGCAAGGCATTTGTCCCAGCTTGTACCATAATGAATAATACAAGCTCGGAGCATATCTTCAAGGATCTGGTTAACTCGCTCAGTCTGTCCGTCAGTCTGGGGATGATACGCGGAGCTTCGAATCAATTTGGTTCCTAGAGCTGATTGCAATTGCTCCCAAAACTGTGCAATAAATTGGGGTCCTCGATCAGAGATGATGGTTTTTGGAACCCCATGCAATCGAATGATTTGTTCCAGATAGACTTCGGCATACTTCTTAGCGGAGTAAGTGGTATGCACAGGAAGAAAATGAGCTGTTTTAGTAAGTCTATCGATAATTACCCATATGGAGTCATGCTTTTGAGATGTGTTGGGAAGACCGACAATAAAATCCATGCTAATGTCTTCCCATTTCCATGACGGAATGGGTAATGGCTGAAGTGTACCAGATGCTTTTAAGTGGCTAGCTTTGACTCTCTGGCAAGTATCACACTCAGATACATATTTGGCAATTTCTCTTTTCATTCTGGTCCACCAAAAATGTTGTCGTAAATCTTGATACATTTTGGTGCTACCAGGATGAATAGAGAATTTGGATAGATGTGCTTCATCAAGGATTTGCTTGCGAAGTTGATGGTCTTTAGGTACAACAATACGATTGTTGAACCATAGAACTCCTTGATGATCGGTGTGAAAACACTTATATTTAGCTTCTCCTTGCGATAGTTTTAGCTTGATAATGTTGATACCCTCATCATGTAGTTGCGACATGATGATTTTATCTCGGAGAGTAGACTTGATCGATAGCAGATTCAGACTACCCTGAGGTATGATCTATAAATTGGGCTTTCTCATCTGGTTGCAGAGAGTGTCACAGAAAGTTGCTACGGATAAACAATGACAGTGTGCTTTGCGGCTAAGAGCATCTGCAACTACATTAGCCTTACCTGGATGGTAGTGTACCTCAAGGTCATAGTCTTTAATCAATTCCAACCAACGCCTTTGCCTCATATTTAGGTCAGCTTGAGTGAAGATATACTTGAGGCTCTTATGGTCAGTGTAGATATTACACTTAGCACCCATAAGATGATCTCTCCAGATCTTGAGAGCCTGGATAACTGCTGCTAATTCAAGATCATGTGTTGGATAATTTTGCTCATGAGTTCGAAGTGCTCGGGATGCATAAGCAATGACCCGGTTATTTTGCATAAGAACACAACCAAGGCCAATTCCAGAAGCATTACAATAGACATCAAAAGGCTGAGTATTATCTGGCTGAGCTAGCACTGGAGCAGTGGTTAAGAGTTTTCTTAAGATATGGAACGCTTTATCACATTGGTCGCTCCAGCAGAATTTAACTCCTTTCTTTAATAGCTCAGTCATAGGTTTAGCTATCTTGGAAAAATCAGGAACGAATCGGCGATAGTATCCCGCCAATCCAAGGAAACTTCGGATTTGATGGACTGAAATTGGAGGTTTCCAGTCCATAACCTCTTGGACTTTGGTTGGATCAACCGATATGCCTTCACTAGAGATAGTATGTCCCAAAAATTTCACACTATCCAGCCTGAATTCACATTTTGAGAATTTGGCATAAAGGCGATGATCACGTAGTCGTTGAAGAACGACACTTAAATGATTAGCATGGTCTTCTTTGGTTTTGGAGTATATTAGAATGTCATCAGTGAAGACCACGACGAATTTGTCGAGTTCCGGCATGAATACTGAATTCATGAGATACATGAAATATGCCGGTGCATTAGTAAGTCCAAATGACATAACCAGATATTCGTAAAGTCCATATCTGGTCGAGAAGGCCGTTTTTGGAATATCACAAGGCCTAATCTTGATCTGATGATAACCAGAGCGTAAGTCAATCTTAGAGAAGACCTTAGCCCCGGCTAGCTGATCAAACAAAATGTCAATGCGGGGAAGAGGGTACTTATTTTTGATAGTAACCGCATTGAGTGAAAGGTAATCGACACATAGCCTTAGGCTATCGTCTTTCTTCTTGACAAAGAGAGCAGAGCAACCCCAAGCTGAGGCACTTGGACGTATATAACCCTTATCAAGAAGATCTTGGAGCTGAATTTTCAGTTCTGCTAATTCATTTGGAGGCATGCGATACGGCCTCTTTGAAATTGGAGCAGTGCCCGGTTGAAGTTCAATGATAAACTCGATGTCTCTATCTGGTGGCATTCCAGGCAAATCATCTGGAAAGACATCGGGGTATTCACATACTATAGTAATATCCTTGACTTTGATATCTGTGATAGCATAAGTGCAAGGGGGTAGACATTCTGGCTGAGGCAGATAAAGAGTAATAGCCCCACGATATGGTGAATCAATTTCGATAACTCGGGAAGATATGTCTAACCGGACTCGATGTTCAGTCATCCAGTTTGTCCCAAGTATAATATCAATACCTTCCAAACTTAGTAAAACCAAATCAGTTTTGATTTCAATGCTACCTAACTGAATTGGCACACTTTTAACCATTTGGTTGCAGGTAATTTTTCCTCCAGGGGCAGAGATCATATATGACCCTTGAGTGAAATAAGGATCAAGTTTTATCCGGTTACCACAGTTGTTACTAATAAAACTATGTGTTGCTCCCGAATCAAATAAAGTAACAACTGGTTTGTGGTGAACAGAAAATGTACCCGACATGACGGGAGCTCCATCTGGAAGTTCTGTCAGAGTGGTGAAGTTAATCCGTCCTTGCCGGACTTGCATCACCGGCTTCTTGCCCTTGTTCTGGTTACCCTGAGTAGAGCTTTGCCCTGGATTAGGTTTCTTAGGCCGCGGACAATCCCTGATGAAATGATCCGCGCTTCCGCAATTGAAACAGCGATAATTGCTGCTTCTCTGTGGCACTTGTTGAACATTTGGCCGTGGGCCAGATGGTTGTGATTGTTGCGGAGGAACGGGAGGTCTATACCTTCCTTGCTGTTGGGGCGGCCTGAAAACCAATCTACCAGTTGGGGCATTCCGCTGCGGTGCTCTGAACGGTGTATGGGGAACAACTCGATACCTCGGTGAGTGAGCACTCGAGGGTCCAGTAGGAGTCTTCCTCTTCTTCTCACCATGATGTGCTATGATGCAATCTTCCTGAGTTAAGGCCATATTAACCAGCTCGCTGAAAGTATTAGCCTTCACAAGATTTAGGCGTTCCTTGAGCTTGGTATTAAGGCCTCGACGGAAACGATCTTGTTTCTTGGCATCGTTATCCGCATGATATCCCGCATATTGACACAGATGATTGAAGTTCTGTGCATACTGCAGGACTGTACTGGTGCCTTGAGTAAGTGCCAAGAATTCATTCAATTT
Organism: Panicum hallii; assembly: GCF_002211085.1. Taxonomy (NCBI): domain Eukaryota; kingdom Viridiplantae; phylum Streptophyta; class Magnoliopsida; order Poales; family Poaceae; genus Panicum; species Panicum hallii. The sequence continues at coordinate 34,665,887 of NC_038046.1, read as the reverse complement.
TCGTTCCAGCAATCCTTCAGGAATATAATGTGCCCTAAAGGCTGCTCGAAACTCATCCCAGGTGATAACATGCCCTGCAGGTTGCATGGCATAGAAATTGTCCCACCAGATCCGAGCAGCACCTCAGAGTTGCTGGGCGGCAAAGGAAGCTTTGCTTGAGTCCGCACAAGGTATTGTCAATAGAGCGAACTTCGATTCAATGATATGGAGCCAAGCATCGGCATCCAAGGGTTCTTCAGCTTTACTGAAGAATGGAGGCTGGGTACTGATGAAATCCTGGTAACTGGCCACGGGAGGATTGCGGTCATCACGACCTCCGCGGAACTGTTAATGTTGCTGGTTCAGTTGTGCTTGAACCAGCAAGTTGAGCAGCTCAGTTTGCCGATCCATATCCTCGGCAAGGTTAGGAGGTGGTGGTGGCGGTTGTTGAGAACCGCTAACCTGATCTGCCCGGAAACCTTCCGGGGTTCCGCGCGTGGCTCCAACCATCTGAAACAAAGGAGATGTCCATCATTAACCATATAGCCTTACTCCCAATTTCAGAAGATATATGACTTAGATAAACAATACACATACTCCATTCAATCATCTCATTTCAGAATCATAAGGATAATGATCAGGATGATAAAATAGGAAACTTATATTACAACACTGGTTCTGATTGTTCTCCGTATCACACATCCGAAAGATCCCTACGCAGGCCATCTATGTTACAACAAATGGCATAAGATCTAGCTAAGTTACATACTACCTAAGTTATTACACTCCCCACAAGTTACATTTAGCTAGTCGACGATTTACGAAACTAGAAATCGTCAAAGTTGCCTATAGACGACTGACTGCCAGAGGGAGAGTGATAGGGACTAAGAACAGGATCCCCATGCTCAGAGTCAATCTCTAAAACACCCTCAATCTCTTCTGGATCTTCTTCTTCTTCCTCAGGTATTATGGGTATAGCGGGAAGTATCGGTTGCTATTGCAGTTCCTCAATGTGAGCCTGGGCATCATCAGCCACAAGTATCAGATCATGAATTTGTGCCTGTAGGAACTCAATAACAGTGTCACGCTGAGTGATAATATGATCACTCTCATTGATCTGATCTTCACGATGGAGGATTGTCTCATCCCTTGCTGCAATGATTTCATCTTTCTGAGTCACCAAAGCTTGTAATTCCACTATTTGGGTCACTTGGCGGTCAGCATTCCGATAGTGGCTTTGAGCCACACCAGTTATCTGATTCATACCGTGACGCAGTAGAATCTGGTAATGATGTTGCACATCCATGAACCTGGTAATAATACGGACGGTTTCTTCAGCCAGATCTCCTAGCATATGACCAAGATGCTCTGTCCGAAAATTCCATTCCGAATTATCAGGATCTATAGTAGGAAATAAACCAATAGGATATGCGGCAACTTCCATCGGATGCTGATTACAGAAAAGTTTGATTGCTTCCAAGGCAGCAGTTTCAAGGGTATCAACCAGACGATATCCAACCACTTCCACTTCTATGGGATGCCATGAGGAGCGGAAAGGGTGTTGAGGAATTGTCATCTTAACCCTGCACCAAGGAACTCCTTCCTCACGATATTCTACCCCATCGTATTGAGGAGGCTCTGTATAGTGGAACAGACTTAAGGATTCCCATAAGAGACGAGGAAACCCTTCCCAATGTAAAGCATTGGTGTGGAAGTGCCCTTCCTGATCCCAAAAGGTATTGGAAGGAGCAGCCATCTGTGACAACATTGCAAATGGTAAGATATATTTACCCTGCGGAAAGCTCACAAGGTAAATGGATTAAGATAGTTGATTCTGATAACAGCAAAGGCTGGAAATCAGATGGATACTTAAGAGCTAAAGATTGCTAGTTACCCCAACCAAGAAATACCAACATGTTACTTATTTATTAAAACAACAAAATTAAGCATTCATTGGATTAAGGAATTATGCATGCACGCACTAATCGATCTCACAACCAAAAATAATTGCCAAGTAATCTTGGTCTTACGTGGTTAGTCTCGGTGGCACAATATAAATACGTCTCTCTCTATTAACTAGTCGATAAGTTCTATCCGTCCTAGTTGCGTAATCGTGGTTAGTGTACCTGCAGAAAACCACAATACATATATATATCCAATGAACCTTTCATGCCAGCATGTCATGAAAGCGTCCCCATTCATTACTGCTCACTATAGAAACAGCATCTGTACAATTACCGCCGTACAGACAACGTTAACATACGTTATCGAAACAACGTATTCACGGGGATACCGCAAAATGCGGGGGTATGAACAGCGATCGCCATACCCTGCGCCGAACCATATACTCCCAATGTAGTCAACCAAAATTGGTACATTGGCAGCATCTCAAGTAAGCCACTGCTTGAGAAACAGCGTTCGGTTCGCATCACCGACAGGAAGGCCAAGCTCCCTCAGTTGGCTGAGGATCCTTACCTTCTTACCTCACGATCGAAGTTGTCGTTACAGAAAGTAAGGTTGGGTTGTGCATAAATTTAAGTTTTAACAGAAAAGTAATGCTGGAAGTTAGAGTTATATATATATATATTACAGCCACCTCTAATCCCCTTAATAACATTACCCTAGGGTTTTACGTACTATACATAAGCCTTAACGAATTCAACATAGTTCGCAAATACTTGACTAATCAACTTTTATACTATAAATTATTTTTAAGGCTAAATATATCTCCAGGGTACACTTGTAAGCTCTGATACCAGCTGTGGCAGAACCAACCTGAATTACACCGGCTCAAGTACGCGAGTCCTCTCTTGAGGGCTACCTCGTGCTTCAAACGGTATAATCCTTTGGCCTGTCGGGTAACGTCCCGATAAACCACCGAACGCAGGATCCAACAAGGTACCTCGCACGAAGGCGAGTCCAGAGATATAACAGCCATTACACTTTACATCACAGGCAGTTATATTATAAAAGTACACCAAACATCATCAGTTCCCAGTGAAGGGAGATTATTACAAAATAGGTTTAAGTTTTTAAGCTAAAGCAGCGGAGTTTAAAAGCGTAAATATTGTACACGTCGTTATTACAGATATCATGCTAGCCCTGGCATGATATCACTCAGTAGAATCGGTGTTGGCCGAGGACGGATCCCACTCCACGGACCAACCATCAGGCAAGGGATAGGGCCATGGTGTAATGAATGCTGGTTCATCAGGGAGATTACCTGAAGTAAATCAACAAAAGCAAGGCTGAGTATACTAATACTTAGCAAGACTTACCCGCTCATGGTATACTTAGCCATGTATCTAGACTTATGCAGGCTTTTCGGGTTTTGGGTAAAGTTTTCAGCTGAAAAGCAACAAAGAGTAGATCCTTAATTTCAACTTTTAGCTTTCAGATTTTAGTTGATTAACCATTCTAGGTAAGCACCTATAACTACTCACACATGGTAGAATCTTTAATCAAACATCATCTTTAATAGTCACAAGTTCCTCTTGTTACTCTATGTGGCAAAGGGGGTAAGCAGTCTCATTCATCATGAGAGGCGGATGATTCCTAAATCGAGATTCAAAACCTTGCAAGGGTAAACCTAACACACATGCTTGGAACACCAAAGGGTCGTTCCGAAGCAACCATTTGCCTTTCATTCCGACTCATGGATCAGATCCACCACAAGCGACTGCAGGACCATACGCACTTCAAAAGTGCAGGACGTACGTCTGTAGCGCGACTACAAAACCCGTACTCCTGGTTGCCCAGCAACACGTATTCCTACACGTCGAACAGAGTAACCAAAAGAAGCAAATACATGTGGTGGGAGGTATGTCCACTCCTCGGGCCGATTGGTTTCTAGGCTTACTGCTTACCATATTTCACGGCATGTGGTTAGTACTTTCAAACACTTAACCACCGCTACCACACACTACGACCTTATCAAGTTCCACAACACAGACGGGGTATCATCTCAACCATGATACCTCATAAAACTCCCGTCCGTCATCCTTATAATGATAACAGGACTGTAAACATCACAATTCCTATATCGCGCGAGTGACATGAAATCACTCGACTTCTACCGGTCCTATAAGCAGAGCAGCTATTCGGACTCAAGTACTAATGTTCAATACATCGGTTCCTAGAATTATGCAGCTAAGGTTTCAAGCAACTCCTAAGAACTTAATGCATAAAGACATATATAAATAGTATAGTTTGCAGTGTAATAAAGTAGGGATTATGTCCAGGGCTTGCCTTCGCTAGTGGGGCTGGGATTAGTCAAATTAATATCTTCCGAACCTTGGTTCGGGGCTTCAGAGAATTCCGCGACAAAGTTTCCGGGGTCTTCAGAACAACCTCCTTCTGGTTCCGGAATAAGCTCGTAGTCACCATCAGCGAGAGCGGTCGAGTCTATATGAGATGCAAAGTTACAAGTTATGGAATGCATATACTTTTATGTTAATTCACAATAAAGTTGCAATCCAAACCAAAAGAACATTACATTGAAACAAATAACCTAACTATCTTGCACTGGGCAGTCATTTATCGAGTATTAAATAAGTTACTTAGTTACATTAAGTAGCAGGGTTACCTACACCAAACATTTAGCTCTCTACCTTAAGTAGTATGATTATTTTTAAAAAGTCACACTAATCCCACTTAAAAACTCTATTTAATTTAGGAGTTCTACACATGATCCTGGATTGATAATTTGGGGCTATGCTATACTACTCATGAACAAAGATTTAAATTATTCTCATAAATTTTTATGAACTAGAACTATGGGTCATGAATTTTTCTTTGAATCTAAACTTAAATTCATGGCTCAGGTTACATTAGGCCTCTGACTCTCAAATTTTTATCTTAGATTACACCTGTTGTAACAAAGCTAAGATAAATTTTTCAGCCTTAAATATGAAGGAATACATTTGGAATTAAATTAAGTAACTTTTATCAACATATAACAAAAAGTACTCGAAATCTAAGCAAATGAACAATAAAGTACTCGAACTTTTTACACAGAGCTATACATAGCACATACAGTCTAGGTTCCAAATTTCAGCTATAACACATGCCTATAACATGAGATACAATTAAAACACTTATTTTCTAATATTTAATCTACATCAGAAAATATACACCTACAGCTCAAACTTCCTAAATAAAAGTAGTCGAGCTTTACGTAAAGATTCCAACAAAATTTAGTTTGCATTTTTATGATTTTTCCTCGAATAGATACAGAATTTCTAAGTTGACAGCATTATTTACACAAGGGGGTCCGTCGGGTACTATTCAGCTGGGTCTATAGCCTTACAGAAAAACCCCTGGGTTTTCAAGTCTTCTAACCCGAGGTCCCTGGGCTGTGAACCGAAGCAGAGCTATGCGGGGGTGGTCCTGTTCCGGCGACGGCGGTCACCGGCGGCGAGGTCTGAAGGGAGGAAATGGTGCAGGAGCTCACAAGGGTTCCGTTGCACCACGTGTCGAGGGCTGGGGTGGCCGGAATAGTAGAACTCGACGAGGACCCGAGATGGTGGCGGAGGGGTCACCGTTGACGGCGAGGTTCCGGTGATCAACGTCGGCAAGGAACCTGCGCACAAGAACCAGCATGTCATGGGGAATGTGTAGGTGCAAGTAATTGGAAGGATTCGTGTCGGAGGAGAAGCAATCGGCGAAGACAGTGGCGGCGGCGGCGAAGTTCAATACCGACGATCATCGGGAGGGTGATGTGCTGGACTATAGAGCCAACAGACGGGTCGTGGAGCTTCACAGGGGTGATGTGGTGCTAGCTACGATAATGTGGTGGCGTGGGATGGCTCGGGGTGAGCTGTCCACGAGGAGCAGGAGGCGGCGGCGGACGGTGGCTGTCGGAGACGAAGCTCCGGTGTCCGAGCGGGGAAAAGGAATGGCTGGGAAGCTGCACGGGGATGATGTGTAGCTGAAATTGGGGTCAGCGCAGGTGGATCAGCGGTGGAGAGGTGGGACGACGGTGAGCTTGAGCTCGCCGGCGTTCGGGTGGAAATGGCAGCGGCGTTCCGAGGCGAGGGAGTGGAGAAAGAAGGAAATAACGCGACCATTAGCTCCGCGGGTTAGTAGTAGTGCTCAAGCGCGTGCAAACACGAGGACCGGGTGCTTGGTTTGGAGCTCGCCACGGCGACAGCTCGGTGGCGGCCGAGCGGCGGTGGCGCGCGCGTGGCAAGCGCAGGAGACGCCAGGGAGGGAGAGGAGCAGAGGTGGGAGAGGCAAGGGGCGACGCGTGGGCATGTGCAGAAGCTGGAGGTGGAGCTCGGGGCGCGACGCCGGCGGTAAGCGGCGGTGGCAGGAGCGGAATAGAGGGGGAAGCGGTGGTGCCAGAGGAAGACGAAGCAGGGAGGTGTCAGGGGGACTTGTTTGTGATTTCTGAAAAGTTCAGGGATCCCTCTGTAAACTAAAATTTCTCACTGCTACAAAGGTCAAATGAGAAAATGCTCAACATGAAACTTGTAGAGTTTTTCAAACTCTACAACATTGTTTTAGGGCTTAGGTTCAGAAACTCAAAGTTTACAACTTTTTAAATTGCATTTTGAAACAAGGATGGAATTTAAATTAACTTTGTCTTTTCCCTCCTAAATTTGATCAAACTTTGGACATGTTTACAATTTTTCTAGTTTGTCATGATTACTTGCAGTTTTACACATTAACCCTTAGGTAAATCTAAATTTTACTTTTACACTTCAATCTTTTCATATATAGACCCTTATATAATTATGTTAATTACACATAGGTCCTTAGTTTCATACAAAGTCTATTTCTCTTAGGTTTTAACTTAATATTTGTACTTTTCTTCTCTATAGACATTTGATTTTGACATTTAAGAGCATTTTTACACAATTGCACATAGGCACTTATAAAATTCATAATTTACAAATATGCCCCTAGTTCTCTGTACAACTCACATACACCTTAGCATGCATACAACCTACGAATACCTAGTGTCTATATTTCTAATTACCTGAATGTTACAGTATTGTTGATGGCGAGTAGCACTAGTTATCTTGACGCGCATAGAGTAATGTTAATCTGTGTCTTGATTGTGCTTTGTTTGTTACTCATGAGCATTTGATAGTCATCGTGTCCGATCCCGGGTACGAGGATTGTGCCTTGTTTTATTCTTGTTAGTAGATCCAATCTATTATGATTAGTCTCTGATTATCAGAGGTCTCGCTTAATATCTGTATGATTAGGCCTCGCAAACGAGTTGAAATTTCCGACGATACGATTGGTGTTTGGTGATAGCTTGAAGAGAGATTGTTCCGGGAATCGGCTCTTGGTTGGTTTTTAGGCCTCTATTTAGGTTATTATTCTATTCCCTTTTGATATGTGTTAGGCTCAATCACGCGTGGGATATTCCGATCATGCACTGAGGGTTTTAATTGTCGTAGATTGGATTAGCGTAATATTTATGAAGCAGGATTTGGGTTGTTATCGGGTACATATGTGCTTTATCTGAGGACCCGATCCGGTGCTGATGCAATCGGCTCTTTACAGCCGATACCGGGAGGCACCCAATGAGCCAATCACGGCTCGGACTAATATTTACATGTGTCTGTGCATGCAGGAATTTAACATATCACACCTTCCTGATCAGGTACAGGGTCAGGTGGCACACCTAGCGACTCCAAGCCAAAGCGTGTGCCGGATCTTGGGCCGTTGACCGAGGGACCGGGGCCCACCAGCCATCCCGGAAGCCTCCCGGCTCCTCGTGTTGCCTGTCGCTGCTCGCCGGTGGGTTTTGACCGACAACACATTCTGGCACGCCCAGTGGGACCATCATCGTCATCTTCATCATCTTCATCGACTTCGTGATCTTCTTCGACTCCGTCAATTGCTGTTAACAAGATGGCAAGGGATGAACCGATCACCTACGAAGAACTCTCTGCTGAACACAAGCAGAGATATGATGAGATCAAGACTCAATTTGAAGCTGACCTCATTGGCTCTTTTGAAAGGACTCGCCACCATGGTGTGAGGTGGAAGGGGTTTTCACGCGAAGGTGCCCTTGATGGAGTGGATCTGACCCCATCTGAGGATCGTACCAGAGCTCTACGGGAAGAAGTGAACTATGCGGTGGTCCGTTCATTGCACCGACATTCTGAGAGCTTGGTAAACGCATTCGAGCGTGTTGCCCTGTGTGTGGTCCAAGAAATTATGAAGCATTAGCACTCTTCAACAGGACCTACTTTGGGGAGTCATAAAGGGGAACTACCGTTTCAAACCAGGCCACCACTGCCTTATGCGCTCGTGGCTGCGGAGTCACATGGTTCTCCGGCTTATGTGGTTTATAAGGTGGGAGGTGATCCCATGGATCACCAGTTCTTCAGTGAGCCACCCAAGGAGATCCCACATGGCTATGTGTGTGCTTATATACCGGATAGCAGTATTCCGGTACATTCAGCACAGAAGGCAGTTGGAGGAGTTTCTAGAGCGGACACCGACAAGCAGGCGTGGCTAGCAGCTTATGCCACCGGGCCGAGTCATGATATTGTGCACTCGGCCCCAGGATCACAGACGGCGGACCAGATTAGTGCCATTCTGAGAGATCAATTTGGCATCTTGCCTAAGAGGAAAGCGATCGGCTATACCAAGCCGTATCCAAGTGATTATGACATAATTCCATTGCCGCCTAAGTATCGGCTTCCTGAATTTACGAAGTTTAGTGGAGTAGAAGGTTCTAGCTCTATCGAGCACGTGAGCTGATATTTGGCGCAACTAGGGATGATTTCGGTATCGGATCCCTTGCGAGTGAGGTTCTTCTCGCAATCACTAACAGGGTCAGCCTTTGGATGGTACACATCATTAGGCCCCGACTCTATCCGTATTTGGAAGCAGCTGGAGGAGTAGTTCCACATTCAGTATCATTCAGAGGCTGCAGAAGCAGGAATTGCCGATTTGGTGCAGGTATGACAGAAGCGCGGGGAAACTGTTGCGGAATTCATCGGATGCTTCAGGTAAGTAAAGAACAGATGCTACTTGACACAGATTTTAGAGAAGGAGGCAGTTGAGTTAGCTTCTTTGGGGTTATTGAAGCCGATCAAAGATCCGGCTTTCCAGTTGGAGTTTACCTCTTTGGCGCATCTGGTCCAGAAGCTGACAACGTACGAGCAGCGCCATCCAGAGCTATATCAAGATAAGTTTAAGCGTCAAGTGGCGGTAGTCGATGCAGAGGAAGCCGAAGACTCCGGGGAAGAACAAGAGGTAGCAGTCGCAGAATGGACTCGGGGGGCAAACCCCGTGTCCTGCAAATGGGTGAAGCAGACTAGGCCTGCAAAAGGGTTTGACTTCGACGTGGGTAAAGTTGAGCAGATTTTTGATCTGTTGTTAAAAGAAAAACAGTTGAAGTTTCCAGAAGGATATAAACCTCCCACGGCACAGGAGCTGAAAGGAAGATCATATTGCAAGTGGCATGATTCCTTCACCCATAGCACAAGTGACTGCAAGGAGCTCCGTCGGCAAATTCAATCGGCTATTGAGCAAGGCCGGTTGATCTTAGGCCAGACCGCCATGAAGGTCGATACCCAGCCCTTTCCTGGTGTAAACATGGTGGAGGGTTATGACCGGTCCGCGAGACGGCAGCTGGATTTTGCGCTCGGCATCAACATGGCGGGGTTAGCGTCACGCCGCCAAACCAAGAATAAGGAGGCTGATCCCAAAATGAAGAAAAAAGATATATCACAGAAGAATAAGTGAGGTATGTAAGGAATCAGCGGTCGACTTCTTCTGATCTTCTCAAGATGTATGAATACCAGTATCAGCAGCGACTCCAGCGGGAATCTGAGGAGGAAGAGTATGAGCGTCGTACTAGGAAGCGATTGAAGAGGCATGAAGACGCGTGTGATCATTGGTACTGCCCGTTTTTCAGGTACTGTTGGGATTCTGGTATGAGTCAGGTGCCAACCATTAGAGACTGCCCAGAGTGTGGACCCATGAAGCCAGATGCAAAGGGGGTCTCGGTTTTCTGGCGCTTAGGGCCTGTTCCAACTCAACAAGAACAGTTCGATCACCACGAAGACGAGTGGACCTTGATGAAGAAGAGGACAAGTATCATCACCTGCGGTGGTGCCCTGATGGGCTCAATCATTCTCAGAAGCGCAGGGTTCAGCGGTTGCGTAGCTTGGAAGAAGCTGAAGCTAAATATCTCGAGTCATTAAGGAAAGCGCACCCAGATTTGGTAGAACAGGTCCATCATGTGCAGAGGAAGGAATCACGCCCTCCCAGAAAGGAGTGGCGACCCAAGTCAGCAAAAGCTGATGTGAAGGTATCGGCTGGTACGCATATGGTGTTTGTGCTCCCTGCAGAATTCCATGCTCGAGCTCATGAGGAGTCGTCAGTAGCCCAGCTTTATTTGGGACCCCGGCCGGTGATATTTGAAAAGCCACAAGCTAAGAATTACAAGCATCTGAAGGCTTTGTATCTTAAGGGATACATAAACGGCCAGCCCATTAACAAGAATTGGTGGACACAGGAGCAGCAGTTAATATCATGCCGTACTCGGTTCTGCGCTGCTTGGGGAGGTCCACCGGAGATTTGATCAAGACTAATGTCACGTTAAGTGACTTCAATGGGTAGACTTCAGAAGCTCAAGGCGTCCTTAGTGTAGATCTAACCATCGGAAATAATACCGTCCCGACCTCTTTCTTCATCGTTAATAGCAAGAGTACCTACAATGTCCTGCTTGGTAGGGATTGGATTCATACCAACTATTGCATCCCCTCCACAACGCACCAGTATTTGATCCAGTGGGACGGAGATGAGGTAGAGGTGGTTCGTGCAGATGACTCAATTGAAATTTCACATGCTGCTATGAGTATCTTGGATGCGGAAGACCAGGAGCCAATCTCAGGGATGAGTCTAGAAGGGTGTGATTGCATTGAAGCTACAAAAAACGGGGTGAGGCTTGTCTTATCCACTGGCCTTATAGAATAGAAGAGCCACAAGGAACAAGCTGCTGTAGTGTACTTGGGGAGGCCGATTCCCGCAATCGGCCCCGAAAAATGAAGTACAGGATTTTGATGTTAAGTACTTTACATAGTCATAATCATTACAGAAAGGCCTGCTTTGACAGCTGGCCTTATTCCTTTTGTAAAAACTCGAGAGATAATGAAATACATGGAGCGGCCGATCTCGACGATCAGCCAAAATTCTTTTCTCTACCTTCTTTTTCCATCTATAGCATTGATTTAACAGAGGATGGGAAACTAGGATATGGCTTCACGTCGGCTGACGAGCTCGAAGAAATAGATATTGGTCCTGGGGATAAGCCACGGCCAACATTCGTCAGTAAGAAATTACACTCATCTTTGCGAGAGCCGATGATAGCTTTATTGAAAGAATTTGCCGATTGCTTCGCCTGGGATTGTACCGAGATGCCTAGGTTGGACAGGCGCATAGTTGAGCATCGGCTTCCTCTTAAAAGTGGATTTCGGCCGTTCCAGCAGCGAGCATGACAGATGAAGGCCGAGGTCCTGGTCGAAGTGAAAAAAAAAGGTGGAGAAAATGTTAGAAGCGGGATTCATTAGGCCTTGCAGGTACGCCGAATGGATTTCAAGTGTTGTACCTGTACAGAAGAAGGATGGCCGATGGTGAGTTTGCGTGGATCTCAGAGACCTTAACAGGGCTACTCCGAAGGATGAATACCCATTGCCTGTTGCAGAGATGTTGATCAATGCAGCTGCTGAAGTCTGCGATGGTTGAAGGACACCTGGAGGACTTACGACAGATTCTGGAACGAACTAGAAGGTTCGGGTTTAGGATGAACCCGAAGAAGTGTGCTTTTGGCGTGTTGGCTGGCAATTTTTGGGTTTTCTGGTTCATGAAAGAGGGATAGAGATTAGCCTGAAAAGTCACGAAGCCATACGTACCATGGTGCCACCTACTACAAAGAAGGAGCTCCAGCAACTCATTGGCAAGATCAATTTTGTTAGGAGATTTATTTCTAATCTCTCTGGGCGAATCGAGCCTTTTATGAAGTTGGTGAAAATCAAAGCCAATGAAGAATTTTGTTGGGGGGCAGAGCAGCAACAGGCGTTTGAGGAGATCAAAGAATATTTATCAAAACCACCTGTGCTGATTCCGCCCCAGCAAGATAAGCCATTTTACGTGTACCTGTCAGTTGGTGACACCTCCATTGCGTCAGTAATAATACAAGTGCATGATAATAAAGAGAGGGCTGTGTTCTACCTCAGCAGAAGGATGCTGGACGCAGAGACAAGGTATCCCAATATCGAGAAGCTATGCCTTTGTTTATTCTTTACGTGCACCAAGCTTCATCACATCTTACTATCGGCTGAGGTAATTATTATCTGCAAATCTGATGTTATAAAGCTCATTCTATCGGCTCTTGTGTTGAAAGGCCGATTGGGAAAATGGATGTTTGCATTGTCAGAGTTTGATATTCGATATCAATCCGCAAAGGCGGTCAAAGGGCAAGCGTTAGCAAATCTTATTGCTGAGAGGGTCAATACCAACATAGCAACGCTTTCTGTACGAGCATAGGCTATGTACTTTGATGGATCAGTTTGTGGAGATGGATGTGGCATAGGAATCCTACTGGTATCGCCTCGGGGGGCAACGTATTCTTTCTCAATCAGATTGCCTACTACCTGCACCATTAATCTTGCTGAGTATGAAGCGGTGCATAAAGGTATGGAATTACTACTTGAGGCCGGAGCTGAAGCGGTGGAAGTCTTCGGGGATTCGAAATTGGTGATCTCTCAACTCACAGAGGAATATAGGTGTAGAAGTGAAATACTCTTTCCGTTGTGGGTGCAATGCCAAGAACTGATAGCCCAATTCAGGTACATAAATTTCTATTGGATACCTAGGGCTCAGAATTCAGAAGCCAATGACTTGGCACAACTGGCTTCAGGGTATAAAGTTGACGGATCCAATCATCAGGTGCACCTGCTGGACCAGGGGGATTGGAGAGCTGATATCTTCAATTACTTGAAGGATTCGGCTCGGGGGGCACCCAAGAGGATACGTTATAAAGCCATGAGATATGTCCTAATAGGGGACGACATGTTCTACAGGACTTTGGAGGGGCTGTTGCTTAAGTGCTTGGGGCCAGTTGAGTCCAATCGGCTCTTACACGAAGTCCACAAAGGAACCTGTGGGACTCATCAATCGGCTCACAAAATGAAGTGGCTGATTAGGCGGTCAGGGTATTATTGGCCCGCCATGCTTGAGGATTGTTTTAAATATTATAAAGGATGTCAAGCGTGTCAGAGGTTTGGGAAAATTCAGATGGTACCAGCATCAGTGATGAACCCCATTATTAAACCACGGCTGTTCAGAGGCTGGGGCATGGACATGATCGGCAAAATTAATCCTCCATCCAGCAAAGGCCACCAGTTCACTTTGGCCACCACGGATTACTTCACCAAGTGGGTAGAAGCAATTCCTATGAAATTGGTGGCATCCAGAGATGTTATTCAGTTCGTCAAGGAACATGTCATTCATAGATTCAGGATCCCTCAGACCATCACAACAGATGGAGGCTCAGTCTTTATTTCAGAAGAATTCAAGAAGTTTGCCGCCGACATGGGCATCAAGTTGATCAGGTCGTCCCCATATTATGCCCAGGCAAATGGACAAGCTGAAGCGTCCAATCAGAGCCTCATCAAGTTGATTAAGAGGAAGATCGATGAGTATGCTAGACGTTGGCATGAAGTCTTATCAGAGGCATTGTGGGCATACCGTATATCTTGTCATGGGGCGACAAAAACTTCCCCTTATCACTTAGTCTATGGACTGGAGGCTGTGTTACCATGGGAAATTTCGGCTGGATCAAGGCGCGTAGAGTTCCAGAATGATTTAACTGCTGAAGAGTATGCTGCTCTGATGAATGACAACGTTGAGGACCTCACGGAGCTCAGGCTTTTGTCACTTGAGAAGATCAAGGAAAATAAGGCCAAAGTAGCTCGCGCGTATAATAAGAAGGTCAAGACAAAGGAATTCCAAGTAGGAGATCTGGTTTGGGAAGCAGTACTACCATTGGGAATTAAGGACGCAGCGTATGGCAAATGGTCCCCAAACTGGCATGGGCCGTATAGGGTCGACCAACTCCTACCTGGGAATGCATATATGCTCGAAGAATTGGATGGTGTCAAGTTCCCAGTGGCTGTCAACGGTCAACATCTTAAGAGATACTTCCCAAGCATGTGGGCCGATGAGCAGTAAAGCCGATGTCGTGCATCAGGCTATAAACCGATGTGACCGATGGGCCTGAAGAAGGTAGCGCTGGAGTTTGTGCAGAAGGGCGCAAATCAACAGAGCTCGATGGCCCAGGTGTGCGGAACCAGTAACTTACGTCGAAATTAAGAACGAAGAAAGAAGGGCGATGCGTACGATCGGCCCACACGTTGAAGAAAAGCACTTCGTAAGTCGTCAAAAATAGCCGATGCGAGACCATCGACTCTAGAGTTTTTTGGAAGTAATCAACATAATAGATCATTGAACAGCCGATGTCTGACCATCGACTTTAGAGGTAAAATGTACACGCACGAAGTTTATTTGAAACGGGTTTTCTGGAGGAACTCATCAATGGCAGCAATGGCGTCGAAATGGACACGATCAACTTCAGCAATCACTGCTTCGTCCTCTTCATCCGCCCCCGGCATCACTTGTTTGCTCAAGGCACTTAGCTCGGCCAGATCCACCTTCAGTTCAGCGGTCAGGGCTTCTGCCTCCCATTTAGAGCTCGAAATCAGATCTTTTTTAGCTCTTGGATGCGCTGCTTGGTGGCCCGGACTTTGGCCTTGAGTTCTTCTAGATCCTTCTCTAGAAGAAGGAGCTGTTGGGTGGAAACAGATGTGTCAAGCTTAGCGTCTAGAGCAGCTTTCTTCTTGTTGACCGACTGACACCGCTCGGCAATATTGGTTCTCAAGGGGGACTGAGAGCGACGGGTCTCAATCCTATGGCGAGCCTCTGCTACTTTTACCCGGAAGGAAGGGAGGTGCCTGGCTGGCAAGAGCTTGACTTGGAGCCCCACGGGAAGCTGAGAGTTGACCTCATTGAGGATCTGTTGTACCACGCTGGAGTCTTGGACTAGGGCATCAACCGAGCCTGACAGAAGATCCTTCATGCGGAGAAGCTGACTGGCGATGCTAGTTGAGTCAGATGGAGGATCATCGGCTTCTAGTATGGCCGACCCGATAGACACAGGATCAAACACAAGCAATTCTGAGAGGTTCAGGCTCTGAAAGGAGACATGTAAGTAGAGCAGTACAGAAAGAAACAAAAACAACCTGGGAAATGAAATGTACCTGTCCGTGGAAGGAAGCGGTGGCAGCCGATGAAGAAGTGATCAGCTCTTGAGGGTTCACCCCATCGGAGGGAAGAGCAGCAGCTGATGAGGCGGCAGTCGGCTCTGGTGGGCACATCTCTTTTGAAGGAAGATTACTAGTTGCCGAGGTGACAGCTGGCCTCTCCAGAGAGGAACCAATGATTGATGCGGCCACAACCGGCTCCTGCGGATCTTGTGGGGTGACCAGAGCATCAATCTGCATCGAGGTGCCCTCCAGAGCTGTTGGATCAGGATCACAAAGGGTAATCAGAGCTCCGATAGGCACTTCCACATCCTCTGGAGTCTCTAAAGCCGAGTCCTTCTGGCGTGGGGGTTCTTCCCCACTGGAGACGTCCACGACGACGGGCTGCAAGAAAAGAGAGTATAATTAAGGAGAATGGGCAGGAACAGAAGGTCGATTATGGAAGGGGATGATCCAAACCTGGCTAGCAGCTGGAGCTTCTTGGCTGGAGGAAGATGACACAATTTCTTTCCGGACCTTCCTGACAAGTACCTTCCTTGTCTTAGCGCGAGCCCGGGGGGCAACAACTTCAGAAGATCGTCTCCGCTTGGGGGTCAGCTTGGTGGTGCCGGGCTGAATCTGCATGATACCTTTCGAAGGAGGAGGCACATTTTTGCCAAAAAGAACCACATGAGCAATTGGTGAGAATCAGAAGATAGATCCATCATCATTCCTGGGCTCTGGGCCATCCTTTTGCTACAGAAAGAGAAAATAGAATCAGAAAGATTCAGTAAAGTCAAAAGGAGAAAACAATGGGCAAACAGTAATACCTCTCCTTCAGGGATTTCATACTCAGTGTGAATTTGTTGCAGCATTGGGCCCAAGGCTCTCCAAAAAACATGAGTCTTCCACATCAACCACTAGCCCTCGAAGTCAACGGCCGATGAAATAAAGGCAAGGTCGACAGGAATCGGGATGGAAAGGTCTGAAAATAGACTATAACATCTTTGGGTGGTGACGGCATCAGGAAGGTCCACTCTACTTGATGTTAGATGATGAAGGAGGAAGTGTGGAGGCAGTTGCCCAAGACCAAACTGCCGGGCTGCTACAACCGGCTGGTAAAATTCATATCCCGGTTTAATAATCCGGTTGGAAGTGCTCATGCCAACTGGGAGGAGGCAGGGACGAATCATGATGGAGTACAGGCGCCTGATATCGATATCATGGGTGAAGTCAGCCAATCGGAACGTGGCTGGGTTCTCAAAGAGTTCAGAATCAGCATATGGGAGGAAAATTGGGTTGTTGAGGCCTCTGTAGAAAGTACTGAACCATCAAGAGGCGTCTGAAGGATTCAACTTCCCACCAGGCATACTATATAAAGCCTGTCCGAAGCTGGTGCACCAAATTTGTCTCCCACTCTGGTCAGGAAAAGAGTTGTTGGCTAGAGAGGGGAAATCTGGGATGAAATCTTGGAAATAAAGGTGAGCCCATAGCTGGATGAACCACCAGGGACCACCAGTCCTAAGTTTTTTCTGAGAGAGAAGACTCAAGGACATCAGATGAAGGTATCTATAGATTTCTCCAAGGAATAACTTACCAAGGCCAATTGTGTGACCTTTGGCCAGCTCGTATGCCAGAGGAAGATAATTTTTGGTTGGATCAAGAGAAGGGTTGCAGAAGACAAAGTGCTCTAGCCACAGATTCAGGAAGGCTGTGTGTTCTTTCTCTGTCACATGTCCTTTTGTTTTCAAGTGCTGGTTCAGATATGCGCTCCAGTTTGTGCACTCTGCTTTAGAAGATAGCTTGAAGGGGACTACAGAAAGCATATAAGAAGAGGGACAGGATGATGAGATGTCTAAGCCGGTAATCATCATAACATCTAGAAGAGTTGGGGTCATCGGACCATGCCCAAAGAGGAAACAATTTAAGGCATCAGACCAGAAATAGCCGATGGTCTTCAGAAGGTTCTCATCCTTTTCAAGAGGGGAAAGAGATAGAGACAAAGCATCGGCTATTCCTATGGATTCCCATAAAGGCTGGTAGGTGTCCGCCACCCTATTATACCAAACTACCCAGCCCTCTGGAGGATTTGGCCAAGCGCGAAGGCTATCGGACCAAGATTCTAGATCTATGTCTTGGCTCACGAAGGGGATTCGATTAGCCTCGCAAGAAATTAGATCTACGGGCTTCTCGTAAGAACGAGGCCCAAGACAGAAAGAATTGGGGGAAGAAGGATGCGGTAAGAAGATATCGGAAGCCTAAAAAGACCCCAAGAGAGATAAAGTAGTTGAAGAAGGAGTCATTTAACAGTGCAATGAATCTTGTGATTACTGCATTAAATTAACTGGGGTCGGAGTTTTACCTTCGGACCGAAGACGTTCGCGGCAGTATTTGAAGACTCCACCATCGGGAAACCTGACGAAGTCGAGAACTTGGGGAATAGATCTAGGGTTGGTGGCGCAAGATTGAACGCGTGTTCTGATGCTTAGAAGAGGATTCCGTGGCTAGGGTTTATGAGCAAAGGGGATTTTTGGAAGTTAACCCAGATTTTGGGAATCTTCAGAGATCTATCTTGGAGAAGGATTCGAGTTCGGGCGGAGAATGAAATGAATTGGAAAAACAGTTCGAGCCCGGATTAGTATATTCTTAGGCTGATGCGTTGCTATTAGCTCTTAAGCATGTTGTTGTGATTCAAAGAACTCACAGACGCAAAAGGAGATTCTATTCACAACAAGTAAGTAAGTACAAAAGGGGAGTCAATTGCTCCTAGAGCCGATCTATCGGCTTAGTGCTACTGCCTACCACCAGTGCACGCCGGAGGTCTTGCGGCGCTTGGATGGCGGAGCTGTGCTGATATCACTATCATTGCCGCTGCTGTTGCCATTGTCGTCACCCCCGCTGCCGTTGCTGGTGAAGCTGCCATCATCCTCGGTTTCTTCGTTGCCATCGATAGCTTCATCTAACGACTCGCCAAAGAGGAAGGTACCTGCTACTGAATCTTCTTCGGTTGAGGAGGAATCGGCTTTTCCTTCCAAGGAAGAGAGCTCTTCTTCCCAGGATGCGTCATCTTCATTGTCCTCCTCCAGCTCGGCTCCAAGAAGAAGTGTGAGATCTTCATCATCAGTTAGGGATTTGTCATCCTCTGACTGGGATTGGAAGTCCCACTCCTTTGCATCCCAATGCAGGGGAGCGAGGATCTTGTAAGCAGCTATCAGATCATATTCTGGAGTGGGCTCTCAGGAGGGTTCGGATTCAAAAGAAATAGCAGAAGAGGCAGAGGAAGAAGAGGAAGCCATCGCAAGAAGAAGAGAGGATGGTTTAGATGTGGTTGCTAGTGGCTGCAGAAAGAAGGCGACTAAGGAAAAATGCCGGGGTAAGTTTATAAAGGTAAAAGGGAAGGTGAAATGAATCGGCACCATAGCGGTTCCCAAGGAGTCTAATGCAGAGCGGTCATGTCCCCTAGAAGTTGAAGAGGCACGACTGTACGGACTTCAGAAGTTGAAGAGTCGAGGCGATTAAAAGGGAGATGGTTTCAGAATTATCATTGCCAACACCAGGGGGGCATGTGTTATCGCCATAATTTGGACAGGCCGGAAGTGGGCCGTGGAGCAAGATGGGTTTTGAAGTTAACTATAATGGGCTTGCGAACCGGACCCTGTGCAGATGTTTTGGGCCTAGGGAGGCCGTGTATCTAGATGGATATGTTTAAATAGTTTAAATATAGATAGTTAAGATTCGTGTCGTGTTTGGTTAGGGTTAGTTAAGAAAGAAAAGTCTACAGACTATAAATATGTATCATGAGTAAACAATAGACAGAATCATTCATCAACAACTCTCAGCGCATCGCCTCCCCTGTTTTAGGGTTTTCTCGGGTAAGAGCCGTGCAGCCCCGGTCACGCTCCGTGTGATAGGGGCAGCATCACCCTTGCTCGTTTACTTTATGTGTTTCTTGTTCTGAAGTATTGTTGATGGCGAGTAGCACTAGTTATCTTGACGCGCATAGAGTAACGTTAATCTGTGTCTTGATTGTGCTTTGTTTGTTACTCATGAGCGTTTGATAGTCATCGTGTCCGATCCTGAGTACGAGGATTGTGCCTTGTTTTATTCTTGTTAGTAGATCCAATCTATTATGATTAGTCTCTGATTATCAGAGGTCTCGCTTAATATCTGTATGATTAGGCCTCGCAAACGAGTTGAAATTTCCGATGATACGATTGGTGTTTGGTGATAGCTTCAAGAGAGATTGTTCCGGGAATCGGCTCTTGGTTGGTTTTTAGGCCTCTGTTTAGGTTATTGTTCTATTCCCTTTTGATATGTGTTAGGCTCAATCATGCGTGGGATGTTTCGATCATGCAGTGAGGGTTTTAATTGTCGTAGATTGTATTAGCTTAATATCTATGAAGCAGGATTTGGGTTGTTATCGGGTACATATGTGCTTTATCTGAGGACCCGATCCGATGCTGATGCAATCGGCTCTTTACAGCCGATACCGGGAGGCACCCAATGAGCCGATCACGGCTCGGGCTAATATTTACAAGTGTCTGTGCATGCAGGAATCTAACATATCACACCTTCCTAATCAGGTACAGGGTCAGGTGGCACGCCTAGCGACTCCAAGCCAAAGCGTGTGCCGGATCTCGGGCCGTTGACCGAGGGACTGGGGCCCACCAGCCGTCCCGGAAGCCTCCCGGCTCCTCATGTTGCCTGTCGCTGCTCGCCGGTGGGTTTTGACCGACAACAGGTATGCGATTGAAAAATCGCACTCCATATGGAGTAGCCCCCGAGCCTTAGGTTGAATCGGAAAATCAGGCTGAGGGTCGCATTAGTCTTAAATCTTCCTTACTTACTCTTCGAATAAATTCGAAAAAATAAGTAGTCGATGCCACGTATCCCGCAGCCCCCGAGCCTTGAATCCAAATCTCTTAGGTTTGGAAATAAGGATCCAAATGTTATGGCATGCAGTGTAAAAATGTCCACATGATAAATAACTGGTGTCATGGTACAAATGATGGAAGTTAGATCTGGAATTCGAAAAACCCCTTTTTTTAGGACAATTAACCCTGAAAAAAATGATTAATCGAATATTTTATCTAAACAGTCCACCAAATGACCCCTCATCTTTCGAATATTCCCTAAAACGACTCTTCAACTTCGAAACAGTAAAACTGTAACCAGCCGCTGGTTGTTTAACCCTATGGTAACACCAAGTAAAAAACTGTGCTTCCAATCTGCAATCCGCCAAGAACTTCCAAAATCCCTCAAATAGAGCCGCACTCCGCCTTCACCCTCTTTGAGAGCTCCAATCCAACCAAATCTCCCCGTCCCTTTCCCCGTAGCCCCCGAGCAATTCGTGGTGAGCGGATCTGGAAATGGCGCCCAAGAGATCTAAGAAGGATGGGAAGAAGAAGGAGACGCGGCCGCCGTCTAGGGAGTGGACTCACAGTAAGTGCTCCCTCAACGACCTCAATAAGTTTGTTTCCGAGGGATTGCTCCAAGACAAGAGTCTTGTCAACTGGCGCCCCTCTTTTCGCGAACCTTTCCCCATGGAAAATGTAGACGAAATCGTCACATTTTACCATTTTGCCGAACGGGGTCTGGCCCTCCCCTCTTGCTCTTTTTTCTGTGGCCTTCTTTATTTCTACGGGCTTGAGCTCCATCATCTCAACCCGAATTCCATTTGCCATATCGCAATCTTCATCCATTTCTGTGAAGCCTTCCTCGAAATCGAACCCCATTGGGATCTTTTCCGCTTCCTTTTCCGGGTAAAACCTCAACCCAGAACCAAGAATCTGTCCGTTGTAGGGGGCACCGTCATCCAACTTAGACAGCAAGCCGGCGATAGGTACATTTCCTATAAATTCCCCTCCAACATTCCTGGATGGAAGAACCACTGGTTCTACATAGAAAATCATGCTCCCCAACTTCCAGAAAAATCCGGCAAACCCCCAGTCGTGAGGCCAAAGTGGAACACCGAGCTCCCCAGAGGAGACCTGGACCAAGTCGATAAGTTGCTAGCCATCATAGCAGCTCACAAAGAAATAGGGGTGACCGGAGCATCTGTAATGTTCTCTTTCTTCAAGCGCCGGGTCCAGCCACTCCAACAACGCCACAATTTAGGCTTCGAGTACATAGGCGCTGAAGCTTCCTCTCGGATGTGCGCAGAAGAACTATCTGATGATGCCGCACTCACCCGGGTCAGGCGAGTGCTGCTGGATGTGGATGCAGTCCCTTACGTCCGCAGCTGTTTTCGGCACAAAATCCTCCAAAACCAGTAAGTATTCGGCTACTTTTTGTTGAAAACAAGTTCTGCTGTTCTGCCATTGCTAACTGAAAATCTTCTGCAGGGACACATAGAGTTGTATTGGAGCTACCCTCCACAACCCGACATCCCTCGACCGGACCACCTTCTCTCCAGCGCCGCAGCCGAAGCGAAGAGAGCTCGAGCAACCGAGGCACTGCCGGGCAGCGAGACCATGGAAAGCGGGAGCCCCCTGGCGGAAAGGGAAGCCGAGGGGGAGGCGAGAAGGGACAACTCCCCCGGACTATCCGTGGAGTTGACCGAAACTTTGCCTTCGGTCCCGCAGGGTCATTGGGTTGTGCGCAAACGGAAAGCGCAAGAAGTTGAGTCTTCCAGGTATGAATATGCTGCCTTATTGAATTGTCAAATATCGGTATTGTTGCACGCTAACAGTATCCATTTGCAATCCACCTGCTTCTCCCGAGCCCGAGCGTGAAGAGGTGGGAACGGATCCATCAGCTTCTGCGGCAGGAGCGGTAACCATTGCCATGGCAGGCACCGCGCCACCAGCTGGTGTGACCCCACCGCCAGCAACGAGTACCGTGGTTGAGACGCCACGGGCTGTGAGGGTAAAGAAAGCTGTCATGAAGAAGTCTTCACTGTAAGTTTACATCTTATTGCATAATGATCATTCTATTCTCTTCAACTTGTGTAATGATATAACTAATTCTGCTTCATTAGGTCTGTGACTGCCAGGGGGTTTAAACCAAAGCCTGTGTCGGCTACTCCAGCCCCCGAGCTGCCAGCCCCAGAAGGGCCCGCGCCCAAGGGACCAGCCCCCGAGACGGACACGACACTGCCCGACCTGCCACCTCCCGAGCCCTAGCAAGCCGAAGCCAGAGCTGGTGGTGAGGAACAAGTCGAGGCCCCTGCAGCCGCTCCTGCAGATGCCACAGGTGAGTGTCTGACCGCCCATGGCTAGCTGCTTAGACCACAGGTATTATATACTGAATGCATCTTGACTCGTAGGTGCCCAGCAACCACCTTCTGAAGAAACCGCAGGAACCTCAAGGAGTCCTGGAGACCTGCTGATGGCTGGACGTGGATACCAGAATGTCATCACCACAGATCTGGTGGATGATCCAATGTTGACGGATGACAACATAAAAACCTTCAAGAAGGCCTCCAAAGAGTTGTATGATTTTACCCTGGTAAGACATGATTACTCTTCTGCCAGTATACGTTGTCGAGTTGCTTGTCTTAATCTCCCCCCTTATGCAGAATGTGATCAAGCACTCACAAAAGAAGACCGAGAAACTGAAAGTAGTCGTGAGTGGCCACCAGGAGCTCGCTGCCAAGGACAGACGCATATCCGAGGTGCTGACGAACAACATGTATCTTCGGAGAGAACTTGACAAGCTGAAGCAAGAGCGGACTCAAGAGACATGGCTCCTCAAGAATGATTTGCGCAATCTTGAGGAACAACTCAAGGAACAAAAGAAGGCGCACCAAGGCAAGCCCTTACTTCCCTCGAGTACTTCCACTTAGCAATTTATCTTGGATTCTGAAAATATCTTCACCGCAGAGCTTAGGAAAATCTTAACATATAAAGAAGAGCTGCTTATTAACGTAAAGAATATGCTGTATCGCCGCACAGATGACGTCGAGAGGCTACAGAAGGTCATCGCTGACACCGAACAACAGTTCGCCGGCTGCCTTCGGCAGATCAAGACGCTAGGCGAAGAGAAGGACCAACGGCAAAAGGAGCTGGAGTACCTCAGGGGGGCCGCCCAGAAGCTTGTGGACATGGTGAACCCACAAGAAGACGGCAAAATAGGCAAGCGGCCCTTGCTGGAGCCACTTCTCGGAGCACCGCAGAAGGTCGTCAGTTTCCTCACCGAGGCCCCGGCTGCGTGTGTCAGCCACGCTCTTGCCTTTGTGAAATCCTTTTGGCCGGAAGCTCAACTAGAAACGTTTGCACAGGGAGTGGCTGCGGAGTGCACTGAAGAACAATTCAACGAGTACCTCCAAGAAGCCCAACCTGTAGCAGAACAGGTAGTAAAAAGTGTATTGCAGGATTAGGATGGAAAAACAAGTACTCATTTCCTTGTATATAATTGTCTTTGATATTTCTACTTGTGTGTGTCTCGACTGAATTGTGATCCCAGTTCAAAGGCTAAGTAGTAGACACTACTCCTGGTGCAGCGACCCTGGAGGTAGTCGAGGTAGCTCCGGGTAGGAACCCATCCAACAAGTTAGACATAACCCGATCGAGCGGGTCTAACTAGTTAGGAAAGAACGCGAGTATCGTCGGGAGACTGCCGTGCTTATGGCAAGAAAAATGAAGCTACCCCGAGTGCAACGACTCTGGGCGTAGTCGAAATAGCTCCTCGTGCGAGCCCATCCAACAAGTTAGGTATAGACCAATCGAACGGATCAAATTTGTTGGGAAAAATGCGATCATCATCTCAAGCGACCATCAAAGGTCACGGCGAAAGTCGATTCATATAAAGCATGAACGTGGCCGAAGCCTCCGTCAAAACTTATAACACAAAGTCGATAAAACATGAACATGGCCGTAGCCTCCATCACAACTCATGACAAGAAGTCGATTTATAAAACATGAATGTGGCCGGAGCCTCCGTCTGTTAGCAGAAAAACTTACATTCCAAATTTTGTGACACGTAGCCTCCAAATTGATTCGGAAGAAAAAGGGCTGCCTAGGCGCCCAGGGAGCGGCTATCCCCGCACGCTTCCTCATGGGTAGAACTTGCGCAGGTTCTGAATGTTCCAAGAATTCGGGACATCTTGGCCCTCAGGGTATTGTAGTCGATACGACCCCGGTCTTGTTACCTGCTTGACGACTAACGGACCTTCCCACCTTGAGTTGAGCTTGTGTAAGCCAGACTCGTCTTGGATGCGGCGTAGGACCAGATCGCCTATATTGAACGATCGTTCCCTCACGTTGCGATCGTGATATCGCCGGATCCCCTGCAGGTATCGAGCTGACTGAACAAAAGTGGTGCAGCGAGCCTGTTTGACAGAATTGAGCTCTAATTGCCTTGCTTCGTCCGCCTTGCTTTCATTGTACATTTCAACCCTTGGTGATTTCCACATGATGTCGGCCGGCAAGATAGCTTTAGAGCCGTAGACAAGGAAGAATGGTGTTTGTCCTGTGGCTTTGGACAGCTGAGTCCGGAGCCCCTAGACGACATCTGGCAATTCGTGTATCCACTTTCCTTCTTTCTTGCTATTTTTGTCATAGAGTCGTTTCTTGAGGCTATCAATTATCATGCTGTTCGCCCTCTCGACTTGACCATTGGCCCTTGGGTGTGCAATAGAGACATATTTTATCTCGATGCACGCATTTTCGCAGAATTCCCAGAACTGGTTGGCCGTGAAGTTTGATCCCAAGTTCGTGATGATGGTATTCGGGAAGCCGAAGCGATGCAATATATTGGAGATGAAATCAACAACTCAATCTGGTGTGAGCTTGGCTATCAGCTTGTACTCGATCCACTTGGTAAACTTGTCGATAGCCACCAATACATGGGTGAAACCGCCTGGCGCCGTTGTGAAAGGCCCAATCATATCAAGGCTCCAGTAAGCAAATGGCCAGGATGGCGGTATGGTGATGAGACTGTGAGCTGGGACATGAGATTGCTTGCCAAAGAATTGGCAGTTTTGGCATATCCGCACAAGGTCCTCAGCATCGGACACTGCAATAGGCCACCAGAAACTAGCTCTGTATGCTTCCCCACCAGCGTTTGTGAAGCTGCATGGTTGCCGCAAACGCCCTCATGTATCTCCCACAGTATGTCGTAGCCATCTTCTTTCATTATGCACTTCATGAGGACACCTGATCGAGCGCCACGCCGGTAGAGCTTGTTGTCGACTAGGACGAACCCCTTACTCCTGTGCATGACACGAGCTGCCTCTGCGCTTCTTGCGTCCATCCCTGCTGGTAATCTGTGATCCCGGAAGAAATTGATATAAGCCTCTCTCCAGTCCTCTCTCAGCATCATAACCTCCCGATCAGGCTGTTGAAGGCCCGCATCGGTGGTTACCTGAGGTGAGGACTTGATGGATGGCTGCTTTAACTCCTGGACAAAGACTCCTGCTGGAACCTGTGCACCAGTAGACCCTAACTTGGACAGTATATCTGTGCCAACATTATGCTCCCGTGCCACATGATGAACCTCCAGGCCAGAAAATTTGTTTTCCAGCTTGCGCACTTCTTGTACATAGGTGTCCATCATCTCCTTGTTGCAGTCCCACTCTTTGTTGACTTGCTGAACGACTAGAAGTGAATCACCATATACAAGAAGTCATTTGATGCCTAGTGATATCACCAAACGTAGCCCGTGAAGGAGTGCTTCATACTCGGCTTCATTATTGGATACCTCCCAAAGGATCTGGAGGACATACTTCAATTATTCACCTCTTGGAGAAATAAATAGAACTCCAGCGCTGCCGCCATCGAGCTTAAGAGACCCATCAAAGTACATGGTCCAGTGCTCTGGCTTGTCAACTGGAGTTGGAATTTGAGTCTCCCTCCACTCAGCCATAAAATCGACTAGAGCTTGAGACTTGATTGCAGTGCGTGGCTTGAAGTCGATAGACAAAGCCGCCAGTTCCACTGCCCACTTTGATATATGCCCCGTGGCATCTTGATTATGGAGAATATCCGCCAACGAAAAATCCGTAATCACAGTGGTCTTGAAATCGTCGAAGTAATGGCGCAACTTTCTTGATGTAATCAGAATTACATATAAAAGTTTCTGAACTGCCGGGTATCGTACCTTGGATTCGGAGAGTATCTCACTAATGAAGTACATAGGCCTCTGCACTCCAAATGCATGGCCTTCCTCACTGCGCTCGACTACAATAGCACTGCTGACAACATGAGTTGTTGCTGCAATGTAGAGTAGTAGATCTTCTCCCGGCAATGGTGCTGTAAGGACTGGAGGAGACTGAAGGTGATGCTTCAGGTCTTGCAAGGCTCGCTCAGCCTCCTCTGTCCACTGGAACTTGTCTTGGCACTTCAGGAGCTTGAAGAAGGGTAGTCCTCTCTCCCCGAGCTGGGAGATGAACCTGTTCAGGGCTGCGATACAGCCTGTTAGCTTCTGCACATCTTTGATTGTGGTCGGAGCCCCCATATCAGTGATGGCCAAAATCTTCACAGGGTTAGCTTCAATTCCCCGGTTGCTGACGATGAACCTGAGCAATTTCCCTGATGGTACTCCAAAAACGCATTTAGTTGGGTTGAGCTTCCACTGAAACCTGCGTAGGCTTCTGAACGTTTCTTCCAAGTCTGCAATCAGGCCGTCGGGATTCCTGATCTTGATGACCACATCATCCACGTAGGCTTCAACATTCCGATGCAGCTGAACAGCAAAGCACATCTGAATAGCGCGCTGATAGGTTGCTCTTGCATTTTTCAAACCGAAAGACATAGTTTTGTAGGCGTAAGTCCTGAACGGGGTGATGAACGCGGTCTTGATTTGATCCTCCTTCTTGAGTGCAATCTGGTGATATCCTGAATAACAATCAAGGAAGCAAAGGAGTACACAACCCACCGTCGAGTCGACGACTTGATCAATGCGCGGTAGCCCGAAGTGATCCTTTGGGCAATGCTTGTTGAGATCGGTGTAGTCAACACACATTCTCCATTCATTATTCTTTTTCCTTACAAGGATGGTATTAGCTACCCACTCTAGATGAATCACTTCTTTAATGAAGCTAGCCGCGAGGAGTTTAGCTAAATCCCATTTAATTGCCTCACACTTGTTGTGAGCAAATCTTCGAAGGCGTTGCTTTTTGAGCACAGCCTGTGGGTGTACATTCAGACTATGCTCGATCAGTTCCCTGGGCACCCCTGGCATATCCGCTGGTTTCCACATGAATATGTCTCGGTTAGCTTGAAGGAAACTGACGAGCGCGAGTTCCTATTTCTCATCTAAGCCCGCGCCAATGACGGCGGTCTTAAATGAATCACCCTCCTGAAGCTGGATCGACTTGAGGGCCACATCACCAGTCGACTGGATGCTCGACTTGCTGGCCTTTCTTGAAGGGATCTCTAGCCTGGCTTGGGAGAGCTGCTGCGCGGTCGCGAGTACTTCCCCTGAAGCATCTGGCACACGCGTAGTCGAAGTGTAACACCCTAATGTAAATTTCCTACTTTATACTAAATTTAATTGGCTTTAATAAAGTTTCTAAGGTTTTTCTTTGTTTAGCTTGCATTTAGTTATAATTTAATTCACAAAGAATTAAAATTTATTATAGGTTCAACATATTTGTGCATTCATGCCGGTGCATAAGTTTTATTTGAGTGAGTGCATAGGAGTTTGAATTCAAATTTGATTTGAATTCAAATAGATTTGAGTTGGTTTGAAAAAGAAAAGGAAAGGAAATAGGAAAGCAACCCTAGCTTCCAGCCCAGCCCGGCCTGCTCCTCTCCTCCCCCTCGGGCCGGCTCCCTTTCCCCGCGGCCCACTTCCCTTTCCTCACGGCGCTCGGCCCAGCTCGTGCAGGCCAACTCCCTCACCCGCCTCCCTCAGCCCAGCGAGCCCGAGCCGTTTCTCTCTTCCTGTGACACTCCGACCCCACCTGTCGGCGCCCGGCCTCCTCCTTCCTTTCTTCCTCCCGCTTCACTGGCCATGCAACGCCCGCCCGTGATCCTCGCCGGCCTTCCTCGAGCGTGCCCCCCCCGAGATCCTCGGCTTTCCCCTTTAAACGCACCCGCAGACCCCCTGCACCCTTATCCCCTACCTCGTGGCCGCCGCCCCAAACCCTAAACCGCCGCCCGCTCGCTCCGCCACGCAGCATCTCCTGCTCCGCCGCGGACCCGCCGCTCCGCCGCACCCCAGACCCGGCCAACCCCCGCAATCGCTTCACCTCGGTGCCAGGGAGCTCCCCAAGCTCTTCACCCGCGACCCTGGCCCGTGCAACGATCGGAATTGCACTAGGAGTTGCCGCCGATAAGTAGCTCCGCCACCGCGATTTCTCTTCGCCAGCGTGTTTCCGTCCTCCTTAACCCCCGTGGTACCTTCATAGCACCACTTCGAGTAGATCCACGAAGTCCAGAAGACAGGACGACCTCTACAGTAGCTTCTTCCCCGATTCCGACCCATTCCCGCCGCTCGAACCTCGCCGCCGGCCACTCTGCGCTGTTTCTCCAGCCAGTCCAAGCCCTCGGTGAGCACCAGCGCCCTCTCCTGCACTTTTTGCGCTAGATGTAGTAGATCGTAGCCCATCCTTGCGGCCAGACCACGCACGCCGGCGCTCCACCGCCGCTGCTCCACCGGGGCGGGCTCTCTGCACCACTGCACCGCCGCCACATCGCCCTATTTTGGCTTGCTGTTGCACTGCGCACGCGCTCGGCCCGTTTGCGCCCTTTCCTGTGCCCAGAACAGCACGCACGTGCGCACGTCGGCGAGCTACACCGTGCAGAGCCGCCACCACCGTCGCAACCACGTCCCCGAGCCTCGCCGAGCCCCGCCAAGTCCCTAGGTGGATTACGCATGTCGCGTAGCCTGTCCCAGACTCAAGCCCCGCTCGATTTGGCCACCGGAGCGCCGGAATCGGCAAAGTCCGGCGAGCCCAAGCCGCGCGCCGCCGTGGAAAAACTGTCTCCGGTGACCAGCGCTGCCACCCCGCGCTCCCTTTAAACCCTAGCCGTCCGATCCACTGCCGTGATCAGATCGGACCGTTCGCTCCACCCCGCCAGATCGGACCGTCCGAAGCCACCCCGTCAAATCGGATCGTCCGATCCAAATTGGGTCCGAACCGTCCGATCCAGATCTGACGGCCTAGATTAGAAGGTACCCCTTCGGCCTGGCAGCTTTGCTAAAGAGACCCTGAGTTTCTTTGGAATCAACACGCAGTCCACCTCCGTTCAAAGTTAATTCCATATAAGCCTTATTTTTAGCGTTTACACCCCTGAGCTTCTTAGATATAGAACCGCCGTCCAGACCTTGAGTTTTGGCATGTTAGCCCCTGCGTCTATAATTTAATTTCGTTTGAGTCCTTAGTTCTTGCACAGGACCCCCTGGAGACTTCTGTTTTCTTACAGAAAAGCCCCTAGACCTTGTTTTAGCTCTAGTTTTCGTGTCTTAGCTCCGTTTCAAGTGGTTTTCGCGCTCACGCGATCATTGTAATGTGTAGAATAGCTTTAGCTCAGTTTTGTGTGCTGTTTTATTGTATTGTTATACTGTTTCTTATCTTTTGTCGTTGTTTGCATGTCTGTGCATGTGTGGACCATGTTTTGGCGTTGTGATCGTGAGTAGACGTTGAGCCACCAGAGGAGTATCAGGAGCCATCTTCTTCAGACGCATTTGAGCAGCAAGGATAGTTTGAGGAAGGCAAGTATAACATGAATATCCTATCACTTTTAAATAGAATTTCATACTGCATTTTAAAACTGTATGCCTATAAGGATTCCCTAGCCACTTTTATCTTGTATATAAATACCTTGGATTGCATTTTGGTTAGTTGTGCTAGGTGCTGCGCTCTCATACACTTGGTCCTTTTTAATTATTTTGATTAATGGTATATGCAACTTGATCCTGAGAGTGGCCCTCTGTGCTGTGTGCTTGAGCGGCTCACGTCTCGTTAAAATATGTTTTTATAGAAACCTGGTTTAGGGGGCCAGCACGGTGCTTAGTGCTTGGTTGGCCACTCTCCCTAAGGACCGATTCATAGAGCGACAACCTGGGACAACCGCGCAACCACAAGACTGGAATGGGACAGTCTTGACTTACTAATTAAGGCATTTTGGTTTGGGAGTAACTTACCTGCGGGGCAAGAGGGGTGGTAAGCTTCAATGGTCCCTGCTCCTCCGGCTTGGTCCGTGCTATGTGCTTGTACCCCCAGTGAGGTGGGCCCCATCGTCGCCGATCCAGAAACCTTAGCGGTTACACCTTACTAACATGGTCCTTTGTAACGGTCTCGTAGTGCGCTTGCTAGTCATCTCACCTAAGGAAGTGTGATGAACAACTAGCGTAGCTCACGACTTGTGGGTAAAGTTGTGCAACCTCTCGAGAGTGTAAAACTGGTATACTAGCCGTGCTCACGGTCACGAGCGGCCCAGATCCTCCGTCTGATTAGTGGGGTTTATCTTTGGTGGTTTGGCTTGGATTTCAGTAGACTCATGAGTAATCTTAATTAATTATTCAGTAACTTGGGTTATGGTAACTTATCCACTTGTAGTAAATAGCTTTAATAAAATTTGCCAAGATTAAAAGCTAATGCACTTGAGTCAGCTAACCGTAGAGCCTCATAATTCATGTTATACTTGTTGAGTACAAGTTGTGTACTCACACTTGCCTTTTCTACTCTTCTGCTCTCTTTGGGATATCTTCGACTACTACTCAGTACCAGGCGACGTGGAGGACTACATTAGTGGACTCGATGACTTCTAGGCGTTTGTCTCCCAGCCGACGTCCCTGTGGCGCCCTGTTCTTCATGTATTCATTTTACGCTTCCACATTCCTTGAACTGATTCTTGATTCGGTTGTAATAAAGAATTCATTTACAATTTATACGCTTTTATTTCATGATATGTGTTGTGATATCTTGATAATTCTGTTGTATATATGCGTGACTTGATCCTGGCGCATATATGATTGCTCGGTTTATGTCTTTGTAAATCGAGTGTGACACGAGGCATATTGGATCGCCTCCTGGTTGCAATCATATGACTTCTTCAAGTCACCTCGGAGAGTGAGTACCCCAGTTTGTCCTAGCATCTTAAGAAGCATATAAACATAATGCGGCACTGCCATGAATTTGGCGAGTGCCGGACGACCCAGTATAGCATGATAAGAAGATTCAAAGTTAGCAACTTCGAATTTAATGAACTCGGTGCGATAGTTCTCCCTCGTGCCGAAGGTGACTGGAAGAACCACCGTGCCAAGTGGGTGCGCCGCATTATCTGGGACAATGCCGTAGGAAGGAGACTTGCTTGGAACCAGCATGTCCATGAAGTCGAGACCCATCTTTCTCAAAGTGCTGGCGAAGATGAGGTTGAGGCCACTCCCACCGACGATGAGCACTTTGGTGAGCCTGACTTCTGCCACCACCGGGTCCAGGACCAGGGGAAACTTACCGGGCCCTGAAAAGCTTGTCCACTGATCATCACGGGAGAACGAGATGGGCACCTCTAACCAGCGGATTGGTCATGGTGCCGCCGGCTCGACGGACATGATCTCCCGGAGAAGCAGTTTTTGTTCCCGCATGGAACCGAAGTCTCCATCTCCCCCGAAGATGACGTTGATGGTATTTGAAGCATCCTGGAACTTTGCGTTGCACCCTTGGTCCCCTTGGTTATCGTCTTCGGGTTCTTTATCCACTGGCTTCTTGTTCTTCTTGCCACCACCGGAATTGCTGAATGTCCTCGGAGATGGTAGCAATCGATTGCCGCGTGATTGGCACCTGGATGCCATGGGCATTTCTTCTGCAGGAGCTTCTCGAACTCCTTCTGCATCATCGACTTCTTGCCTCGCGAGGGATGATCCACAGCCGTGATGAGATTATCTGGCTTGCGTTTTCAGGATGGACCCGAATAGTCCCGCTGGCTCTTGTTATTACGGTTATCATGAGGACACCTCGGATTGCTATCATTGTGCCTCGGGAACCGCTCCCGCATCTTCTCTTCCTGCTTGGACCAGTCGTGCATCATGTCACAAAGCCCCGCAACAGTCTTCGGCCTGTTCCGCCCGAAGTCTCTGTAGATGCCTGGATCGGTGATGCCGTTGTAGAAGCAGTTGATGATGTCCTCCTCTGAGATATTCGCAATGGTAGCGCGGACATCAAAGAAATAGCGTGTATAGGAACGTAGGAGCTTGTTACATTCCTGTTTACATTGAGCAAGATCGTGACGAGTACCTGCACGAGCGATCACCCTCTGGAACTTGTCGATGAAGACCTTCTTGAGCCGCTCCTAGGAGTTGATCGAGTTGTTGCTGAGGCTCTCCAACCACGTGAGCGGCGCAGGGTCCAAGGCCATTGGGAAGTAGATGACCTTGGTGATGTTGGAACCCCCTGCAACTTCGATGGCGGTGGAGTAGCAACGTAACCATTGCTGAGGAGCTTGCTTGCCATATACTTGGTGATGCCGAATGGCTTGAAGCCCTCAGGGTACTTGTAACTGCTGAACCGTGCAGAGAAAGCTAGAAAATGGTCACTGTGTCATTCAGGTATTAGGGTTATAACACACTAGATTTTAGTATGAAGTTGTGTGCAAAATATTGTGAAAGTGTGTTTAAAAATTTAAAGGATAAGGGAAAAAGGGTTATTTATATAATTATAATTTAATAAAGGTCCTTTTGTGCAAGTGTGCAAGAATGAGAGGTAAAGTCATGTTCTGCTTGGGTTGTTTTGAAAAAGTGCAAGAACTTGCTTTTAAACCATAGATAGAAGTGAAACTACCCTTAGGATTCATTTTGAGTGTGGTAGTTAAAAAGAGTTATTTTTGAAATTTAACTTTTGCCCAACATTTAACTTACTTTTAAATCCTTAACTCTTTTGAAACTGAACCTTAAAGCAAAGTTGTAGGTCTTGTTGAACTCTACACTTTTGCTTTTGGGCCCATTTTCATTTGAGCCATGGTTTGAAAGTTGCCTAGACATTATAGTGAGGTCCCTGCACTTTTGGAGAATCACGAACCAGTCCCCGTCTTCCTCCTCCAGCCCCGGCTCCCCTGTTTCTTCTCTGCGCCGCTCCTGCCGCCCTCGCTGGCCATTCTCCCGAGGCTCTGCTGCCCCAGTGCCGCTCTGCTAAAAGGATCGATGGACCAAGAGGGAGGGTGAATTGGGCCTTTTTCAATTTCTAAAACAAGGTAAAGCAACCTTAACCTATGCAAAGCTAGAAAGGCACCAATTCACCAACCGGGTAACAAAGCTACCAACACAAGCTAGGAGAGATAAAAAGGGAGGTAAAGCCTAGCAAGGTAGAGCAAAGTAATGATCCCTAAGTCAAGCACATGAATAAATTGTATGAAAGAGAATGCTTGAATAAAGCAAGTGGACAAGAGACAACCGGATTTTTCTTCCGTGGTATCGATGTGTTGGCACACACCCCTAATCTACGTTGTGACACTCACAAAGAGTCTTGTCACCTCCCAAGTCACCGAGATGAGGGCGCTCACTAAGAGTCTCCGTTCACCATCCCGGCGTGGTGGAGATCAAGCCACGTACAAACTTCTTCTCCGGGCTCCCACAATCCTTGGCAAGCTCCGCGAGAAACACCTCAATCACCAAGATCGCCTAGGTGATGCCAATCACCAAGAGTAACAAGCTAAGCCCTTTACTTGAGCAAGAACCGATCACCTAGAACGGATGCACACAAGCTTCTCTCTCCTCAAGTCCTTAATCTTGTTTCTTGAATGATTGAATGAACAAGTATATGAAATGATGAAGCTCAAGGTGGCTCTTGACTATAGTATGAGTGTTTGAATGTTGCCTGGTGTCAAGAGTAGCAAAATGACCCATTGGAGGGGTATATATAGGCAGCTCACACGAATAGAGCCGTTGAAGAAAAAGCTGCCAGAAAACTGCGTAGCGCCGGTTAATCCGACGTACCTCCAATAGTCAGCGTCGGTTTAACCGGTGAATGTAAGCTGCCCCTTTTGAAAACTAGCCGTTACAACTTGGGCAGATTAACCGACGTATCATCGGTTTAACCGGTGAGTGTAGTTGTCGACTGATCAACTGAAAAACCAAGTCTCTGGACAACTGCACCAACGTTAAATTCAAATATCGTCGGTTTAACCGGTGTATTGACTTGTCTAGACTCTGCTGACTCTGTTTAACCGACGTATAGAAAAGTGAGAGCGTCGGTTGAACCGGTGTTAAGGATATTTTCTGATTTTGCCTTTTCTGATTTGAGTCTTGAATGAAATCCAAATATTCTTGAGATATAAGTTGAGAACCACTTATTTGAGCTTCTAGAAACCTGAGTGACCATTGTGTGCATCCATTTTCAAATGACCATGTCCATGCTCAAGTTGCTTAGCCTTAACCCCTCTTAATAGTGCGATCACTACAAAACTATAAAAACCTATACTAACCTAAGTGTCCTTCTCAACCTTATGACACTTAGGACTAGAAAGATCCTTAGTCTTGACATATAATTGAGTTGAATGCCGAGATCGCCTTTTTGAGTAACGAAAATTTGGGGCCTCTTTTGACTTATGACCAAATGAGCGATAATGATCTATTAAGCTGCACAAACTCATTAGTCATAATAATGGTTGTCATTAATCACCGAAACATACCTTGAGGGCCTAGATGCTTACAATCTTCCCCTTTTTGGTGATTGATGACAACACAAACATAAATAATCGAGAGAGCAAGAAAGATAAGGCAAGAATAAACACAAGCAAACTTGAAAGAAGAGAACCAAAGAGCTCAACGGCTCAAACGAAATCCATAGATATGTCTCAAAACACAGCATACTCAAGTGACAAATGTACATATCCATGAACTAACACCAAATGTGATACAAAATATCAAAGTCCTGATAACTATGAGCTCTCTCTAACTCTACCCTCCTCCTGACTCCAACTCCCTCTCCCCCTTTGGCATCAAAGCACCCAAAAAGGCGAGCTACTGATCCTGCTGTCGCGGGACGGCGAGGAAACGGTCCGGGTCATCATCGTCGTCGTCGTCGGACGGTGGATCCTTGGTGACGGACGGGAGCTGCTGGTCAGAACTGCCTGCTAGAGCTGAGCTGATGGGGGGTGTAGCTGTTGTCGAGGCTCTCGTGCTGGCACTGCCTGGAAGAGGGTCCGTGGAGGTAGTAACCGGCTCAGCAGAAGATGTATCAACATCTGAAGTAGTGAGTGCTGAAACTGCCGGCTGTGTCGTCTGCTGAAGTAAGGAACCCTCTCCACCTCCCCCTGAAGGTAATGGCTGTGGTACAACTGGGAGGGCGACTGTCTGCATTGCTGAAGGAGACTCCTGGAAGAGTGAAGTCGCTGGCAGTGGTGAGAAGAATGGACGACCCGCAGACCCAAGTAGTGCTGACATCGAGAACATGGTCTCCGGGGTCGCTGAGGTAATTGGAGCAGTAGAGGCTGGAGCTGGTGTAACGGCAAGTGGAGGTGCTCCAACACCCTGAAGGCTTGGCTGACCTGTCTGCTGCGGGGCGAGTCCGGTGTGAGAGTAAAGGTGTGAGATCATCCCGAACATCGCCATCATGCCCTGCTGCATCTGTTGGAACTGAGCGTCTGTCCTCTGAGATACCCTATCAATAAGCCCGACAAAACGCTCCTCGATCGCAGCTCGCTCTCGAGCGGCCTCCCTCTGTATGGCAGCAAGCTGAGCCTCATGGGCTCTCCTGGCCTCCTCCTGTGCAAGCCGGTCCTCTCTCTGCTGAGTCACGAGCTGCTGTAGAAGTGCGGTGAGCTCAGACGGCTGAGACACCTGGGACTCTGAAACTATAGCAGCAGCGGCTGACTCTGGGGCTGGCTCTCCGGACCCCCCTGCCTCGTGGTCGTGACTGGCTGGAACAGGTGTAGGGAAGTACTCCTCATCCTCGGAGGAGTCGGACTCAAGGTCGGACCAGTGTATCTCATCGTCTCCTCCGGGAAGCTGTGCCTCGGTGGCAAGCAGTGCCTCATCCTCCTGTGCCACACGAGCCTGTGCCTCGGGTGACAACCATGCCATAGCAGCTCGATCGGCCTGTCTGCCTCTCCTCCGGTCCTGAGGTGCAGTCGGACGGTAAACTGGAAACCAGGGAACCTCATCCTGTCGGTAGACTGCGCTGACGGGTGACTCGGCTGGCATGATCATAGAACAGATAAAGCTGATCCAGTGAGCATATGGAAACTGACGTACAATACCCATCCTATCAGTGATAACATCCTCGATCTCAGCCAAGATGAAGTCAACAATGTCAAACGGCTCGTGAGTGAGGATGTGTAGAAGTAGAAGCTGCTGCAGGCCTGTAAACCCCTCTGGGTAGCCACTCCTCGGGAGCAAAGTCCTCCGGAGTGCCATGTGTACTGCGTATGCCTCTGGAGTAAGCAGGCTGGGAACTCTGGTGTATGAGGCAGGGAACGGCTGGCGGAAGCACTGAGAGATCGCCTCGTGAGAGGGTGCAATCCCGCTAATCATGGCTCTGCGCGGTGGATCTGCATCTCCGTAAACCATCTCGTGCAGGGAGACGTCGACCAAGTCTACTCCGTGAATCCCTGCTAATGTAGCCCTGGACAGACCAAAGACCTGGCCTCCAAACATGAAGTGTACTGCTCTGCGCTCTGGTGCTATCCAAGCTGTGGCATAGAAAACTCTAACCTAGTCCTCAATGTATCTGTTCCGCTCAATCGAAAGTAACCTGGGCAGGCCCCTGAAGTGAGCAAAGTGCTCTCTGACATCTGCTCCCCCTGCGGCTGTCCTCAGAGACACCCAGTCAAGAACTCTGTGCGGGAAGATCCTGTGGCCCCCCTCTGGTAGGTCTCGTAGAAACTGGCCTGAAGAAGTGTCCAGAATCTACGGTCGACCCTGCTGTCACGCGTCACGGGGAACCAGTCCTCCTCCTGAACACTCCACCTAAGCCTCTTGACCTTCGCCGCATTGGCCTTGGTCAAGTTCTGGAGCAGCACACCTGGCTCCAGACGCACGACAGTGTCCATGCGGAACACTGCGCGCTCGGCCGCTAGGGCCTCGGCTCTACGAGCTGTTGCTACTGCTGCTGCTGTGGACCTGCGAGGCTCCTGTGGCTGATGACCTCCTCGCGTCCTCGGTCCAGTGCGACGCTCGGTCGCTGGCGAAGTGTCGCCTACTGGGGACGTCTGCCGAGTGCAGCCAGAACGTCGTAGAATCGGTGACTCCTGTGTACCCTGCCCCTGTGACTGCTCAGACTGCTCTGCCTCTTTATCTGAATCTGACTCTGCAGCTGAAAGTGACTGATCTGACTCTGCTGCTGCTGCCGCAGTCATGGCTCTGGTGGCCCTGGCACCTCTGACTCTGCCCATACCTCTACCTCTGCCTCTGCCCCTGGCTGGCGTATCCCCGATCGCAAACGGGCGAGCACAGCCTGATGCCTGCTCCTCGGCAGCCTTGGCCACCATCTCGGCCCTCTCAGCCTCTCTCACTGCTCGGGTCCGCTTGCGAGCAGGCTCCTCGACAACAACTTCCTTCCCCTTCCTCTTCTCACGGCCCATCACGACAGCGGGAGTAACAAGGACGCGGCGGCGCGGTGGCGTGCGGGCGACGCAGTGACGCGCGGGCGGCACAGTGGCATGTGGGTGGCGCTGTGGCAGTGGCGGCGGCGTAGTGATGTGTGGGCGGTGCAGTGGTGCGCGAGTGGCGCTGTGGCGGTGGCGGTGCATTGCGGCGGCACGTACGGGCGGAAAAGGCGGCGGCGGCGGGGAAGGTGCGCGGGTGCAGGCGACGGCGGCGTGGTGGTGGTGCAGACGGCGATGCGAGGCGCGCGAACGGCGGCGAGGTGGCGTGCGGGTGGCAAAACAGTGGCGGTGGCGATGGCGCGGTGGCACGGTGACGGTGCAAGGCGGCGCAGAAGGTGAAGAGACAGAGAACACGAGCGGCGGCGCGGGGGCAAGAAAGATATATGACATGTGGACCCTGCGGATTTTCTTATCGTCGGTTGATCCGACGCTTAGGGTTCAAACGTCGGTTGATTGCGTCGATGTAGTTTACCAGGGACTCTGCCAAATCTGCATCTGTACGCTGGTTGAACCGATGCTCCGATAAATGAACTCGCCGGTTGAACGACACAAACAACAGTTGATTTTCAGGTCAGTTTTGTGATATGTTCACCGGTTGATCCGATACTCCATAATTTGTATACACCAGTTGAACGCCTGGATTGTCTGAGCTGAAGCTGAAACTTAGTAACGCCGGTTAAACCGATGGGTTAAGATCCATTGAGCGTCGGTTTAACCGGTGAAGCCAAAAACCCTCACTCAGCTCACTCTTCTAAGCTAAGTCCAATAAACTTATAAATTTCAAATAAACTCAAGTTTATGGACTTGCATAGGCGACTTCACCCCTCAAAGTAAATAGGATAGCTCACTAGCCTAGATATTTTTTATTTTCAAAAACACAAGGAAAAGCCACAAGAGAGACAAGGTGCCAAATAAAATGTATGAGCCATGCCATGGGAATATTGAAGAAGGAAAGCTTCATACTCATCATGACATTGCTCACTAGGCAATAACGCACCTAACACTTTACTCTTTTCACTTTTCATGAATTAAGATCTTGTATATGAAACAAGTCTCATTTTCATCAAGTGATCTCCTTTGTGACCCTTACGCATGCAATGAGAATGCAAGCTACAACCACATGCGAAAGTAAGGCGAACATGAAGTGCACATCTATAAGACAAGAAATGCATAGCAAGAATTTAAATTTTACTTGTCAAGTTTGAACCCACGGGAAGCTTCTTCATGATGAGCCTTTCTACAAGCCTAGAGGAAAAACAAGTGGACCACCACCTCCAGCTACACCCTTGCTCATCACTATCTTACCATGGTTAGAAAAGTGTTCTATATGTATGCATTTTTCTATATGACATGGCAACTTACATGACGTTTGCCGCATCTAACACATTAAGCTCATTCCTTAGTCTAACAAAAGTACTCTCATCTAAAGGTTTTGTGAAAATATCCGCCAATTGCTCCTCGGATCTCACACCTTGAAGGGAAATGTCCCCCTTGGCTTCGTGATCACGGAAGAAGTGATGGCGAATATCAATGTGCTTTGTGCGAGAGTGTTGAACCGGATTCTTGGCAATTTTTACGGCACTTTTATTGTCACAAAAGGAGTGGTATCCTATCTAGTTTCACACCAAAGTCCAAAAGGGTTTGCTTCATATATAGTATTTGGGCACAACATGCACCGGCGGCTATATATTCCGCTTCCGCGGTGGACAAAGCCACGGAATTTTACTTCTTACTCGACCAAGAAACTAGAGAACGCCCAAGTGGCAACCCCTGGAGGTACTCTTGCGATCCACACGGCTTCCGGCAAAATCCGAATCCGAGTATCCCAAGAGATCTAAGCTAGCGCCTTTGGGTTACCACAAGCCTATGCTAGGGGTGTGCTTGAGATATCGAAGGATCCTATTCACAGCCGAAAGGTGTGATTCCTTTGGATTAGCTTGAAAACGGGCACACAAGCACACACTAAACATTATATCGGGCCTAGATGCGGTAAGGTAAAGCAAAGACCCTATCATAGAAAGATAGAGGGATTGATCAACCGGTTTACCGTCCACATCCAAGTCGAGATGCCCATTGGTTGCCATGGGTGTCTTGATTGGTTTGCATTCATCCATCTTGAACTTCTTCAAGATATCTTTAGTATACTTTTCTTGACAGATGAATGTCCCTTCCGTCATTTGTTTGACTTGAAAACCAAGGAAGAAGGTCAATTCGCCAATCATGGACATCTCGAATTCCCTAGACATCACGGTAGCAAACTCATGGCTTAGTCAATCATTTGTTGAGCCAAAGATAATATCGTTAACATAAATTTGACAAATGAAACGATCCCCGTTGACATCTTTTGTGAACAAAGTGGTGTCCACCCTCCCGATCTTGAAGCCTTGCATGATTAGGAAGTCACGAAGCCTCTCATACCAAGCCCTTGGAGCTTGTTTGAGCCCATAGAGTGCCTTATGCAACCTATAAACATGGTTAGGATTCCTCGGATCTTCAAACCCGGGAGGTTGCTCAACATAAACAAGTTCGTTAATAAAGCCATTTAAGAATGCACTTTTCACATCCATTTGATATAACTTAATGTTATGATGTGAAGAGTAAACAAGAAGGATGCGGATAGCTTCAAGTCTTGCGACCGGAGCAAAAGTTTCACCAAAATCCAAACCTTTGACTTGAGAAAACCCTTTTGCCACAAGTCTTGCTTTGTTGCGAACCACCACCCCATGTTCATCTTGCTTGTTTCGAAAGACCCACTTTGTGCCGATGATGTTTTTATCTTTCGGAGGAGCTTCGAGGACCCAAACTTCATTGCGGGTGAAATTGTTCAATTCTTCTTGCATGGCCATCACCCAATCCGAGTCCTCGAGCGCTTCCTCTATGCTAGTGGGTTCAATACAAGAAACAAACGAGTGATGTTCGCAAAATGAAGCATGCTTAGAGCGAGTTCTTACTCCTTTGGAAGGACTACCAATGATTTGACCAATTGGATGATCCTTGGAGATGCGACCATGCTTCACTAGCGGTATTTGCGTGGATGCTTGTTGGGGTGGATCATGGGTGACTTGTGCTTGTGGTGGAACATTTTGCTCTTCTTGTTCTTGGACTTGGGGTGTTGGCGTTGATACATTTTCTTGAGGTAGTGGATCAACTTTATCTTGATCTTCATCCACTTGGGGTGCCATGGAGGTGCTTGGTGAAGATGAGGAAGATCCTCCCCCTTGATCATTGCCTTCATGCACCTCTTCCGGCTTGATATCCCCAATGGACATCTTCTTCAAGGCTTCTTCAATCTCTTCATCCCCTACATTTTCATAGCCAACAACCTCTTCTTGGGAGCCATTAGATTCATCAAACTCCACATCACATATTTCTTCAACTAACCCGGAGGTTTGATTGAATACTCTATATGCTTTGGAGTTTGATGCATAACCAAGAAACAAACCTTCATCACATCTACTCTCAAACTTACCGAGTCTTTTCTTCTTATAGATGAAGCATTTGCAACCAAAGACTCGAATGTATGATATATTTGGTTTCCTTCCGGTGATGAGCTCATATGGAGTTTTCTCGAGGAGTCGGTGAGGATACACTCGGTTGGATGCATGACACGCCGTGTTGATTGCTTCCGCCCAAAACTTCTCGGACGTGCCATAATCATCCAACATCGCTCTTGCAAGGGTGATGAGTGTCTTGTTCTTTCTTTCCACCACTCCATTTTGTTGAGGCGTGTAGGTGGCGGAAAACTCATTCTTGACTCCTTCTTCATCGCACCATTCTTCAATCTTCATATTCTTGAACTCGGTGCCGTTGTCACTCCGGATCTTCACAATTGGGGAGTTGTACTCCCTTTGAGCTTTTCTTGCAAATGTCTTGAAGATCTCCGGAGTTTCACTCTTATCGCTTAGAAACATGACCCAAGTGTAGCGTGAAAAATCATCAACGATTACTAGGCAATAGAGGTTACCACCAATGCTCTTGTATGAAGTTGGACCAAAGAGATCCATGTGTAGTAGCTCGAGCGGCTTGGAGGTAGACAACATCGTCTTGATGGGATGATGTGTTGCAACTTGCTTCCCGGCTTGACATGCTTTGCATAACTTGTTCTTGTCAAAAGTGACATCCTTCACGCCGGTGATCATCCCTCTCTTGTGGGCTTTCTTGAGGTTGCTCATGCCAATATGAGCAATTCTTCTATGCCAAAGCTACCCAAGAGACGACTTGGTGAAGAGGCAAGTCATGGTGCTTGTTTGCTTTGAAGAGAAATCCACTAAGTAGATGTTGCCATGCCTAAACCCCGTGAATACCAATGACTTGTCTTTTTCATGAGTCACTACAACACCATTCTTGTCAAAGGCACACGTTAGTCCAAGATCACACAATTGAGCAATAGAAATAAGATTAAAACTAAGTGCTTCTACAAACAAAACATTTGAAATGGATAAATCTTTTGAAATTGCAATTCTACCCAAACCTAAGACTTTCCCCCTTGAGTTATCACCATAGGTGATATGTTCATGATCGCCGGGGTCTTCAAGAGAGGTGAACATGCTATCATTGCCGGTCATGTGTTGAGAGCAACCGCTATCAAGTACCCAATGTTTTCCACCGGCTTTGTAGTTCACCTACACACATGAGAATTCATTTTTGAGTTTTAGGAACCCAAACAAGATTTGGGCCTTGCACATGTGTGACAAGAGCTTTTGGGACCCAAAGTTGCTTGGGGAGCTTCTTCTTCGACTCCTTAGCAATTTTGCCAATGAACTTGGCCTTCACCTTGCCCTTCACTTTACTCAAGAGAAAATGGTTATTTTGGAACATTGATGAGTAATTCTTGGGTAAGTTAGGAAGAGGACGTGATGGTAAAGTGCACTCCCTAGTGTGGTGCCCGATGACTTGGCAATGTTGGCAATATGAACCAACTTCCTTGATGAAGCTTATCTTGATCTCCGGGGAAGGAGTTGTAGCCATGTTTGGCTCCGGAAATGAACCAAGACCTCTCTTGCCATAGTCACGGGCATTGTTGAAGAGAATCTCCTTGTGGATGTATTCTCCTCTTGAGAGTTTCTCCACACTACTCTTGAGGCTTGCCACTTGATCCATCAATTCCTTTTCCCTAGAAGGAGCAAGCTTGGGCACAATATTAGTGGCATTTGCATCAATGAGTAGGTCAT
Source organism: Panicum hallii (assembly GCF_002211085.1). Classification (NCBI taxonomy): domain Eukaryota; kingdom Viridiplantae; phylum Streptophyta; class Magnoliopsida; order Poales; family Poaceae; genus Panicum; species Panicum hallii. Next base: position 34,623,032 of record NC_038046.1, on the reverse strand, counting down.
CACACGAAGTAGAAGCATTGACCTTATCAAAGGTTTCATGAGAAAATTTCTCAAGGCTTGGGTCAATAGCTTCATAGGCAAATTCAAGTTCTTGATACTTGTGAGCCAACTCCCTATGCTCTTGTTTCAGCCTTTTGTGGCTCTCTTCAACTTGCTTAGCAAGTACAAGTGACTCATTGTGCTTTTTGAGCAAGTCATTGTACTTACCAAGTAAGTCGGAGTGGGCAAGCTCTAACTTGGCATGAGTGCTCTCAAGAATTTTGACTTTGCCCTTTTCCCTCTTGATGACGGATGTATACTCATTGATGAGGTTAGTGAATTCATTAGGATCAAACTGTTCATCACTATCATCTTCACTATCTACCTCACATACCTTGGTGTTACCTTTTGCCATGAGGCACATAGGAGGCGGAGGTAGAGGTGGTTCTTCATTGGTGAGGGCGATGGTGACAATGTCTCCTTCATCACTTGAATCTTCACTTGAAGAGATATCGGTCACCCACTCTTATTTTTCCACCAAGAAACTTTTCTTGGTGTGCCCTTTCTTCTTTGGGAAGAGCTTGGTCTTCTTGTCATGGGTCTTCTTCTTCCCAAATCTCTTGTTTTTGTTCTTCCTTTCCTCTTCTTCATCATCGCTTGAATCATGGCGATGCTTGCTCTTGTTATCCTTGTTTCTTTTATCCGACTTGGAACAATTTGGACGGATGTGACCTTTTTCTCCACAATTGTAGCAAATCTTGTTCTTGACATCCATTGGCCGGAACATTCCCTTTTTGGAGTCAAAGTTGAAACCCTTCTTATTGATCTTTTCATTTAAGCGTGTGAACTTTCTCATCATGAGAGCAAGTTCTCCATCATCTTCAACGTCGGATGAGCTTTCATGATGATCATCTTCTTCATTGCTTGAGCTTGAATCTTGCTTGATCATCTTGAGTTTGCAGGATTTGTTTGTCTTGGTCTTTAGAGCAATTGATTTGCTTGAAGTTGACTCTTCGGACATACCAAGAATGCTCATTTCATGAGCGTGAATTTCCCCCACAAGTTCTCCCACTTCCATCGCGTCAAGATCCTCCTTTTGAAGCATAGCATTGATGATGTTATACTTGGGCTTTGGGAGGAGCATGAGAATCATGCGATTTATGGAGGCACTGTCAATTTTGGATATTTCAAGTGCATTAATTTCCTTGACAATGACATTCAAGCGAGAATACATATCATTGCAATTTTCATGAGCTAGCATTTTAAAGGAATCATACTTAGCTCTAAACAAGTGATATTTTTGCTCACGAACTTTAGTGGAACCTTCATGAATTTCAATGAGCTCCTTCCAAATATCACTTGCTAAGTCCATGCCATTAACTCTAGCAAAGACTTCCTCACTAATAGCTTCAAAAATTGCATTTCTAGCCTTGGCATTCCATTTTAATTGTTCGGTGGTGGGAGTTCCGGTGAACCCGATCTTAGTTGCCGACCACACTTCGGGGCAATCGCATCAAGGTATGCGGCCATGCGAACTTTCCAATAAGCAAAGTTCTTGCCCTCAAAGTGAGGCGGCGAACCACCCATCTTGGCCATAGCTCTAGGCGGTGAAGCCTAATGATCCAAATGAGCAACGAGGCTCTGATACCAATTGAAAGGATCGATGGACCAAGAGGGGGGGTGAATTGGGCCTTTTTCAATTTCTAAAACAAGGTAAAGCAACCTTAACCTATGCAAAGCTAGAAAGGCACCAATTCACCAACCGGGTAATAAAGCTACCAACACAAGCTAGGAGAGATAAAAAGGGAGGTAAAGCCTAGCAAGGTAGAGCAAAGTAATAATCCCTAAGTCAAGCACATGAATAAATTGTATGAAAGAGAATGCTTGAATAAAGAAAGTGGACAAGAGACAACCGGATTTTTCTTCCGTGGTATCGATGTGTTGGCACACACCCCTAATCCACGTTGTGACACTCACAAAGAGTCTTGTCACCTCCCAAGTCATCGAGACGAGGACGCTCACAAAGAGTCTCCGTTCACCATCCCGGCGTGGTGGAGATCAAGCCACGTACAAACTTCTTCTCCGGGCTCCCACAATCCTTGGCAAGCTCCGCGAGAAACACCTCGATCACCAAGACCGCCTAGGTGATGCCAATCATCAAGAGTAACAAGCTAAGGCCTTTACTTGAGCAAGAACCGATCACCTAGAACGGATGCACACAAGCTTCTCTCTCCTCAAGTCCTTAATCTTGTTTCTTGAATGATTGAATGAACAAGTATATGAAATGATGAAGCTCAAGGTGGCTCTTGACTATAGTATGAGTGTTTGAATGTTGCCTGGTGTCAAGAGTAGCAAAATGACCCATTGGAGGGGTATATATAGGCAGCTCACACGAATAGAGCCGTTGAAGAAAAAGCTGCCAGAAAACTGCGTAGCGCCGGTTAATCCGATGTACCTCCAATAGTCAGCGTCGGTTTAACCGGTGAATGTAAGCTGCCCCTTTTGAAAACTAGCCGTTATAACTTGGGCAGATTAACCGACATATCATCGGTTTAACCGGTGAGTGTAGTTGTCGACTGATCAACTGAAAAACCAAATCTTTGGACAACTGCACCGACGTTAAATTCAAACATCGTCGGTTTAACCGGTGTATTGACTTGTCTAGACTCTGCTGACTCCGTTTAACCGACGTATAGAAAAGTGAGAGCGTCGGTTGAACCGGTGTTAAGGATATTTTCTGATTTTGCCTTTTCTGATTTGAGTCTTGAATGAAATCCAAATATTCTTGAGATATAAGTTGAGAACCACTTATTTGAGCTTCTAGAAACCTGAGTGACCATTGTGTGCATCCATTTTCAAATGACCATGTCCATGCTCAAGTTGCTTAGCCTTAACCCCTCTTAATAGTGCGATCACTACAAAACTATAAAAACCTATACTAACCTAAGTGTCCTTCTCAACCTTATGACACTTAGGACTAGAAAGATCCTTAGTCTTGACATATAATTGAGTTGAATGCCGAGATCGCCTTTTTGAGTAACGAAAATTTGGGGCCTCTTTTGACTTATGACCAAATGAGCGATAATGATTTATTAAGCTGCACAAACTCATTAGTCACAATAATGGTTGTCATTAATCACCGAAACATACCTTGAGGGCCTAGATGCTTACATCTGTACCGAGCCACGTGCCCTCCCCTGCCTTGCCGCCGCCTTCCCGACCCCGCGCTGGCCCGCTCCTGCCTCCCCCACGTCGCGCCGCTGCCGCCCAAGCCGCCACGCCTTCCGCCGACGTTGCCAGCTCCAGCTAGCGCACGTGGTGCCTCTCTCGGCTTTAAGACACGGCCAGTAGCTGCTCCCCGACCTGCTTAACCCACGCAAAGGCTCTCTGTTTACTGCAACCTCCTCTCCCGAGCGCAGCTCCTCACCGAAGCGCTACCGCAGCCACTGCTCGCCGTCGTCAGCCGCCCCCGCTACCTCCAAGCCCCGATCCAGTGCTACTAGAGCACCGCCGCGACCCACTGGTGCTCCCAAGCCCATCCAATTTCATTCTCCCGCGCCCGAACAGCATCTTCCACAGCGCCGGCGAGCTTAAAGCTCTGCCGCCGCTTGGCCTCGCTGTCGACCCGCTGATACAGAGCCTCTTCACCCCAGCCAAGGGCACCGGCAGCACCACATCAACCTGTAGAAGCTTCCTAGCAGCCTCTTCACTGCCCTCTAACACCCCAACTAGCGGAACACCATGCCGCCATCACCGTCGGTGAAAGCCCGAGGTCCACCTCACCGTCGACAACCACCTTCCGCCCCGTCTCCGACCAAATTGGGTACGGGAAACGCACCCCCACACTCCCACGATGCTTATGCGCGCCTCCTCTATCCATGTTCACCGGTCCTTCACCGGGAACACTGACGCGCCACCATGGCTGTCGCCATCTCTCGTCGCCGGCCATGCTCCGCCACTGCTCCTCGAGCACATCACCCACCAACAGACACTACTTGCTCCGTAGATCATGATAGGCCTGTCCTTCCCCGCCAGTGACCTCGTCGCCGGCGAGAACGTGCCGGACGAACACGCCGGCCGCCGTCGAGTGCTGGCAAGGGCATATCTGCGATTTCTTTTTCTGTTCTAAGGGCCCAGGTGCAAGAACCCGAGGGCCTCTGTGCAAGTTTATTGTTTAGTGTTAGCTGTCAACTTGTAAAATTCATAGGAATGTGTAGAAAAATACAAAAATTACCAAACCAATTTTGTTGGAATCTAGAAATATAAATCTACAACTTTTGTTAATAATGTTTGGTTTGAAACTAAATACTTTATGATTTATTTTAAACTTGATGTAAAAGGGTATCTTATGCATAACTTTTGCATATAAGCTTATCTTCTTATGATTTTTGGTGTGTAGCTTGTTCAGGTCATGAGCAAACTTGTCTAAAGATTTCATGCTTGGCACTGCTTTGTAGTTTAAGTTCTTTAAACTTTTACAAATCAAATTTATAGTAGTTTGCATTTATTTAAACATGTTCCTAAGACTTTTCTGTTTAGGTCTTTTTACCATAACCTAATTTGTTGATAATTAGTTCATAATCAATTTTTCAAGAATTTATAGTTCTGTTTACTTAGGATTTAAATTTAAACCTGAAATTTGAATTCAAATTCAAATACTTTAATTTCTATTTTCAGAAAATTATGAAAAATTCATGATAAACGTAATTGTTGAAAATAAGCTTATCTACAAAAATTCAAGGTCAGAACCTTTATGATTTTTAAATAAAAATCAAACTTGTCCATTTACTTTAAAAAGTAATTCCACTAATATGACAAGGCATTAAATACCAATAGTAAAATTAAACCCCCCTTGTATCATGAGTTTATGTTTGTTAATTTGTTGGATTGCAACTTTATCGTGAAATAAAATCTTTAACTCAAGCACCATCTCAATTAAATCATTGCATATCATATAGAGTCAGCAACACTCGATAACGGAATCTACGAGCTGGTTCAGGAACCCGAGCTTGGGTTTTCTGAAGATCCTGCAAGCGTCGCCGAGATATTAACTGAAGCCCCAAACCAAAGTTCGGAAGTCTCTGACACTCCTGACCCCAACCCCACTCAAGAAGGCAAGCCCCGGTGCATAACCTAGTATTTAATTTACTATAATTTTATACTTATATATATATTGTGTCTTGCATTAAGTCTAGGAGTTGAAATGGAACCCTAGATGCATAAATCCTAGGAATCCAATGTACTGTACCTGAGTCCTTATCTCATAGATGCCCTGCTAATAGGACCGGCAGAAGTCGGGTGATTTCCTGTCACTCGCGCGATATAGGAGTTGCATGTTTACTATTTTTCAATCATTATGAGGATAATGGATAGGGTCATGTGCAGTATCATGACCTGAAGGTTTACCTGTCTGTTTTGATAGAAGTTGTTAAGGTCGCAGTGTGTGGTAGTGGTGGCTAAGCGTTTGAAAGTACTAGCCACATGCCGCGAAATTTGGTAAAGCGGTAAGCCTAGTAACCAATCGGCCCGAGGAGTGGACATACCTCCCACCACTCGTATTTTGGTTCCTCTCACGCACCAACGTGCGGGAGTATGTTCCGCGCTGCGGACAGGAGTACGGTCATGTAGTCGCGCTACAGACGTATGTCCTGCACAATTGGTGTGCGTACGATCCTACAGTCGCTTGTGGTGGCCCTGTTCCACGAGTCGGAATGAAAGGCAAACGGTTGCTTCGGAACTATCGTTGGATGTTCCAAGCGTGTGAGTTAGGTTTGCCTTGCAAGGTTATGAAACTCGATTCAGAGTCGTCCGTTTCTCGTGGAGATTGAGACTGCTTATTCCTTCTGCCACAAAGAGTAAGAACAGTAATCATTATGAAATAATCTGGATGGATGCTAATCTCTACATTGTTTTTCTAGTATAGGTGCTAACCTAGAATGATTAATGAAACTAGAACCAGACAGCTAAAATATGAAACTTAGTTCATATTCTTTGTTGCCTTTCAGCTGAAATTAAGCCCAGAACCATTTTAAGTTGTAACACCCTAATGTAATTTCCCTAATTTTTTTTAATGAATTTATTTGGGCTTAAACAAATTTTCCAGGCTTTTCTCTAAATTTTGTGGCATTTAAAGCAATTTATAACACAAGAAAAATAAAATTTATCATAGGATTAAAGTGTTTGTGCATTCATGCCGCAGCATTATTTTATTTGTGTTGAAATTATAAGGTTTGAATTCAAACTTATTTGAATTCAAATAGATTGCTTGAATAGTTTAGGAGTAGGAAAAGAAAAGAAAGGAGAAGAAAGAGCCAGCCCAAACCCTCTTTCTCCCAGCCCAGCCCGACCCAGCTTTCCCTTTCCCCTCTTCTCCCCGCGTGGGCCACGACCCCCGGCCCAGTTTCCTTCCTCGGCCGGCCCAGCGCCCGCGCGCCCCCTCCCTCCTCTCTCTCTCTCTCTCTCACTGACCGCCGGGCCCCGCGCGTCAGCGCTTTCTTCTTCCCCTCCTTCTTCCCCGGGCGCAACGGCCCGAGATCCCCGGCGACCCCCCTGCTCCGGGCCCGCACGCCAGGTAGCGCCGCTGCCCTTCAAAGAGTAGCCCCGACCCCCTCTCTGCACCCTAACCCTAGCCCCGCCGCCGCCACCGACGCCCAGCACCACAGCCGCCCCGTTCCTCTGTTCAGCGCCTTTTCTCCGCCGCGGACCTGCTGCTCCGGAGCGCCACCGACCCCGACAGCCCCGCGGCAGCTTCGCCTCGCCACCCAGGAGCTCCCCGAGCCCAGCAAAGGGGCCCTACGCCCCTTCACCGAGGATAATTTGAGACGGGGCTACCGCCGGTGAGCCGCCCCCGCCGTCCAATTCATCGCCGCCGGCGTTCCTTTTTCCCTCTTAACCCACGCAACACCTTGACAGGGTCTCCACACGACGATCCCCGGTGATCAGAAGGCCAGGAACCCTCGGCAACACCCCTCCCCGCGGAAGCCCGATCTTCCCCACCGCCGGTCGTCGTCGTTCCCTCGCTCCGCTGCGTCTCCGGCCTCCACGGCCCTTCGGTGATGCCTTACCCTCTTCCCTCGCCCCTTTTGCGCCCAGTACCGTAGGTTGTAGACCGCCCCAGGGGCCGGAACCGCGATCACGCGGTACGCCGGCGAGCCCGAGCCGCCCCTCGTCGTGGAGGGCAACCATCCGAGCCATGTTTCACTCTCTTGAGCACCTAGATGAGTTCCCCGTGCCGCACCCTACCTCTAGGGCTTGATGTCGTTCCAGACCGAGCCCGGAGCGCCGAGATTGGCCAACTCCGGCGAAGCGCCGCCGCGGGAAGGAGCTCCGGCGACCCCCCTCCGTCGCCTTGTGCTTCCTTTCATTCCTGGCCGTAAGATCCGGGACGGGTGGATAGGATTAGATCGCGCACGCTTAGATCTGAGCCGTGAGATCGAGATCCAAGGGATCTAAATCGCGCGTACCGGTTCGGGGTAGGGATGAATCGGGGCCATCAAATCTGGAATGGGTGGTCTAGACTAGATCCGTTTAAGTATAGGCCAGGAGCGTTGGATGCAGATCCAACGGCTGTTAGGCGCGCGTACCCCTTCGCGTTTAAGTTTAAATCCGAGCCGTAGAGATTAGATCCAATGGCCCAGAACCGCGCGTACCGGTCAGCACCGGTAGTTTTGCTAAAGAGTCCCTGCGTTTTCCTGCAATCAACCCGCCGTCCAGCCCTAGTTAAAAAGTATTTACAGACGGGTCCTTTTATTCCCGTTTGACCCCCTGAGCTTCCTGAATTTTGAACCCGCGGTCCATGTCTTGGGTTTTCTCGTGCTAGCCCCTGAGTCTAGGGTTTATTTACATTTAAGCCCTCGGTTTTTGTGCAGAAGCCCCTGGAAGTTAGGTTTTTCTTACAAATAGGTCCCTAGAACTTGTTTTAAGCGTAGTTTTCGCGTTTTAGCTCCATTTTAGGTGTTCTTTATATCCACACGATCATTATAACGCGTAGAATAGTTTTAGGCTAGTTTTATGTGCTGTTTCATTGTATTGGTGTACTGTTTCTTATATTTTTGCTATTGTTTGCATGTGTGTGTGCATGTGTGGCCCATGTGTTGCTGTTACGATTGGGAGTAGACGTCGAGACACCGGAGCAGTACCAGGAGCAGCCATCTTCCGAGCAGTTCGAGCAGCAGCCGGGAGAGTACGAGGAAGGCAAGTATAACATGAACCTCCTATCACTTTTAAATACAATTTCATACTGCATTTTAATACTGTATACCTATAAGGACTTCCTAGCCACCTTTATATCTTTACATATATCCTTTGGGTTGCATTTTGGTTAGTTGTGCTAGGTTGCTGCGCTATAACAAATCTTGGTCCTTTTTAATTAATTTGATTAATGGTCTTATGCAACTTAACTCTGGAGCCGGCCCTCTGTGCTGTGTGCTTGAGTGGTTTGTGCGTCCTTAAAAGATGTTTTTGTTAGAAACATGGTTTAGGGGGCCAGCACGGTGCTTAGTGCTTGGTTGGCCACTCTCCCTAAGGACCGGTTCATAAAGCGACAACCTGGGACAACCGCGCAACCACAAGACTGGAATGGGACGGTCTTGACCTACTAATTAGGTCATTTTGGTTCGGGAGTAACTTACCTGCGTGGGCAAGAGGGGTGGTAGGCTTCAATGGTCCCTGCTCCTCCGGCTTGGTCTGTGCTGTGTGCTTGTACCCCCGGAGGTGGGCCCCATCGTCGCTGATCCAGAATCCTTAGAGGTTACACCTTACCAACGTGATCCTTTGTAACGGTCTCGTAGTGTGCTTGCTAGCCATCTCACCTAAGGAAGTGTGATGAACAACTAGCGTAGCTCACGACTTGTGGGTAAAGTTGTGCAACCTCTCGAGAGTGTAAAACTGATATATCAGCTGTGCTCACAGTCATGAGCGGCCCAGATCCTCCTTTTGATTAGTGGGGTTATCAACCTTTGATTAGGGAGATTCCCCGGGTGGTTTTGGTTTGGATGGTTCTCAGTAGTTCTTAATTAATTTTGATTAAATCTTATGCAATTTGGGTTATGGTAATTCATCCACTTGTAGTAATTAGCTTTAATAAAATTTGCCAAGACTAAAAGCTAATGCAGTTGAGTCAGCTAACCTTAGAGCCTCATGCTCGTGTTAAACTTGTTGAGTACGAGTTTGTACTCACACTTGCCTCTCTACTCTTCTGTGCTATTTCGGATATCTTCGATTGCTGCTCAGTGCCCGGCAACGTGGAGGACTACGTCAGCGGCTTCGACGACTTCTAGGCGTTTGTCTCCCAGTCGACGTCCCTGTGGCGCCCAGCTCTTCATGTATCCATTTTACGCTTCCGCATTCCTTGAACTGATTCTTGATTCAGTTGTAATAAAGATATTTATTTTATAATTTATACGCTTTTATTCTTGACATGTGTTGTGATATCTTGATAATCTGTTGTATATATGCGTGACTTGATCCTGGCGCATATATGATTGCTCAATTTATGTTCTTATAAATCGGGTGTGACATAAGTCTTCATGAGTCTAGTTACATGGCTAAGTATACCATGAAGCGGCTAAGCCTTGCTGAGTATTAGTATACTCAGTCTTGCTAGTGAAATTTTCAGGTATGACCTTCGAGAACCCCACGGATAGTCCTGCATGGCCAACCTCTATTCCGTTTGGCTGGTCCGTGGAGTGGATCCGTCCCCGACTGGTTGTGACCCTCCTGAATGACGCCATGCTTCGGGCTAAGTGTGGTGTCAACCTTCGCGACGTGTGTAGTCGCGTGTGAATTTTCTTCCGCTGTGAACTTGACAAGCATGTTTAGCTTGTCTTTTTAAACAATGTTTGTATAAGTTGACCTTAATTTGAAACGGTTGTAATAATGTTTAATATTCTGTAATTAAAAGTTGGTGTGTTGTATGTGATTGTGAACTCGCCTTCGTGCGAGGTAAACCTGCTTCAATCCTATTGAACCGTGGTTGCATCGGGCGGAGACCCGACAGACCAATGGGTTGTTCCATTTGAAGTGCATTGAGTTAGTATCAGCTGTATAGCGATAACTAGTGCACTTGAGCTGGAATAATTCAGGCGGTTCTGCCACAGCTGGTATCAGAGCTGTAGGTTTACTCTTACCATTGCAGCAACTCTTAAAAATATTTTCAGGATAAAAATTGTTTAACAAACGAATTTGCAACATACGTTGGATTCGTTAAGGATGGTGTTTAGAACGCAAAACCCTAGGGATTTATAAGGGAGTAATCAGGTGGCTACTAATGTACATATGTATAGATAGTTCTAACTTGCAGCACTACTTTCTGTCAAAACTTAAATTTATGCATAACCCAACTTTACTACCTGTAACGACACCATCGATGGTGAGGTAAGAAGGTAAGGATCCTCAGCTAACAGGGGAGTTAGCCTTCCCGTCGGTGATGCGAACCGAACGCTGATTCTCAAGCAGTGGCCTACTTGAGATGCTGCCAATATATCAACTTAGGTTGAATATATTGGGAGTATATGGTTCGGCGCAGGGTATGGCGATCGCTGTTCATACCCCCATTTTATATGGTACCCACGTGAATACGTTGCAAATGTGACGTATGCTAATGTTGTCCGTACGGCGGTAATGGTACGGATGCTGTTTCTATAGAGAACAGTATTGTTTAGGGATGCTTTCATGTCGTGCTGCCATGAAAGGTTCATGTTATATATATGTGGTCTTTTGCAGGTACCCTAATCCCGATTAAGTAGTTAGGACAGATAGGACTTATCGACTAGTTACTAGTGAGAGACGTATGTGTTATCCCATCGAAATTAACCATGTAAGTCCGAAGATATTCGGCAGTTGTTTGGGTTGTGAGGTTGAATAGAACGTGCATGCATAACCCATCATCAAGTGAGTAAATGCATTGTATATGTTGTACTTTTTAAAATGAATAGAGTGTTGTTTATGTCTAGTATGGGTCAATAGGATTCTTGTGATAGCTTTAGTGAGTACCTTAAGTATCCATCTGATTTGCAGCCTTTGCTGTTATCAGAATTGATTATCTCATTCCATTTACCTTGTGGGTTCTTAGCAGGGTAAATATATCTCACCATTTGCATTCTTGTTGCAGATGGCAGCCCCTTCCAACGTCTTCTGGGATCACGCAGGGCATCTTCACACCAATGCCTTGCACTGGGAGGGTTTTCCCCATCTTCTATGGGAATCACTAAGTTTGTTCTTCTATACCGAGCCTCTACAATACGACGGAGTGGAGTATCGGGAAGAGGGTGTTCCTCGATGCCGAGTCAAAATGATGATTTCTCAACATCCTTTCCGCTCCCAGTGGCAGCCCATCGAGGTTGATGTGGTGGGCTACCGTCTAGTTGACACTATTGAGACTGCAGCTTTGGAAGCCATCCATCTCTTCTGCAATCAGCATCCCATGGAAGTTGCAGGGTATCCTATCGACCTATTCCCTGCAATAGATTCCAGTGATCCCGAATGGAACTTTCGGATAGCTCATTATGGTCACTTGTTGGGAGATGCAGCTGAAGAAACGCTCCGTGGTCTTATCAGGTTCATGAATGTTCAGCACCACTATCAGATTCTACTATGCCGTGGTGTGGGTCAGTTGATTGGCATAGCCCAAGGTCACTATCGAAATGCCAATCGACAGGTCACCCAGATAGTAGAGCTTCAAGCTTTGGTGACGGAGAAGGAGGAGATTATTGCAGCTCGGGATGAGACTATTCTTCATCGGGAGGATCAAATCAATGAGAGTGATGCAATGATCACTCAAGGCAACACGATCATTGAGTTCCTCCAAGAGCAGATCCACGACCTTATCCTTGAGGTTGATGATGCCCATGCTCACATCGACGAACTCCAGGATTAGCTAGTATCTCCTGCTGTACCTGTAGCCCCTGAAGGTGGAGAAGAAGACCCGGAGGAAATCGAGGGAGTTTCCGATCTTGATTCCGAGCATGGAGATCCAGAACCCAATCCTCAGCCAAATCATTCCTCCTCTAGCAGCCAGTCCTCCATGGGCAACCTCGACGATTTTTAGTTTATCCAAATCGTCGATATCTTATTTGTAAAAAAGTGGTGTGACATAGGTTGTGAATAGATTATCTAGACTTAGACCCACTTGTTGTACCATATGTGGCCTGTGTACATATGGTCTGACCATAGCAATCGAACCATCCTAATGTATTAAGTTTGTTTTGTAATCTAAGCCTCGTGTTCTGTTATTGTGTCTCGATATTTTTGAACTTGGAATGAGTTGGATAAACAGAACCTGTGATTTACATATCTGCTCAGTAACATTATATCGTCTGAAAAATTGGAGTAAGGAAATGCTGATAATCATGGACATTTCCTTTGTTTCAAATGGTTGGAGCTACTCGTGGAACCCCGGAGGGGTTCCGGCCCGATCAAGCCAGCGGTTCCCAGCAACCAGTTTGCACTATTGTCTGCCCCATGTTCAGATAAGAACAAGGCGCTCTTTGCAGCCCAACAACTTCGTGGCACTGCCCGTTTGTGGTGGGATCATTACCATGCTATGCAGCCAACTGGTCATGTCGTCACATGGGACGAATTTCGGACCGCTTTTCGAGCACACCACATTCCCGAAGGACTCATTGAGCGAAAGCTCAATGAATTTCTAAATCTAACTCAGGGAACCCGCACCGTCATGCAATATGCGCAAGTCTTCAATCATTTGTGCCAGTACGCGGGTTATCATGCAGACACTGATGCCCGTAAGAGAGACTGCTTCCGTCGAGGCCTGAACACCAAACTTAAAGAACAACTAAATTTGGTAAGGGCCGATAACTTCAATGAGTTGGTCAATATGGCCATTACTCAAGAGGATTGCATCTTAGCCCACCGGGCAGAAAAGAAGCGGAAGACACCCACTAGACCCTCAACGGCGCAACCGCCAAGGTATCGGTTGGTCCAGAACACTGCTACCCGAGCACTACCCCGTAACAATCTGCCAGGCAGATGGGTAGCCAGACCACCCCAGCAGGCTCGATTTAATCGACCACTGACACCACAACCTCAGCAGCAACAACAACAAGGCCCGCGGCCGAGCTTTCCGCCAGCCAACCAAGGAAACAACAACTATCGTTGTTTCAATTGCGGCAACCCATCCCACTTCATCAAAGATTGCCCTCAACCTAGAAGATCTTTCCAAGGGCAAACTTCCAACCCGAACAACAAGGGCAAGGGTAGGAAGCAAGTGGTCCAAGTCCGCCAGGGAAGGGTGAACCTCACCACTCTCTCCGAACTCCCTGAGGGTGCGCCAATAATGACGGGCACTTTCTCTATCAACCATCAACCCGTGATTGTTCTTTTTGATTCTGGCGCCACCCATAGTTTTATCAGTGCAACATGTGGGATTAAGATAGGCTTGGATATCTATCCTACTAATGGAGCCTATAAGATAACAACTCCTGGCGGAAAAATCACATCTAATCAAATCTGTAGGAAGGTGCCAATCCAGCTGGGTAGCCATTTGATAAAAATAGATTTACTATTACTAGACCTAGAAGGAATGGATGTTCTTTCAGGTATGGATTGGATGACCCAGCACCAAGTGTCCTTAGATATCTCCTCCCGAATCATGGAGATAGATTCACTCGAGCATGAACCTACCCTTCTCTATCTACCACAACGGGAGTGCACCAATTCTTGCACCTATGCTGCAACAGGGATCAAGTTAAAGGACATCCCTATTGTGTGCGAATATCCAGACGTATTTCCAAATGATTTGCCTGGAATGCCCCCGGATAGGGATATTGAGTTTATCATCGAACTCCAACCCGGCACAGCCCCCATCTCTAAGAGACCCTATTGTATGCCACCCAATGAACTGGCCGAGTTAAAAATCCAACTCCAGCACCTCCTTGATAAGGGTTACATTCGTCCAAGTGCTTCACCATGGGGTTTCCCAGCCCTATTCTTGAAGAAGAAAGACAATAGCTTAAGACTATGCGTGGATTATCGTCCCCTCAATGCGGTAACCATCAAAAACAAGTATCCTCTACCCCGCATTGACATTCTCTTCGATCAGTTAGCCGGAGCCAAAGTATTCTCCAAAATTGATCTTCGTTCCGGGTATCATCAAATTAAAATTAGGCCAAGTGACATTCCAAAAATAGCCTTTTCTACTAGATATGGGCTATACGAATATCTAGTCATGTCATTTGGTCTTACCAATACCCCAGCCTATTTCATGTATCTCATGAACTCTGTCTTCATGCAAGAACTCGACAAATTTGTTATGGTCTTCATTGATGACATTCTAATCAATTCCAAGAATCCGAAAGATCATGCAAAACATCTTCATGTTATTCTTCAGCGATTAAGAGACCACCACTTGTACGCCAAATTCTCCAAGTGCGAGTTCTGGTTAGATACTGTGAAATTTCTAGGCCATACTATCTCCGGTGATGGTATCTCTGTTGACCCCCAGTAAAGTTCAAGAAGTGATGGATTGGAAACCGCCAACATCAGTCCATCAGATCTGTAGTTTTCTTGGTCTAGCTGGCTATTATCGTCGTTTCATTCCTGACTTTTCCAGAATAGCCAAACCTATGACCGAACTACTAAAGAAGGGTGTTAAATTCTCCTGGGATAAAAAATGCGAAGAAGCATTCCATACTCTCAGAGACCATCTTACAACTGCCCCAGTCCTAGCTCAACCAGATGTGCCAAAACCTTTCAACATCTATTGTGATGCTTCAGAAATCGAACTTGGTTGTGTACTTATGCAGGACAACCGAGTAATTGCATATGCATCACGAGCACTCAGGGCTCATGAACAGAACTACCCTACCCATGATCTTGAACTCGCAGCTGTCATCCATGCACTTAAAATCTGGAGACATCATCTGATGGGTGCAAAATGCCATATCTATACTGACCACAAAAGCCTCAAGTACATCTTTACACAAGCAGATCTAAACATGAGGCAAAGACGCTGGCTGGAACTTATCAAAGATTATGATCTAGAAGTACACTATCATCCAGGCAAGGCTAACGTCATTGCAGATGCACTTAGTCGCAAAGCACATTGCTCTTGCTTATCAGTTGAAGCTTTCAATGAGACCCTCTGTTGGGAAATGAGAAAGCTTAATCTCGAGATCATTCCTCAAGGTAGCCTGAATCATCTCTCAATTGAAACTACACTTTGGGACAATGGAACAAAGGGGTCAGAATCATCAAGCAAAAGTTAGCGCAAGGGGAAGGAAAGTATAAGTGCTTCCGAGTAGATCATGAAGGAGTTTTATGGTTCAACGAATGTATCGTTGTACCTAAAGACCATGAACTCCGTAAATAGATATTGGATGAGGCCCACCTATCTAAATTCTCTATGCGCAAGGGGAAGCCAGTCATCTGAAAATAGCTGGTATTCTTCAACCTCTACCTATTCCCTCTTGGAAGTGGGAGGATATTAGTATGGATTTTATAGTTGGCTTACCCAACACTTCTTTAAGGCATGACTCCATTTGGGTAATCGTGGATCGATTAACCAAGACTGCCCATTTCCTTCTTGTGCATACTACGTATAATGCCAAAAAGTATGCCGAGATCTATTTAGATCAAATTGTTCGTCTCCATGGAGTGCCCAAGACGATAATTTCTGATCGTGGAGCGCAATTCATCGCTCGGTTCTGGGAGCAACTTCAGCATGCTCTTGGAACTAAGTTAATTCGAAGCTCTGCATATCACCCTCAGACTGATGGACAAACTGAAAGAGTAAATCAGATTCTGGAAGATATGCTTAGAGCCTGCATACTTCAGTATGACAAGAACTGGGACAAATGCTCCGTTCGAACTATTATACGATCGCTGATGCCGAACTCCTTTGAGCTGGTGTTATGACCATAATTTGACTGGGCCAAGGGATGGGCCGAGAGCAACATGGGCTGAAGGAAATCATCGTAATGGTCTGCAAATCGGCTTCTGTGCGAACGTGTCATGGGCCAGGATGGCCGTGTATCTAAGGACAGTTTAAAAATAGTAAGTTAGAGATTGTATTGTAATCAGCTAGGGTTAGTTAGAAAAGATCAAGTCTCCGGACTATAAATATGTATCGTGAGATTCAATGAATAACAATCAATCATTCACAACAAACTCTCGGCGCATCGCCACCCCTTCTCCAAGGGTAGCACCTTGCTCTGTTATTGCTAAGTAGATCTAATCTGTTATGGTAGTTCTTTGTGTTACGAGGAATTTGTTTAATATCCGTATGATTAGGCCCTTCAAATGGGTTGAATGTTCCGGCTGCATGTTTGGTGCCTTATGGTAACCTGACGAGGGATTGTTCCGGGAATCGACTTGTTAAGTTGGTTTTTAGGCCTCTCTTCGGGTTAGCGTATTGTTATCTTTCATGTTCGTTAGGCTTAACCACGCGTAGGATGTTCCGGTCATACGGTGAAAGCTTTTACCGTCGCAGATTGGATCAGCTTGGTAATTACAGAGCATGCTTTTATCTTTTCTATCGGATTTGTACAAAAGTTCATATATTAGTAGATCCGATCTGTTAAATGTGGCAATCGGCTTCTTTTAGCCGATTCTGAAAGGTACGCGAAGGTCCAATCTAGTACAATGATTTCGTCGGCTTCTTTAGCCGATCTCGGGGTCGTTGTAAGAGCCGATCACGGCTCGGATTAATGTTTGATATGGCTGTGCATGCAGGAAAATAGCTGATGAACGACTTCTACACCTTCCTGATAAGGTATAGGTCAGGTGGCACGCCTAGCACTTCACCAAGCCAGGGCGTGTGCCGGACTTCTGGGCCGTTGACCGAGGGACCGGGACCCACCCGTAGTCCCGGAAGCCTCCCGGCTCCTCGTGTTGCCTGTCGCTGCTCGCCGGTGGGTTTCGACCGACAACACATTCTGGCACGCCCAGTGGGACCTCATCGACTACTTCATCGACTTGACCAATTACATCAACTACTGCGTCGACTACAATCAGCTGCATCATCTTCTTCGGCTTCATCGACTTCCGTTGTCAAGATGCCGGACGAGAACCCGATTACTTTTGAGGAGTTGTCCGATGAGCACAAACAGAGGTACAATGAGATAAAAGCTGCTTTTGAAGCCGATCTCATCGGCTTGTTTGAAAGGACTCATCACCACGGCATCAGATGGAAAGGATTTTCATCTGAAGGGGCACTCGACAAGGTGGATTTGTCTACTCCTACGGAAGAACGTACACGAGCTCTCCGCCAGGAAGTCAACTACATGGTGGCTTACTCATTACATCGACACTCTAAGAGCTTGGTGAACACTGTCGAACGTGTTGCAGTGCGCGTGGTGCAGGAAATTATGAAACACCAGTACTCTCCAACAGGACCTGCTTTAGGGAGTCACAGAGGGGAGTTGCCTTCTCAATCCAGACCACTAGTGCCTTACGCATTTGCCGCCCCAGAGCAACAGAACTCTCCAGCATATGTATACAAGGTGGGAGGTGATCCTGCTGATCACCAGTGAACCACCTAAAGAGGTACCACACGGATATGTTTTTACGTATATACCAAATGGTGGTAACCTGGCGCAACCCACGCAGAGAGCAACTGGAGGAACATCTGCAGTCGATGCCGATAAACAGGCATGGCTGGCTACCTACACAACAGGGCCGAGTCATGAAGGTACGCACTCGGCCCCAGGAGTTCATACAGTGGATCAAATTAGTGCCATTTTGAGATATCAATTTGGCATTCTTCCAAGAAGGCGAGCGATCGGCTACACCAAGCGGTATCCAAGCAACTACGACCTGATTCCTCTACCACCAAAGTATCGGCTACCTGAGTTCACCAAATTCAGCGGAGCAGAAGGATCTAGTTGCATAGAACACGTGAGCCGATATCTAGCGCAGTTGGGGATGATTTCGGTGTCGGATCCATTGTGAGTAAGGTTCTTCTCACAGTCTCTCATAAGGCCGGCTTTTGGATGGTACACATCATTGGGCCCTGATTCTATCCGCACCTGGAAATAGCTAGAAGAACAGTTCCATATACAATATCATTCAGAAGCTGCAGAAGCTGGGATTGCTGATTTGGCACAGGTCTGCCAGAAGCGAGGAGAAATAGTGGCGGAGTACATCCAGCGTTTCAGGGAAGTCAAGAATCGATGCTACTCGATTCGAATTTCAGAGAAGGAGGCAGTTGAATTGGTGACTTTGGGATTGGTAAAGCCAATTAGAGATCTAGTTTTCCAGCTGGAGTTCAACTCTTTGGCTCATCTGGTACAAAAGATGACAGTATATGAGCAGCGTCACCCAGAATTATACCAGGACAAGTTCAAACGTCAAGTAATAATGGTTGACGCTAAAGACTCTGAAGACTCTGAGGATGACCAGGAGATCGCAGTTGTGGAGTGGACACGGGGGGCAAAGCCCGTGCCCTGCAAGTGGGTGAAACAACAAGGCCCTCTAAAAGGTTTTGATTTTGATGTAAGTAAAGTCGAGCAAATATTCGACTTACTCTTGAAGGAAAAGCAGCTGAAGTTCCCTGAAGGTTTCAAGATCCCAACAGCTCAAGAGCTCCAGGGGAGATCATACTGCAAGTGGCACAACTCTTTCACTCACGGTACCAATGACTGCAAGGAACTCCGGCGACAAATACAATCGGCCATTGAGCAAGGCCAATTAATTTTGGGACAGTACGCCATGAAGGTCGATACTCAACCGTTCCCGAACGTAAATATGGTGGAAGGGTATGACCGATCAACTCGTCACCAGCTAGAATTTACGCTTGGTATTAACATGGTAGGGCATGCATCACGTCAGCATCCAAGGAGGCAAGAGGTCGATTCCCGCGATCGGCCCCAAAAAGAAGAAGAAGATTATATCACCGAAGAACAGGTTAGGCATGTCAGGAATCAGCGACCGGTTTCCTCTCATCTTCTGAGAAAATACCATTATTAGTATCAACAGCGTCTCCAATGCGAGACTGAGGAAGAAGAGTACGAGCGACGCACTGGGAAGCGCCTCAGGAAGCGAGAGGATACACGAGATCATTGGCTTTGCCCGTTCTTCAAATATTGCTGGGACTCCGGTATAAAAAGACTACCTACCCTTGAGGATTGCCCAGAATGCAATTCTCAGAAGCAAGATACAAGAAGCGCCTCGGTTTTTGAGCGTTTGGGACCAGGGCAACCCTGCTGTGAACAAGACAAGTCGACACATACAGCGGGAAATTTAGAAGATGAGGAGGACAAGTATCACCGACCACGCTGGTGTCCTGATGGGCTCAACCGGTCCCAGAAGCGGAGGGTACAGCGGCTGCGCAACCTGGAAGAAGCCGAGGCCCAATACTTGGAAACATTAAGGAAGGTGCGGCTAGATCTGGCGGAGAAAGTTCACCGCCCCCAAAAAGCAGAGTCCAGTTCTTCCAAGAAGGTATGGCGACCCAAGAAGTCGAAGGCCGATGTGAAGACATCGGCTGATGCACACATGGTGTTCGTTCTCCCTGCAGAGTTTCATACACCAAGAAACGAGGAGGTGCTAGTGGCTCAGCTTGACTTGGGGCCATGACCAGTCATATTCGAGAAACCCCGAGAATAGAATTACAGGCACCTGAAGGCTTTATATCTCAAGGGGTACATAAACGGCCAGCCTGTCAGCAAGATGCTAGTCGATACAGGAGCAGCGGTTAATATAATGCCGTATTCAGTGCTGCGCAAGTTGGGGTATTCTGTTGGGGACTTGATCAAAACCAACATCACGCTAAGTGACTTCAACGGACAAACTTCAGAGGCGCAAGGAGTCCTCAGCGTGGATTTGACGGTAGGATGTAAAACCGTCCCTACGTCATTTTTTATGGTCAGCAGCAAGGGCTCATACACTGTTCTGCTTGGGAGAGATTGGATCCATACCAATTGTTGTATCCCTTCTACAATGCACCAGTGTCTGATTCAATGGGACGGAGATGAAGTGGAAGTGGTCCACGCGGACGATTCTGTTGAAGTCTCGCATGCCGCCATGAGTGTCTAGGATGCGAAGGACCAGGAGCCAATCTCAGGGATTAGCTTGGAGGGCTGCGACCGTGTGGAAGCTACAAAAAACGGGGTGAGGCTGGGCTTATCCACTGGCCTTACAGAGTAGATGAGAAAGTAACAGAAGAGGCCGATCCCTGCGATCGGCCCCCAAAAAATAGAATCGAGTTGTTTTTGTCATCCATGTTATATTGTTATAATGATGGCAAAGAGGCCTGCTCGAGCAGCCAGCCATGTGATTGTAAAATAATACACATTAATGCAAAGAACAAGTCGGTCGATCCTTGCGATCGGCCAAATCCTTCTGCTTCATATTCTTTGTTTATTTGCAGTATCGACTTGATGGATGAAGGGAAGCTAGGATACAGGTTTACATCTGCTGACGAGCTGGAAGAAGTCGATATTGGTCCTGGGGATAAACCACGGCCAACATTTATCAGCAAAAAGTTAAATCCAGGGTTGCAAGAGGCGATGATGATACTGCTGAGAGAATATACGGATTGTTTTGCCTAGGATTACACAGAGATGCCCGGGTTGGATAGAAGTATTGTTGAGCATCGACTCCCTCTTAAGCCAGGATTTCGGCCGTTCCAGAAACGAGCACGGCAAATAAAGGCCGAAGTCCTAGAAGAAGTCAAGAAAGAAGTCAAAAAGATGATAGCAGCAGGCTTCATCAGGCTATGCAGGTATGCTGAATGGATTTCCAGTATTGTGCCTGTACAGAAGAAGGACGACCGATGGAGAGTCTGTGTCGACTTCAGAGATCTTAACAGAGCCACACCAAAAGATGAGTATCCGATGCCAGTTGCGGAAACATTGATTAATGCAGCTTCTGGTCACAAGATGTTGAGTTTTATGGATGGCAACGCTGGTTATAACCAGATTTTTATGGCTCCAGAAGATATTCATAAGACTGCATTCAGAGTACCAGGTGCAGTGGGATTATTTGAGTATGTGGTCATGACTTTTGGGCTCAAAAATGCTGGTGCTACATATCAACGAGCCATGAACTATATGTTTCATGATTTGATCGGCAAGCTGGTGGAAATTTATATTGATGACATAGTGGTAAAATCTGCATCGGCTGAAGGACATTTAGGAGATCTACGGCGAGTTCTGGAACGAACTAGGAAGTTTGGGCTTAGAATGAATCCTAAGAAGTGTGCCTTTGGTGTATCGGCCGGAGAGTTCCTGGGTTTTCTGGTTCATGAACGGGGAATTGAGATCGGCCTAAAAAGTCAAGAAGCTGTAAGAACAATGGTGCCACCTACTACAAAGAAGGAGCTCCAACAACTCATTGGCAAGATCAATTTTCTCAGGAGATTCATCTCCAATCTGTCAGGAAAAATCGAGCCATTCATGGAGTTGGTGAAAATTAAAGCCAATGACGAGTTCCGCTGGGGGGCAGAGCAACAGTAGGCGTTCGAAGAAATCAAAGAATATTTATCCAAGCCGCCTGTGTTAGTCCCACCCCAGTAGGGTAAGCCATTTTAAGTTTATCTGTCAGTCGGTGACACTTCCATTGCTTCGGTCATCATACAAGTGCAGGATGGCAAGGAGAGAATTGTTTTCTATCTCAGTAGGAGGATGCTAGATGCAGAGACAAGGTACCCTGAAATTGAGAAACTATGCCTTTGTCTATTCTTTACCTGTACAAAGCTCCGCCACATCCTGCTTTCTGCCGAGACAATTGTCATCTGCAAATCAGATGTTATCAAGCATATACTGTCGGCCCCGGTGTTGAAAGGCCGACTCGGTAAATGGATGTTCACTCTATCAGAATTTGATACCCAGTACCAGCCTGCGAAGGCAGTCAAAGGGCAGGCGTTGCGGAAAGGACCAGCTCAGACATAGCAGCGCTTTCCATCCGCGCATGGGCAATGTATTTTGATGGGTCGGTCTGTGGAGATGGTTCTAGCATAGGTATCTTGCTCGTCTCGCCTCGGGGGGCAACATATTCCTTTTCAATCAGATTGCCAACACCTTGCACCAATAATCTAGCCGAGTATGAAGTGGTGCACAAAGGTATGGAGTTACTTCTCGAAGCTGGAGCAGAAGCAGTAGAAGTTTTTGGGGATTCAAAACTGGTCATCTCCCAGCTCACAGTGACATACCGATGTGAGAGCGAATTGTTGTTTCCCTTGTGGAGACAATGCCAGGAGCTAATGGCCCAGTTCAGATATATAAATTTCTACTGGATACCAAGGGTACAAAATTCTGAGGCCAATGATCTTGCCCAGATGGCTTCCGGTTACAAGGACGCCGGCGGATGGAGCTGATTTTCCAATAAACCTGCTGGATCAGGGGGATTGGAGAGCCGATATCTTCAATTACTTGAAGGATCCGGCTCGGGGGGCACCTAAGAAGATACGTTACAGAGCCATGAAGCATGTCCTGATCGGGGACGACTTGTTCTACAGGACTCTGGAAGGGCTACTACTTAAGTGCTTGAGGCCGATTGAGTCCAATCGGCTTTTACATAAAGTCCATGAAGGTATGTGTGGTACTCATCAATCAGCCCACAAGATGAAGTGGTTGATCAGGCGCTCGGGATATTACTGGCCTGATATGCTGGAAGATTGCTTCAAGTATTATAAAGGATGCCAGGCCTGTCAGAGGTTTGGAAAGATACAAATAGTACCAGTGTCAGCAATGGACCCTATCATCAAACCTTGGCCATTCAGGGGCTGGGGCATGGACATGATCAGTAAGATTAATCCTCCATCGAGTAAAGGCCATCAGTTTATCTTGGCCATCACAGATTATTTTACAAAATGGGTAGAGGCTATTCCTATGAAGTCAGTAACGTCGAGGGACATCATCAGTTTCGACAAAGAACACATTATTCATAGGTTTGGGATTCCTCAGACCATTACAACAGATGGAGGGTCGGTATTTATATCTGATGAATTCAAAAAGTTTGCTGCCGACATGGGAATCAAATTGATCAGGTCATCTCCATACTATGCTCAAGCAAACGGACAAGCCGAAGCGTCCAATCAGAGCTTGATCAAGCTGATCAAAAGGAAGATTGATGAATACCCACGGCGTTGGCATGAGTTATTATCAGAAGCATTATGGGCTTATCATGTTTCATGCCATGGGGCAACAAGAACTTCACCATATAATTTAGTATATGGACAGGAGGCTGTATTGCCATGGGAAATTACAGCCGGTTCAAGACGGATAGAGTTTCAGAATGAGTTGACTACTGAAGAATATGTAGCACTAATGAGCGACAATGTGGAAGACATTACAGAACTCAGGCTTTGGTCACTAGAAAAGATCAAGGAGAATAAGGCCAAGGTAGCCCGCGCGTACAACAAGAAGGTTAAACCGAAGGAATTCCAAGTTGGGGATTTAGTGTGGGAAGCGGTGTTACCATTGGGGACTAAGGATGCGACATATGGTAAATGGTCTCCGAATTGGCGCGGGCCTTATAGAGTTGATCAAGCTCTGCCAGGGAATGCATACATGCTTGAGGAATTGGATGGGGTTAAATTTCCGGTGGCTGTCAATGGTCAGCATCTCAAGAAATATTTCCCAAGCATGTGGGAAGATGAGTAATGAAGCCGATGCAAGGCATCAGGCTATGGATTAACCCAATCAGGGTATTTATGAGGGAAGCCGATGTGATACATCGGGCTACAAGTGGATATAGTCGAGTACTTTGTGACACCTCAAGTTGGTCTGATCGGGTACCTCGTGGTATACTAGGCTGCAGGTCAGCATCTATCGAGTACTTTGGAAGCCGGTGCAATGCATCAGGCTGAAAGGTAGAATGAGATGAGCAAGCCAGATCTGTAAAGAAAAAGCAGCGCCGGTCTGTGCACAGAGCTGAAGGTTGAACAGCCGATGTTAAACCATCGACTTTAGGAGCAATAGTCAGGCCTTGCAAATCCTGGGTTTTGATAAAAGTAGAGAGGATGGTTGCAGGTGTCTCTTGATCTTAAAAGAACAGGTTCAACTTCTTTGCGGGGTTTCCTGGGCACTCATATTTTTCGACCTGATTGGGGATCGAGATTTAACAACAAGCAAAGAAGTCAACTGCGGAGTACTCTTGTTATTAACGAGATCATTTGAAGGGTACTCGAGTTCTTGGGATTTTTTATCCAGAATAAAGAAAAGTTTGAGATTGGATTCGGCAATTCAGGGAAAGAGGCCAATGTGATGCCATTGGACTTTAAAAGATTGGATTTTTAAACACTGGATCGCTGAAACAAAAGGGTTCGTTTACAAGAAATTATGGCAAAAGAAGCCGATCTACCGGCTATGCGCACAACGGTGGAAGACCCTATGAACTACCACCAGTAAGTCCCAAAGATCTTGCGGTGTTTGTACGGGGGGGGGATGAGCTGGTGTCGTCGCCGCTGTTGCCATCATTGCCGCCGGTGCTGTTGCCGTCACCACCATCATCGCTGGTGTCATCGCTGGCGTCCCCAGTGTCTTCTAAAGTCGACGATCCGCCACGCAGGAAGCCTCCTGCTACTGAGTCATCGTCGGTAGAAGTCTCCTTGGTATCTTCTTCTGAGAAAGAGAAGATGTGACATCCAGGTAATAAGGGATATAAAAACTAAACTTTAGTGTAAAATAGACATGGTTGTTAAGGGTTGCAATAAGGGCTAGGGGTGTATTTGTAAATTTCTATGCAATCTAGGTCTTTAAGTGCAAGGTGTGTGATTTGGAAGGTAGCTTTGGAACCTAGGGGGAAATATAATGTTAAGTGTTAAATTGGTGTGATCATAAGAAAAAAATAAGCCCTTAAGTAAGGATAGGGGCCTATCTGTAAATAAACCTAAGCTATAGGGTCTTTTATGCAAATAACTAGGGGATAAAAGTAACTTTCATTTTTACCTGAGGGCCTATTTGTAAAAGTATTTGTCATCATGACATTTCGTGGATATTTGTAAATGTATCAAAAATTTGTTTAAAATCTCGTTTGGTAAGGACAAAGGTAATTTAAATTTTACCTTGTTCAAAATTCAACAAATTATACTGCCAACTTTGAGTTTTTGGATTTGAGCCTTACTTCTAAAATGTAGAGCTTGAACAACTCTACAACTTTCATGTTGGGCTTTTTCTCAGAAAACCCCTAGATCAGTGGGAGAAATTAGATTACCACAGAGTCCCTGTAATTTTTGAGTTTTGCAAACAGGTCCCTGGACCCCCTTCCCTCTCTTCTTCTTCCCCGAGCGCCTGCTCTGCTCTGCTTCGCCCCTATCCTCTCTGCTCCGCCATCAGTGCCGCTCCCCTGGCCGCTGCCTGCCCTGCCCTCGCCGCCGATGATCTCTGGCCTGCTCTCTTCCCCACGCGTCACCCTACTCCTGGCCGCCGCCGTAGCTCCTCCTCGCTGTCCCCTTTTGTGCGCGTCACGGCTTCCTCCGAGCGCTCGCCGGCCGCCACCGCATTGTCACCGAGGAAGGCCCAGCACGGCGCTTAAATCTTCTGTCTCTCGCGCGCAACAGCCTTTCCTAACCTCTACGTTCCTTTCCTCCAGAACCTCTGTCAATTCTCGAGCCCCCGATCCACTTCCCACTGCCGCCTTCGTCTCCTGCTCCGGCAACACACGGCGTCTCCGTGGGCAACCACCAGCAGACATCCTCCGCCCCAATTAACTCTCGTGCAAGCTTCCCTGTTGCTCCCTCGTGCTCGTCAACCATTTGTTGCCTTCCAATTTCGACTGGAGCTTCGTCTCCGACGAGCGCTGCCGTTGCCGCCCTCGGCCTCATCGTGGGCAGCCCAACCCGAGCATCCCCACGCCCCCACAACTCCCTAGCCAGCACCACATCATCACCCCGGAGCTCTACGACCACTTTGTGGAGTCTCTAGTGCCCTACGTCAACCTCCCGACGGTCGCCGGCATCCGTCCTCGCCGCCGCCGCCACTGTCTTCGTCGATTACATCTGATCCGACGCCTACACTCTCAACGGTTGGTGTCAACAGCTTCCTCACGACCTGCTGTAGCTCTTGCGCTACTCCTCTACCCACGCCGGCCACTGAAGCCTCGCCGTCAACGGTGACCCTCCGCCGCCACCTCGGGTTCTCGCCGGAATCCGCCTTTCCGACCAGTACAATCCTCGACACGTGGTGCGTTCAAACCGCCGTAGGCTCCTAAGTCATTCCCCTCCCCTTGGACCTCGCCGCCGGTGATCTCCTAGCCGAAACACGGCCGTCCCCTCTCTGCCCTTCTCTTGTTTCCAGTCAAGGACCACGGGTTAGAAGGATTGAAAACCCAAGGGGTTTTCTGCAAGGTCCGTGACTTAGTGCAATAGTGCCGATCAGGGACCTCTGGGTAAGAGTTTTTGTTATTTCATGTGAATAGTGCTGATGACTTGTAACATCAATAGAAAATAGTAGGAAATTCCAAAAATTACAAAACCTATTTTGTTGGAAACTAGATTTTAAACTCTACAACTTCTATTAAATGAGTTTGATATGAAACTAAATATTTTTGAATCTATTTTAAATCTAAGATAAGGGGATTTGTTATGCATAGCTCCTACATATTAGCTTTGTTAATAATGATTTTTGGTATACAAATTCCATAGATGATGTATGAATCAATGTGGAAATTTTCACACCTAATTTTATTTTATAACTTAAATTCTTTAAGTTGATTATTTCAATTTGTCATAATCTATTAAATATGCAAGTAATCTTTGTTTAGATGTTCAAAACTTTATAACTCTGTTTACCTAAAGTTTAAATTCAAATTTAAATTTGAATTTAAACTTAAAATATATTTTAATGCTTGTTTTTAGTTAATTCAAAGATGTAGTCCTAAATTAAACATAAATTATGAGTTTAGGCTAAAGTTTTCTTTGTTTTGGCAATTCTTAAGTGTTAACCTTTTAAAGTGCAATTTTGATGTGAATTAAATGAAAGAGTGTACATTCCTTAATTTTATATTTTTTGCATATCATGTAGAACCGTTTACCCTCGCCGACGGTGACTACGAGCTAATCTCGGAGCAAGCCATAGAAGTTTCCGAAGACCCCAGGGACACCGTCGAAGGTCTAACTGAAGCTCCGAACCAAGGTTCGGAAAATCTTGATCCTACTGCCCCCAACCCTACACAAGAAGGCAAGCCCCGGACATAACCCACTATTTTAATTACACTGCAATCTATATCTATTTACGTATTCTATGCATTAAGTTCTTAGAAATTGCTTGGAACCCTAGTTGCATAATTCCAGGAACCGATGTACTGAACACTAGAACTTGAGTCCGACTAGTTGCTATGCTAATAGGACCGGTAGAAGTCGGGTGATTTCCTGTCACTCGCGCGATATAGGAGTTGTAATGTTTACATTCCTATTATCACTATAAGGATGACGGACGGGAGTTTTACGAGGTATCATGGTTGAGATGATACCCCGTCTGTGTTGTTGAATTTGTTAAGGTCGCAGCGTGTGGTAGTGCGGGTTAAGCGTTTGAAAGTACTAACCACATACCGCAAAATATGGTAAGCGGTAAGCCTAGTAGCCAATCGGCCCGAGGAGTGGACATACCTCCCACCACTCGTCTTGCTTCTTCTGGTTACTTAAGTTCGACGTGTGGGAATACGTATTGCAAGGGCAACCAGGAGTACGGGTTTTGTAGTCGCGCTACAGACGTACGTCCTGCACTTTGGAAGTGCGTATGGTCCTGCAGTCGCTTGTGGTGGACCTGTCCACGAGTCGGAATGAAAGGCAAACGGTTGCTTCGGAACAATCGTTGGATGTTCCAAGCGTGTGAGTTAGGTTTACCTTGCAAGGTTGAATTCGATTCAGAATCGTCCGCTTCTCACACAGATTGAGACTGCTTCATTCCTTTACCATATTGAGTAACAAGAGCAATCGTATCATTATCAAACATGATGATTGATCAAAGATTATACCATGCTTGCATAGATTTAGGTGCTTACCTAGAATGGATAATCAACTAGAACTTGAAAGCTAAAAGTTGAAAATAAGGATCTACTCTTGGTTGCTTTTCAGCTGGGAACTAAACACATATCCATTACAAGCCTTCATGAGTCTAGTTATATTGCTATGTATACCATGACCGGGTAAGCCTTGCTGAGTATTAGAATACTCAGCCTTGCCTTGTAACTTTTGTTCAGGTAATCCTCTTGATGACTCAGCTCTGCCTGTACCGTGGCCCTAAGCTCTGCCTGTACCGTGGCCCTATACCTTCCTTGCTGTTGGGGTGGCCTGAACACCAATCTACCAGTTGGGGCATTCCGCTGCGTTGCTCTGAACGGTGTATTGGGAACAACGCGATACCTCGGTGGTTGAGCACTCGAGGGTCCAGTAGGAGTCTTCCTTTTTTTTCTCAGCATGATGTGCTATGATGCAATCTTCTTGAGTTAAGGCCATATTAACCAGCT
The DNA here is from genome assembly GCF_002211085.1 of Panicum hallii. Classification (NCBI taxonomy): domain Eukaryota; kingdom Viridiplantae; phylum Streptophyta; class Magnoliopsida; order Poales; family Poaceae; genus Panicum; species Panicum hallii. Next base: position 34,594,691 of record NC_038046.1, on the reverse strand, counting down.
CGCTGAAAGTATTAGCCTTCACAAGATTTAGGCGTTCCTTGAGCTTGGTATTAAGGCCTCGACGGAAACGATCTTGTTTCTTGGCATCGTTATCTGCATGATATCCCGCATATTGACACAGATGATTGAAATTCTGTGCGTACTGCAGGACTGTACTGGTGCTTTGAGTAAGAGCCAGGAATTCATTCAATTTTCGCTCCAGCAATCCCTCCGGAATATAATGTGCTCTAAAGGCTGCCCGAAATTCATCCTAGGTGATAACATGCCCTACAGGATGCATGGCATAGAAATTATCCCACCAGATCCGAGCAGCACCCCGGAGTTGCTGGGCGGCAAAGGAAGCTTTGCTTGAGTCCGCACAAGGTATTGTCAATAGAGCGAACTTCGATTCAATAATATGGAGCCAAGCATCGGCATCCAAGGGTTCTTCAGCTTTACTGAAAAAGGGAGGCTGAGTACTGATGAAGTCCTGATAACTGGCCACGGGAGGATTGCTGTCATCACGACCTCCGCGGAACTGTTGATGTTGCTGGTTCAGTTGTGCTTGAACCAGCAAGTTGAGCAGTCCAGTTTGCCGCTCCATAACCTCGGCAAGGTTAGGAGGTGGTGGTGGCGGTTGTTGAGAACCGCTAACCTGATCTGCCCGGAAACCTTCTGGGGTTCCGCGCGTGGCTCCAACCATCTGAAACAAAGGAGATGTCCATCATTAACCATATAGCCTTACTCCCAATTTCAGAAGATATATGACTTAGATAAGCAATACACATACTCCATTCAATCATCTCATTACAGAATCATAAAGATTGTGAACAAGATGATAAAACAGGAAACTTATATTACAACACTGGTTCTGATCGTTCTCCAATTCACACATCCGAAAGATCCCTACGCAGTCCATCTATGTTACAACACATGGCATAAGATCTAGCTAAGTTACATACTACCTAAGTTATTATACTCCCCACAAGTTACATCTAGCTAGTCGACGATTTACGAAACTAGAAATCATCGAAGTTGCCTATAGACGATTGACTGCCAGAGGGAGAGTGATAGGGACTAAGAACAGGATCCCCATGCTCAGAGTCAATCTCTGAAACACCCTCAATCTCTTCTGGATCTTCTTCTTCTGCTTCAGGCATTATGGGTATAGCGGGAAGTATCGATTGCTGCTGCAGTTCCTTAATGTGAGCCTGGGCATCATCAGCCACAAGTATCAGATCATGAATTTGTGCCTGTAGGAACTCAATAACAGTGTCACGCTGAGTGATAATATGATCACTCTCATTGATCTGATCTTCACGATGGAGGATTGTCTCATCCCTTGCTGCAATGATTTCATCTTTCTGAGTCACCAAAGCTTGTAATTCCACTATTTGGGTCACTTGGCGGTCAGCATTCCGATAGTGGCTTTGAGCCACACCAGTTATCTGATTCATACCGTGACGCAGTAGAATCTGGTAATGATGTTGCACATCCATGAACCTGGTAATGATACGGACGGTTTCTTCAGCCAGATCTCCTAGCATATGACCAAGATGCTCTGTCCGAAAATTCCATTCTGAATTATCAGGGTCAATGGTAGGAAATAAACCAATAGGATATGCGGCAACATCAGTCGGATGCTGATTGCAGAAAAGTTTGATAGCTTCCAAGGCAGCAGTTTCAAGGGTATCAACCAGACGATATCCAACCACTTCCACTTCTATGGGATGCCATGAGGAGCGGAAAGGGTGTTGAGGAATTGTCATCTTAACCCTGCACCAAGGAACTCCTTCCTCACGATATTCTACCCCATCGTATTGAGGAGGCTCTGTATAGTGGAACAGACTTAAGGATTCCCATAAGAGACGAGGAAACCCTTCCCAATGTAAAGCATTGGTGTGGAAGTGCCCCTCCTGATCCCAAAAGGCATTGGCAGGAGCAGCCATCTACGACAACATTGCAAATGGTAAGATATATTTACCCTGCGGAAAGCTCACAAGGTAAATGGATTAAGATAGTTGATTCTGATAATAGCAAAGGCTGGAAATCAGATGGATACTTAAGAGCTAAAGATTGCTATTTACCCCAACTAAGAAATACCAACATGTTACTTATTTCTTAAAACAACAAAATTAAGCATTCATTGGATTAAGGAATTATGCATGCACGCACTAATCGATCTCACAACCAAAAATAACTGCCAAGTAATCTTGGTCTTACGTGGTTAGTCTCGGTGGCACAATATAAATACGTCTCTCTCTATTAACTAGTCGATAAGTTCTATCCGTCCTAGTTGCGTAATCGTGGTTAGTGTACCTGCAGAAAACCACAATACATATATATATCCAATGAACCTTTCATGCCAGCATGTCATGAAAGTGTCCCCATTCATTACTGCTCACTATAGAAACAGCATCTGTACTATTACCGCCGTACAGACAACGTTAGCATACGTCGTCGAAACAACGTATTCACGGGGGTACCGCAAAATGCGGGGGTATGAACAGCGATCGCCATACCCTGCGCCGAACCATATACTCCCAATGTAGTCAACCAAAGTTGGTACATTGGCAGCATCTCAAGTAAGCCACTGCTTGAGAAACAGCGTTCGGTTCGCATCACCGACAGGAAGGCCAAGCTCCCTCAGTTGGCTGAGGATCCTTACCTTCTTACCTCACGATCGAAGATGTCGTTACAGAAAGTAAGGTTGGGTTGTGCATGAATTTAAGTTTTGACAAAAAGTAATGCTGGAGGTTAGATTTATATATATATAGTACAGCCACCTCTAATTCCCTTAATAACATTACCCTAGTGCTTTACGTACTAAGCACAACCTTAACGAATCCAACGTACCTTTTGCAAAATACTTTGTTGGTCAAATTTTATGCCGAAAGTATTTTTAAGGCACTTTATATCTCCAGTGTACACTTGTTAGCTCTGATACCAACTGTGGTAGAACCAACCTGAATTATACCGGCTCAAGTACGCGAGTCCTCTCTTGAGGGCTACCTCGTGCTTCAAACGGTATAATACCTTGGCCTGTCGGGTAACGTCCCGATAAACCACCGAATGCAGGATCAAACAAGGTACCTCGCACGAAGGCGAGTCCAGAGATATAACAACCATTACACTTTACATCATAGGCAGTTATATTACAAAAGTACACCAAACATCATCAGTTCCCAGTGAAGGGAGATTATTACAAAACAGGTTTAAGTTTTTAAGCCAAAGCAGCGGAGTTTAAAAGCGTAAATATTGTACACGTCGTTATTACAGATATCATGCTAGCCCTGTCATAATATCACTCGGCAGAATCTGTGTTGGCCGGGGACGGATCCCACTCCACGGACCAACCATCAGGCAAGGGGTAGGGCCACGGTGTAATGAAAGCTAGCTCATCAGGGAGATTACCTGAAGTAGATCAACAAAAGCAAGGCTGAGTATACTAATACTCAGCAAGGCTTACCCGGGATTGGGTATACTTTAGCCCATAACTAGACTTATGCAGGCTTTTCAGGTTTTGGGTAGAGTTTTTAGCTGAAAAGCAACAAAGAGTAGATCCTTATTTTCAACTTTTAGTTTTCAGGTTCTAGTTGATTAACCATTCTAGGTAAGCACCTATAACTACTCAAACAGGGTAGAATCTTTAATCAAACATCATCTTTCATAATTACAAAGTTACTCTTGTTACTCTATTTGATAAAGGGATTAAGCAGTCTCTATCTCTGCGAGAAACGGACGATTCTGAATCGAATTTCAAACCTTGCAAGGGTAAACCTAACACACACGCTTGGAACACCAAAGGGTCGTTCCGAAGCAACCGTTTGCCTTTCATTCCGACTCGTGGATCAGTGCCACCACAAGCGACTGCAGGACCATACGCACTTCCAAAGTGCAGGACGTACGTCTGTAGCGCGACTACAAAACCTGTACTCCTGGTTGCCCAGCAACACGTATTCCCACACGTCGAACAAAGTAACCAAAAGAAGCAAATACATGTGGTGGGGGGTATGTCCACTCCTCGGGCCGATCGGTTACTAGGCTTACCGCTTGCCATATTTCACGGCATGTGGCTAGTACTTTCAAACGCTTAACCACCGCTACCACACACTGCGACCTTATCAAGTTCCACAACACAGACGGGGTATCATCTCAACCATGATACCTCACAAAACTCCCGTCTGTCATCCTTATAGTGATAACAGGAATGTAAACATTACAACTCCTATATATCACGCGAGTGACAGGAAATCACTCGACTTCTACCAGTCCTATAAGCAAAGCAGCTATTCGGACTCAAGTTCTAGTGTTCAATACATAGGTTCCTGGAATTATGCAACTAAGGTTTACAAACAACTCCTAAGAACCTAATGCATAAAGACATATATAAATAGTATAGTTTGCAGTGTAATAAAGTAGGGGTTATGTCCGGGGCTTGCCTTCGCTGGTAGGGCTGGGGTTAGTCAAATTTTCTTCCGAACCTTGGTTCGGGGCTTCAGAGAAATCCGCGACAAGATTCCCGGGGTCTTCAGAATAATCTCCTTCTTGTTCCGGAATCAGCTGATAATCTCCGTCAGTGAGAGCGGTCGAGTCTATATGAGATGCAAAGGTACAAGTTATGGAATGCATATACTTTTATGTTATTTCACAATAAAGTTGCAATCCAAACAAAAGAACATTACATTGAAGCAAATAACCTGACTATCCTGCACTGGGCAGTCATTTATCGAGTACTAACTATCTTACTTAGATACATTAAACAGCAAATTCAACTACGTTAAGTATCTAACTAGTGGCATGGGGCAACTGGTTGGGGTGGTTCTTAACAACTAGATTAAATGGCCTTATTCATTGATTACACTAATTATTTATATGAACTTTAAGTTACTATTATATTATGGACTACATAAACTATGTCCAATTTGTTTGACACCTAACCCTTGGTTGGAAATTTAATCACATGTTATACTATTAAGGAACAGTACCCTAAAATATTTCCATGATTTTTGAGCATTTAAATGTGCAATTATTAAATATACAAAGTGAACTACACATTATTTCTAATTAATATTTGTACATTAAGGAAATAATACTGGAATACTAGGATAATTATTTTTCTTCATATCTACATGTTAAAAGAAAATTAACATCACTGGTTTTACCATTTTATCATTTTTCTATGAATTACTATGCATTTCCTAAGCCTACAAGTAACTAAACTTAACAATTAAATTAGATTATCAAACATTCCGAAACTGAAGTTGATCCTTTAAGTAATATTGTAGATCTTTATCTAAGGATTCCAACAAAATTTGGTTTGCATTTTTATGAATTTTCCTCTAATAGTTATAGCATTTCTAATTTGGCAGCATAAATTACACAAGAGGTCCTTCGGTTACTATTCCTCTGAGTCTAAAGCTATGCACATAACCCCCTGGATTTTTGATTCTTCTAACCCGAAGTCCTTCCCCCAATTCCCCCCGGTCAAGGTAGAAGCCCGATGTTGACCGGCTTGCTCCAGCGACGGCGAGCGCCGGTGGTGAGGGCAGAGGGGCGGGGAAGCAACTAGGGTCCCTTGCGCACCTGTGCGAGCTCGGGATTGAAGGGAGATGGCTTGGGGCGGTGGCGCGACAGAGGCCTGCGGCCGGCGGCGAGGTGGATTGGTGGGGGCAGTACTTCAGTGCCTTTGGAGGACGGTGGAGTGGTCGGGGAGCTGCCTGGGAATGTGGTGGAGCTCAGGCCGGGGTCAACATGGGTTAGGAGAGGCCGGAAGAGGGAGCTCCACGGTGGACAGACACGGCGGCGACGGGAAAGCTCGGGGAGCTCGTCGAGAAGCCAATGTAAGGCCTTAGGAACCCAATTGATAGGTCGGGGAGCGTCGTAGGGGTGATGTGGTGCAGGCTAGAGCACGGTGGTGGCGTGAAACGGCTTGGGATGGGCTGCCCACGGCGGTGCCGAGCGCGGCCGGAGTTAGAGGAGACGGCGGCGGAGGAATGTGGGTCGAGCGCTCGGAATTGGGCTCTGGAACGGGAGGAATAGAACGTAGGGGTGAGGGTAATGCTGCTGCGCGTGAGAGAGAGGAAGTTAAGGCGCGGCGGTGGGCTGTCCACGGCAACGAGGAGGTGGCGGCCGGCGAAGGCTCGGGGTCGTCGTGGCGCGCGCGCGAGGGGCCACCAGGGGAGAGGAAATGGACCGGGAGAGGAAGGAGGCGACGCGTGGATACTTGCAGAGGCTGGAGGTGGAACCTAGGGCACGGCGCCGGCGGTGAGCGGCGGCAGCAGGAGCAGAGCAGAGGGAGAAGCGGCGTGGACAGAGGAAGACGAAGCAAGCAGGAGTCAGAAGGACCCGTTTGCAATTTCCCAAAAAGTTCAGGGACCCCTCTGTAAACTAAAATTTCCCACTGCTACAAAATCCTAATGAGAAAAATGTCTAAAGCAAAGTTGTAGAGAATTTTAAATACTACAAGAATGCTTTAGGGTTCAAGTTCAAAATCTCAAAGGATACAGTTTTATTTTAAACTTTTGAACACAACTCAATTTATAAACTTTTTGTTATAATTCAAACAAAATGCTTTAATGTTTAAGGTCTTTTTGCAAGATTGCCTGCAGTAATCATTACTAGTCCTTTTTACATTTTAGCCCTTAAGTAAATCTGAGTTTTACTTTTATCTTTTAACCATTTCACTTGTAAACCCTTATACCTTTGTGTTAATTACGCATAGGTCCTTAGTTTCCAACAAAAGTCTATTTTTTTCGTAGTTTTAACTTAAATATTTATACTTTTCTTCTCTATGGTCATTTGAATTGACATTTAATAGTATTTTTACACAATTGCACATAGAGACTTATAAAATTCATGAATTACAAATATACCCCTATTGCTTTGTACAACTTGTATACACCATATCATGCATACATACAATACATCCAAACTTACTATCTAGTTGTCTAACTACCTGGATATTACAGCCTTCCCCCCTTAAAAAGAATCTCGTCCCAAGATTCCGAAGCTGAACAGAAATGGATAATTAGATTTGGGGATTGGCTTGAAGGAAGTCTGGGAAATTTCGTTGAAGATAAGACTCTGTTTCCCAAGTTGCTTCTTCTTCAGTGTGATGATCCCATAAGATTTTGTACATCTTAACTGCCCTTCTTCTGGTGAGTCTTTTCTTGGTATCCAGAATTCGAAGAGGTTGCTCGATGTACGATAGATCGGGTTCAATCTCAATGGCACATGTCTCAACAATTTCCGTGGGTATTTTGATACATTTCTTAAGTTGAGAGACATGGAAGACATCATGAATAGCAGCCAATTGAGACGGAAGGTGAAGTTTGTAAGCCACTGGACCACAAACATTAAGAATTTCAAAGGGTCCGACATATCGAGGTGCTAACTTCCCCTTTATGCCAAAACGTTGGACACCTTTGGTAGGAGATACTCGAAGATAAACAAAATCTCCTATTTGAAATTGCAGAGGTTTCCTCCTTTTATCTGCGTAGCTTTTCTGTCTGGATTGAGCGGTTTTAAAATTAGATTGAATAACCTTAACCTTATCTTCGGCTTCAACGACTAGGTCTGGTCCGAAGATTTTGCGTTCACCGGTCTCAGACCAACTCAAAGGAGTTCGACATCTGGGACCATATAACGCTTCAAAAGGAGCCATCTGAAGACTAGCTTGATAACTGTTGTTGTAAGCAAATTCAGCTAGAGCAAGGCACTTGTCCCAACTTGTACCATAATGAATAATACAAGCTCGGAGCATGTCTTCAAGGATTTGGTTAACTCGCTTAGTCTGCCCATCAGTCTGGGGATGATACGCAGAGCTTCGAATCAATTTGGTCCCTAGAGCTGATTGCAATTGCTCCCAAAACCGTGCAATAAATTGGGGCCCTCGATCAGAGATAATGGTTTTTGGAACCCCATGTAATCGAACGATTTGATCCGGATAGACTTCGGCATATTTCTTAGCAGAGTAAGTGGTATGCACAGGAAGAAAATGAGCTGTTTTTGTGAGTCTATCAATGATTACCCATATGGAGTCATGCTTTTGAGATGCGTTGGGAAGACCGATAATAAAATCCATGCTAATGTCTTCCCATTTCCATGACGGAATGGGTAATGGCTGAAGTGTACCAGATGCCTTAAGATGACTGGCTTTGACTCTCTGCAAGTATCACACTCAGATACATATTTGGCAATTTCTCTTTTCATTCTGGTCCACCAAAAATGTTGTCGTAAATCTTGATACATTTTGGTGCTACCAGGATGAATAGAGAATTTGGATAGATGGGCTTCATCAAGGATTTGTCTACGTAGTGAATGATCTTTAGGTACAACAATGCGATTGTTGAACCATAGGACTCCTTGATGATCGGTGTGAAAGCATTTATATTTGGCTTCTCCCAAAGATAGCTTCGATTTGATGATTTTAATACCCTCATCATGTAGTTGCGACATGATGATTCTATCTTGAAGAGTAGACTCAATGGGTAGCAGATTCAGACTACCTTGAGGAATGATCTCTAAATTGAGCTTTCTCATCTGATGGGAAAGAGTGTCACTGAAAGTTGTTATGGATAAACAATGACAGTGTGCTTTGCGGCTAAGGGCATCCGCAACCACATTAGCTTTGCCTGGATGGTAGTGTACCTCAAGGTCATAGTCTTTAATCAATTCTAACCAATGCCTTTGCCTCATATTTAGGTCAGTTTGAGTGAAAATATACTTGAGGCTCTTATGGTCAGTGTAGATATTACACTTAGCGCCCATAAGATGATGTCTCCAAATCTTGAGAGCATGAATAACAGCTGCCAATTCAAGATCATGAGTTGGATAGTTTTGTTCATGGCTCCGAAGTGCTCGGGATGCATAAGCAATGACCCGGTTGTTTTGCATAAGAACACAACCCAGGCCAGTTCCAGAAGCATCGCAATAGACATCAAAAGGCAGAATATTATTTGGCTGAGCTAGTACTGGGGCAGTTGTCAGAAGTTTTCTCAAGGTGTGAAATGCTTCCTCACACCTATCATCCCAGTGGAACTTAACTTCTTTCTTAAGTAGCTCAATCATGGGTTTAGCTATCTTGGAGAAATCTGGAATGAATCGGCGATAATATCCCGCCAATCCAAGGAAACTTCGGATTTGATGGACTGAAATTGGAGGTTTCAAATCCATGACCTCCTGGACTTTGGTTGGATCAACCGATATGCCTTCACTAGAGATAGTATGTCCCAAAAATTTTACACTATCCAGCCAGAATTCACATTTCGAGAATTTGGCATAAAGGCGATGATCACGTAGTCGTTGAAGAACGACACGTAAATGATTAGCATGGTCTTCTTTGGTTTTGGAGTATATTAGAATGTCATCAATGAAGACCACGACGAATTTGTCGAGTTCCGGCATAAATACTGAATTCATGAGATACATGAAATACGCCGGTGCATTAGTCAGTCCAAATGACATAACTAGATATTCATAAAGTCCATATCTGGTTGAGAAGGCCGTTTTTGGAATGTCACAAGGCCTAATCTTGATCTGATGATACCCAGAGCGTAAGTCAATCTTAGAGAAGACCTTAGCTCCGGCTAACTGATCGAACAAGATGTCAATGCGGGGAAGAGGATACTTATTTTTGATAGTAACCGCATTGAGTGGGCGATAATCGACACATAGCCGTAGGCTATTGTCTTTCTTTTTGACAAAGAGAGCAGAACAACCCCAAGGTGAGGCACTTGGACGTATATAACCCTTATCAAGAAGATCTTGGAGCTGGATTTTCAGTTCTGCTAATTCATTTGGAGGCATACGATACGGCCTCTTTGAAATAGGAGCAGTGCCCGGTTGAAGTTTAATGATGAACTCGATGTCTCTATCTGGTGGCATTCCAGGCAAGTCGTCTGGAAAGACATCGGGGTATTCACATACTATAGGAATATCCTTGACTTTGATATCTGTAATAGCATAAGTGCAAGGGTGCAGACATTCTGGCTGAGGCAGATAAAGGGTGGTGATCCCATAGTAGGGTGAATCAATTTCAACAACTCGGGAAGATATGTCTAACCGTACTCGATGTTTAGTCATCCAATCGGTCCCAAGTATAATATCAATACCCTCCAAACTTAGTAAAACCAAATCAGTTTTGATTTCTTTACTACCTAACTGAATTGGCACATATCTACTCACTTGGTTGGAGGTAATATTTCCTCCAGGGGTAGAGATCATATATGACCCCTGGATAGGACAAGAATCAAGTCCTAGTCGGGTACCACAGTTGTTACTAATAAAGCTATATGTTGCTCCAGAATCAAATAAAGTAACAACTGGTTTGTGGTGAATAGAAAATGTACCCGACATGACGGGAGCTCCATTTGGAAGTTCTGCCAGAGTGGTGAAATTAATCCGTCCTTGCCGGACTTGCATCACCGGTTTCTTGCCCTTGTTCTGGTTACCCTGAGTAGAGCTCTGCCCTTGATTAGGTTTCTTGGGCCGCGGACAATCTCTAATGAAATGATCCGTGCTTCCTCAATTGAAACAGCGATAATTGCTGCTTCTCTGTGGCACTTGTTGAACAGTTGGCCGTGGGCCAGACTGTTGTAGTTGTTGTGGAGGAGCAGGAGGTCTATACCTTCCTTGCTGTTGGGGCGGCCTGAACACCAATCTACCAGTTGGGGCATTCCGCTGCGGTGCTCTGAACGGTGTATTGGGAACAACCCGATACCTCAGTGGTTGAGCACTTGAGGGTCCAGTAGGAGTCTTCCTTTTTTTCTCAGCATGATGTGCTATGATGCAATCTTCTTGAGTTTTCACAAGATTTAGGCGTTCCTTGAGCTTGGTATTAAGGCCTCGACGGAAACGATCTTGTTTCTTGGCATCGTTATCCGCATGATATCCCGCATATTGACACAGATGATTGAAATTCTGTGCGTATTGCAGGACTGTACTGGTGCTTTGAGTAAGAGCCAGGAATTCATTCAATTTTCGCTCCAGCAATCCCTCCGGAATATAATGTGCTCTAAAGGCTGCCCGAAATTCATCCCAGGTGATAACATGCCCTGCAGGTTGCATGGCATAGAAATTGTCCCACCAGATCCGAGCAGCACCACGGAGTTGCTGGGCGGCAAAGGAAGCTTTGCTTGAGTCCGCACAAGGTATTGTCAATAGAGCGAACTTCGATTCAATAATATGGAGCCAAGCATCGGCATCCTAGGGTTCTTCAGCTTTACTGAAAAAGGGAGGCTGAGTACTGATGAAGTCCTGATAACTGGCCACGGGAGGATTGCTGTCATCACGACCTCCGCGGAACTGTTGATGTTGCTGGTTCAGTTGTGCTTGAACTAGCAAGTTGAGCAGTTCAGTTTGCCGCTCCATAACCTCGGCAAGGTTAGGAGGTGGTGGTGGCGGTTGTTGAGAACCGCTAACCTGATCTGCCCGGAAACCTTCCGGGGTTCCGCGCGTGGCTCCAATCATCTGAAACAAAGGAGATGTCCATCATTAACCATATAGCCTTACTCCCAATTTCAGAAGATATATGACTTAGATAAACAATACACATACTCCATTCAATCATCTCATTACAGAATCATAAAGATTGTGAACAAGATGATAAAACAGGAAACTTATATTACAACACTGGTTCTGATCGTTCTCCAATTCACACATCCGAAAGATCCCTACGCAGGCCATCTATGTTACAACAAATGGCATAAGATCTAGCTAAGTTACATACTACCTAAGTTATTACACTCCCCACAAGTTAAATCTAGCTAGTCGACGATTTACGAAACTAGAAATCATCGAAGTTGCCTATAGACGATTGACTGCTAGAGGGAGAGTGATAGGGACTAAGAACAGGATCCCCATGCTCAGAGTCAATCTTTGAAACACCCTCAATCTCTTCTAGATCTTCTTCTTCTGCTTCAGGCATTATGGGTATAGCGGGATGTATCGGTTGCTGCTGCAGTTCCTCAATGTGAGCCTGGGCATCATCAGCCACAAGTATCAGATCATGAATTTGTGCCTGTAGGAACTCAATAACAGTGTCACGCTGAGTGATAATATGATCACTCTCATTGATCTGATCTTCACGATGGAGGATTGTCTCATCCCTTGCTGCAATGATTTCATCTTTCTGAGTCACCAAAGCTTGTAATTCCACTATTTGCGTCACTTGGCGGTCAACATTCCGATAGTGGCTTTGAGCCACACCAGTTATCTGATTCATACCGTGACGCAGTAGAATCTGGTAATGATGTTGCACATCCATGAACCTGGTAATGATACGGACGGTTTCTTCAGCCAGATCTCCTAGCATATGACCAAGATGCTCTGTCCGAAAATTCCATTCTGAATTATCAGGGTCAATGGTAGGAAATAAACCAATAGGATATGCGGCAACTTCAGTCGGATGCTGATTGCAGAAAAGTTTGATAGCTTCCAAGGCAGCAGTTTCAAGGGTATCAACCAGACGATATCCAACCACTTCCACTTCTATGGGATGCCATGAGGAGCGGAAAGGGTGTTGAGGAATTGTCATCTTAACCCTGCACCGAGGAACTCCTTCCTCACGATATTCTACCCCATCGTATTGAGGAGGCTCTGTATAGTGGAACAGACTTAAGGATTCCCATAAGAGACGAGGAAACCCTTCCCAATGTAAAGCATTGGTGTGGAAGTGCCCCTCCTGATCCCAAAAGGCATTGGAAGGAGCAGCCATCTACGACAACATTGCAAATGGTAAGATATATTTACCCTGCGGAAAGCTCACAAGGTAAATGGATTAAGATAGTTGATTCTGATAATAGCAAAGGCTGGAAATCAGATGGATACTTAAGAGCTAAAGATTGCTATTTACCCCAACTAAGAAATACCAACATGTTACTTATTTCTTAAAACAACAAAATTAAGCATTCATTGGATTAAGGAATTATGCATGCACGCACTAATCGATCTCACAACCAAAAATAACTGCCAAGTAATCTTGGTCTTACGTGGTTAGTCTCGGTGGCACAATATAAATACGTCTCTCTCTATTAACTAGTCGATAAGTTCTATCCGTCCTAGTTGCGTAATCGTGGTTAGTGTACCTGCAGAAAACCACAATACATATATATATCCAATGAACCTTTCATGCCAGCATGTCATGAAAGCGTCCCCATTCATTACTGCTCACTATAGAAACAGCATCTGTACTATTACCGCCGTACAGACAATGTTAGCATACGTCGTCGAAACAACGTATTCACGGGGGTACCGCAAAATGGGGTATGAACAGCGATCGCCATACCCTGCGCCGAACCATATACTCCCAATGTAGTCAACCAAAGTTGGTACATTGGCAGCATCTCAAGTAAGCCACTGCTTGAGAAACAGCGTTCGGTTCGCATCACCGACAGGAAGGCCAAGCTCCCTCAGTTGGCTGAGGATCCTTACCTTCTTACCTCACGATCGAAGATGTCGTTACAGAAAGTAAGGTTGGGTTGTGCATGAATTTAAGTTTTGACAAAAAGTAATGCTGGAGGTTAGATTTATATATATATAGTACAGCCACCTCTAATTCCCTTAATAACATTACCCTAGGGCTTTACGTACTAAGCACAACCTTAACGAATCCAACGTACCTTTTGCAAAATACTTTGTTGGTCAAATTTTATGCCGAAAGTATTTTTAAGGCACTTTATATCTCCAGTGTACACTTGTTAGCTCTGATACCAGCTGTGGTAGAACCAACCTGAATTATACTGGCTCAAGTACGCGAGTCCTCTCTTGAGGGCTACCTCGTGCTTCAAACGGTATAATACCTTGGCCTGTCGGGTAACGTCCCGATAAACCACCGAATGCAGGATCAAACAAGGTACCTCGCATGAAGGCGAGTCCAGAGATATAACAGCCATTACACTTTACATCACAGGCAGTTATATTACAAAAGTACACCAAACATCATCAGTTCCCAGTGAAGGGAGATTATTACAAAACAGGTTTAAGTTTTTAAGCCAAAGCAGCGGAGTTTAAAAGCGTAAATATTGTACACGTCGTTATTACAGATATCATGCTAGCCCTGTCATAATATCACTCGGCGGAATCTGTGTTGGCCGGGGACGGATCCCACTCCACGGACCAACCATCAGGCAAGGGGTAGGGCCACGGTGTAATGAAAGCTGGCTCATCAGGGAGATTACCTGAAGTAGATCAACAAAAGCAAGGCTGAGTATACTAATACTCAGCAAGGCTTACCCGGGATTGGGTATACTTTAGCCGATAACTAGACTTATGCAGGCTTTTCAGGTTTTGGGTAGAGTTTTTAGCTAAAAAGCAACAAAGAGTAGATCCTTATTTTCAACTTTTAGTTTTCAGGTTCTGTAACACCCTGAGGTAATTTCTTTAAATTTTAACGAATTTATTTTGGGCTCAAATAAAATTTCCGGAGTTTCCCTAAATTATCTCGCATTTAAGGTAATTTTATAACGCAAGTAATTAAAATTCATCATAGGATTAAAGTGTTTGTGCATTCATGCCGCAGTATTATTTTATTTGTGTTGAAATTATAAGGTTTGAATTCAAACTTATTTGAATTCAAATAGATTGTTTGAATAGTTTAGGAGTAGGAAAAGAAAAGAAAAGAAGGAAAGGAGAAGACCAGCTCAACTCCCTCTCTCGGCCCAGCCCAAAACCCTCTCCCTCTCTCCCTCACGGGCTCTCTTTTGCCCTGGCCCAATTCTTCCCCGGCCTCTCTCTCTCTTCCCCCTTCCTTTCTGCGTGGGCCAAGCCCGAGGCCCGGCCTCCCTCCTCTTTCCCTTCCCGCGTGGGCCGCACGCCAGCCCATTCCCTCGCTCCTCAGCCCGAGCACCGCTCTCCCCTCTTCTCCTTCTCTCTGCCAGGCCGGCCCCGCACGTCAGTCCCTTCTCCCTTCTCCCCTTCTTCCTCCCCGGGCAACAACCTCCGATGCCCCCGGCGAGCCCCTTCCCCTGGGCCCGCGCGCCAGGGAGCCGCAGCCGCCCTACAAAGCCACGACGCCCTCTAGGGTTTTCCCCAGGTCCCCGCCGTGCTCGCCCACACCAAACCCTAGCCGCCGCGCCCGCCATCGCCCCGGCGCTCGACGTCACTTCGGGTCGCCGCCGCGCCGTCTCCGCGCCGCCTCCCGCCGTCGCCCAAGCACCGGGGGCTTACCCCGGTGTGGTAAGGAGACTCCCTCGCCTCACTTCTTCCCCGGTCTCGCTCCTCCGCGGTCGCACGAGCTCGCCGGCGTTCCCGAGCCGCTCGCCGCCGTCGCCCCACCACTACGCCCGATTTAGCCCCCTCCTTTTTCCCCAATCGAGTTCCCCGTGCTTCTCTCTCTCTCCCCGTGCTAGCCGTGTTCCGAACCGAGGCCGGAAGCAACCGTTTGCATGTACTCCGGCGAGCCTCCGCCGCCTCCACCGCGCCCAACGCCTCCCCACCGCCGGAGCTGGCCGGAGCCCCGTCAGCCGTCCGATCCAAGCCTACGGTCTGGATTAGATCCAGACCGGTACGCGATCCGAGCCGTTAGATCTTAAAGCGACGATCTGGATTAGATCTAGATCCGCATTAGATCCCCACCGCCCGATCTAGATCCGGTGGACCGCGTGAGTCTCAGCCTTAGATCTTTCTCAACTGACCGATCTGGATCCGATGGTCACGGTGCGCGCGTACCCCTTCGCGAGACGGATCTAATCTGAGCCGCCCGATTTTGATCCAATGATCCAGAACAGAAGGTACCGCTTCAACCCGCTTCTTTTGCTAAAGAACCCCCGGGTTTTCCTGGAATCAACCCGCCGTCCACCCCTAGTTCAAAAGTATTTACGATCAGGTCCCTTTCTTCTCGTTTAGGCCCCTGGCTTCTCTGGAAATTGAACCCACGGTCCACATCTTGGGTTTTTCTCGCGCTAGCCCCTAAGTCTAGGGTTTAATTACGTTTAAGTCCTCGGTTTTTGGTGCAGAAGCCCTGGTTGCCCTGTTTTTCTTACAAATAGGTCCCTGTACCCTGTTTCGAGCGTAGTTTTCGCGTTTTAGCTCCGTTTTAAGCGTTCTTTATATCCACGCGATCGTTGTAACACGTAGATTAGTTCTAGGCTAGTTTCGTGTGCTGTTCTATTGTATTGGTGTACTGTTTTCTTATAGTTTGCTATTGTTTGTGCATGTGTGTATGTGTGGACTATGTTTGATGATCGTGAGTAGACGCGGAGCCTTTGGACCAGTACCAGGAGCAGCCGTCTTCCGAGCAGTTCGAGCAGCAGCCAGGAGAGTACGAGGAAGGCAAGTATAACATGAACCTCCTATCACTTTTGAATACAATTTCATACTGCATTTTAATACTGTATGCCTATAAGGATTTCCTAGCCACTTTTATCCTATATATTATACCTTGGGTTGCATTTTGGTTAGATATGCTAGGTTGCTGCGCTATAACAAAACTCGGTCCTTTTTAATTAATTTGATTAATGGTCTTATGCAACTTAATTCTTGAGCCGACCCTCTGTGCTGTGTGCTTGAGTGGTTTGTGCGTCCTTAAAAGATGTTTTTGTTAGAAACATGGTTTAGGGGGCCAGCACGGTGCTTAGTGCTTAGTTGGCCACTCTCCGTAAGGACCGGTTCATAGAGCGACAACCTGGGACAACCGCGCAACCACAAGACTGGAATGGGACGGTCTTGACTTACTAATTAGGTCGTGTTGGTTCGGGAGTAACTTACCTGCGTGGGCAAGGGGGGTGGTAAGCTTCAATGGTCCCTGCTCCTCCGGCTTGGTCTGTGCTGTGTGCTTGTACCCCCGGAGGTGGGCCCCATCGTCGTTGATCCAGAATTCTTAGCGGTTACACCTTACCAACGTGATCCTTTGTAACGGTTTCGTAGTGTGCTTGCTAGCCATCTTACCTAAGGAAGTGTGATGAACAACTAGCGTAGCCCACGACTTGTGGGTAAAGTTGTGCAACCTCTCGAGAGTGTAAAACTGATATATCAGCTGTGCTCACAGTCAAGAGCGGCCCAGATCCTCCGTCTGATTAGTGGGGTTATCAACCTTTGGTTAGGGAGATTCCCCGGGTGGTTTTGGTCTGGATGGTTCCCAGTAGTTCTTAATTAATATTGATTAATTCTTATGCAATTTGGGTTATGGTAACTCATCCACTTGTAGTAATTAGCTTTAATAAAATTTGCCAAGATTAAAAGCTAATGCAGTTGAGTCAGCTAACCTTAGAGCCTCATGCTCGTGTTATACTTGTTGAGTACGAGTTTGTACTCACACTTGCCTCTCTACTCTTCTGTTCTATTTTGGATATCTTCGACTGCTGCTCAGTGCCCGGCAACGTGGAGGACTACGTCAGCGGCTTTGACGACTTCTAGGCGTTTGTCTCCCAGTCGACGTCCCTGTGGCGCCCAACTCTTCATGTATCTCTTTTACGCTTCCGCAACTCTTGAACCGATTCTTGATTCGGTTGTAATAAAATAATTCATTTATGATTCGTTTACGATTTATATTAATGTTATTCCTGACATGTGTTGTGATATCTTGATAATCTGTTGTATATATGCGTGACTTGATCCTGGCGCATATATGATTGCTCGATTTATGTTCTTATAAATCGGGTGTGACAGATTGGTATCAGAGCCGTGTCGACTGTAGGACGAAGCCTAGGTAGGATTGGTCGAGTTTAGGACTTCTTTTCTCTTGCTTGCCCCCGCAAATCTTCCACCATCAAGTTCCTGCTTCTATTCCTTGAGTCTTAAGCCCTAGATTTGCTATTTCCCCCGTCTTTTCTGAGAAATAGCTTGAGCTTTCCGTAGATAATGGACTGTGTTGCCTAATCATGTAATTTATAAGTTTAGGTTGTCCCGATAAAATACGCTAGAACGAGTGTGTTGGTCGAGTAGTGTGGAAAACTCGACTAATTTGTGAATATTGAATGTTTGTTATTGTGCAAATGTTTGATTTGGATTTTTGGTTGATTGCATAGTCTAGTAGTTAAAACGTGTTCATGCAAATCGACCTAACCCAACTTGAACTAAATAATAAAATTGAGTTAGAACATTGGGGGTAAAACCTATATTCCTTTCTTTCTGACATATCCTTCCGAAGTTTCATTTCCGTAGCTGCACGATATCTTATTCTTATAAATTTCGTTTGTTGCAATCAGATGGTGAACACCAGGCGCACCGGTTCCTGTTCTGACCAGCAGGAGCAGAACAACCAGGGTACTGGTCAGCCGCTGCCGATGCCGCCACCACTGACCCCGGAGCAGTTCTTCCAGCTCCAGATGCAGATGATGGCTACCCTGAACAACACTGTTCAGGCTCTGCAGCAGATCCATGCTCAGCCACCGCCTCCTCCGCCGCCTCAGCCCCGTGACAGGCGTGCGGATTTCTTGAGAGGTCATCCTCCGACCTTCTCTCACGCCACGGACCCACTCCAGGCGGACGATTGGTTTCGTTCGGTGGAGCGCCAGTTGGTTGTTGCGCAGTGCGATGACCGAGAGTGAGTTCTCTACGCAGCAGGGCAGCTGCGAGGTTCCGCTCTTGACTGGTGGGAGTCCTACCCAGCTCGGGATCGTGAGGCTCTCACGTGGGACCAGTTCCGTGAGCGTTTCAGGAACCATCATATTCCTGAGGGCATCATGAAAATGAAGCAGAAGGAGTTCCGTGCCCTTAAGCAGGTAAAATTTAACGGAAATTCACAACCATTCCTTTTGAGCTTGATCTATCCTTGATTTCTTTCGTAAACCTGACACATTGAGCAATCTCCATCCTTGTTATCTGTGTTCGTTATTTTAGGGATCTATGACGGTGACGGAGTACCGTGACCGTTTCCTTCAGCTTGCCCGCTACGCCCCTGCTGACGTCGCTCGTGATAGCGACAAGCAGGAGTACTTCAAGGAGGGACTGGATGATCACGTCCAGTATGCGCTGTTGAACCACCGCTTCGACAACTTCAACCAGCTGGTTGATGCGGCCCTCAACACCGAGCGTAAGCGCCGGGAGATTGAGGATAAGAAGAGGAAGATGGCTCCATCCTCTTCGGGCAGCAACACTCGTCCCCGCTATCAGCATCCACCGCTGCCGCAGCAGAGGCCGCCCCAGCAATACCAGCAGCGGCAGCAGTTTCCGCCTCGTCCTCAGCAGCAGCAGCAGCAGGCGGGACAGGGTCAGAGGCTTCCGGCGCCTCCGGCTCCACCAGCTCAGAGGCAGGGAGCGCCCACTCCTCCTCCTGGGCAGCAGGCTCCGGCACTTCCTCGAGTGTGCTTCCACTGCGGCGAGCCAGGGCACTACGCCAACGTCTGCCCTCGGAAGGCGCAGGCAGGGCCGCAGGGGCGTGCAGCACAGCCCAAGGCCCCGGCTCAGGGCAGGGTGAACCACGTGACGGCCGAGTCAGCAGCCGAGGCTCCCAACGTGGTTATTGGTACGTTCATAGTTAATGCCCATCCTGCTACAGTGCTTTTTGATACTGGTGCTACACATTCTTTCATCACCCAGTCTTTTGTTGAGCATCATGGTATTCCTACTAGCACATTAAAGAGGTGCATGTTAGTATCTTCACCGGGAGGGCAGTTGAGGTCTCATATCTTCTGTCCCAGAGTCAGTGTGGCCATAAGGGGGGTAGATTTCAGTGCGAATCTGATGGTGCTAGACTCCAAGGGCATTGATGTGATCCTCGGGATGGAGACTCTTGCTAAGTGGGGAGTCCGGATAGATTGTGCTCAGAGGACGGTTCTTCTGTCAGCACCGGATGGTCAGGAGGTTACTGTTGGAGCTACGGAGCCTTCTGGATTTCTTCATCAGATGGAGGCTAGGCCCACGGATGGTATTCGCGTGGTGTCTGAATTCCCGGATTTCTTTCCGGATGACTTGCCAGGTATGCCGCCTGATCGCGACATTGAGTTTTCTATTGATCTCTTGCCTGGCACAGCTCCTATTGCTAAGAGGCCCTATCGTATGGCTCCTGTCGAGCATGAGGAGGTTAAGAAGACTGTCGACGAGTTGCTAGCTAAGGGTTATATCCGTCGCAGTTTCTCTCCTTGGGCTTTTCCTGTATTGCTTGTAGAGAAGAAGGATGGTGCGAAGAGAATGTGCGTCGATTATCGGGATCTGAATGCAGTCACTATCAAGAACAAGCATCCTTTGCCCCGTATTGAGGATCTTTTTGATCAGGTTCAGGGTGCTTGTGTATTCTCGAAGATTGATCTGCGTTCGGGTTATCATCAGCTGAAGATTCGTCCTGAGGATATTCAGAAGACGGCATTCACCTGCAAGTATGGGTTATACGAGTATACGGTCATGTCCTTTGGCTTGACCAATGCTCCGGCTTTCTTCATGCATCTGATGAACAAGGTTTTCATGGATTATCTGGACACCTTTGTGGTGATATTTATTGATGATATCCTGATATATTCCAAGTCAGAAGCGGAGCATGAGAAGCATCTGAGGCTTGTGTTGCAGAGGCTCAGAGAGCACAAGCTGTATGCCAAGCTCAGCAAGTGCGAGTTCTGGATTGACGAGGTTCCATTCCTCGGTCATGTTATCTCCAAGGGAGGTATTGCTGTGGACCCCGGAAAGGTGAAGGATGTGCTTGACTGGGTTGTACCGCAGACGGTGAAGGAAGTCCGCTCTTTCCTGGGCTTAGCAGGTTATTATCGGAGGTTCATTGAGAATTTCTCCAAGATTGCGAAGCCTTTGACTTCCTTGCTAGAGAAGGGTGTGGATTTCTTTTGGACTGATGAGCGTCAGAGTGCCTTCGAGGAACTGAAGAAGAGGTTGACTACGGCGCCAGTCCTTACTCTGCCAGACCAGAGCAAGAGGTTCATAGTGTATTGTGATGCTTCGAGGGATGGTCTTGGTTGCGTTCTGATGCAGGAAGGCAGAGTGATAGCTTATGCTTCGCGGCAGTTGCGCAGGCACGAGCTGAATTATCCCACTCATGATCTGGAGTTAGCCGCAGTTGTGCATGCTCTGAAGATATGGAGGCATTACTTGTTTGGGCAGAGGTGTGATATTTACACCGATCATAAGAGCCTCAAGTATATATTCACTCAGAGTGAGCTGAATATGCGGCAGAGAAGATGGCTAGAGTTGGTCAAAGATTATGATCTGGAGATTCACTATCATCCGGGCAAGGCTAATGTTGTAGCAGATGCTCTGAGCAGGAAGAGCTATGTTAACATGTCCGTGGCTTTTCAGATGCCTCAGGAGTTATGTGAGGAGTTTGAGCAGTTGAGCCTGGGTTTCTTGCATCACACCTCGGGTGCATCATTCGAGGCAGAACCCACTCTAGAGGCAGAGATCAGGCAGCATCAGAAGGAAGATAAGAAGCTGCAGGAGATCCGTGAGTTGCTCAAGATTGGCAAAGCTCCTCATTTCAGAGAGGATGATCAGGGTACCTTGTGGTACAAGGGTCGTATATGTGTGCCGGATATAGCAGATCTCAGGAAGTTGATTCTGAGTGAGGCCCATGATACAGCATATTCTATCCATCCAGGCAGCACGAAGATGTATTACGACCTGAAGGAACGATTCTGGTGGTCCGGAATGAAGCGTTCCGTTGCGGAGTACGTGGCTATCTGCGACACTTGTCAGCGTGTCAAGGCAGAGCATCAGAGGCCAGCAGGGTTATTGCAGCCGTTGAAGATTCCAGAGTGGAAGTGGGAGGAAATCACTATGGACTTCATTGTTGGCTTGCCTCGTACTCAGAAAGGGTACAACTCCATATGGGTAGTAGTGGATCGGTTGACGAAGGTTGCCCACTTCATTCCGGTGAACACTACTTACTCCGGTGCTAGACTCGCAGAGTTGTATATCTCCCGGATTGTCTGTCTGCATGGGGTTCCAAAGAAGATTATATCCAATCGAGGATCTCAGTTCACTTCACGGTTCTGGGAGCAGTTGCATGATTCGTTGGATACGAAGCTGCGCTTCAGTACTGCTTATCATCCTCAGACAGATGGGCAGACAGAGAGAACCAACCAAGTGTTGGAGGATATGCTTCGAGCCTGCGCTATTCAGTATGGTACCAGCTGGGATAAATGTCTGCCATATGCAGAGTTTTCTTATAACAACAGTTATCAGGCCAGTCTGAAGAAGTCCCCATTCGAGGCTCTGTATGGTCGGAAGTGCAGGACTCCGCTGTATTGGGATCAGATTGGCGAGAGGCAGGTGTTTGGTCCGGATATTGTTGAGGAGGCCGAACAGCTGGTACAGCAGGTGCGAGAGAATCTGAGGGTCGCTCAGACTCATCAGAAGAGCTATGCGGATGTTCGTCGTCGAGATTTGACCTTTGCAGTGGGGGATCATGTGTACCTGAAGGTCTCGCCGATGAGAGGAATCCGCAGGTTTAATGTAAGAGGGAAGCTAGCTCCTCGATACATTGGTCCGTTCAAGGTGTTGGAACGGAAAGGTGAGGTGGCATATCGTTTGGAGTTGCCACTCAATCTCTCAGGAGTGCACGATGTGTTTCACGTGTCTCAGCTGAAGAAGTGCTTGAAAGTGCCAGAAGAGCAAGCACCGATAGAAGGGTTAAATGTGCAGGAGGATCTGACCTATGTCGAGCATCCGGTGAAGATTCTGGAGACGTCTGAGAGAGTTACCAGAAACAAGAAGATCAAGATGTGCCGTGTTCAGTGGAGTCATCACACGGAGGATGAGGCTACTTGGGAGCGAGAAGACGAGCTGAGGAAGACATATCCCGATCTCTTTGCTAGCTAGCCTATCCGAATCTCGGGACGAGATTCCTGTAAGGGGGGTAGGTTTGTAACACCCTGAGGTAATTTCTTTAAATTTTAACGAATTTATTTTGGGCTCAAATAAAATTTCTGGAGTTTTCCCTAAATTATCTCGCATTTAAGGTAATTTTATAACGCAAGTAATTAAAATTCATCATAGGATTAAAGTGTTTGTGCATTCATGCCGCAGCATTATTTTATTTGTGTTGAAATTATAAGGTTTGAATTCAAACTTATTTGAATTCAAATAGATTGTTTGAATAGTTTAGGAGTAGGAAAAGAAAAGAAAAGAAGGAAAGGAGAAGACCAGCTCAACTCCCTCTCTCGGCCCAGCCCAAAACCCTCTCCCTCTCTCCCTCACGGGCTCTCTTTTGCCCTGGCCCAATTCTTCCCCGGCCTCTCTCTCTCTTCCCCCTTCCTTTCTGCGTGGGCCAAGCCCGAGGCCCGGCCTCCCTCCTCTTTCCCTTCCCGCGTGGGCCGCACGCCAGCCCATTCCCTCGCTCCTCAGCCCGAGCGCCGCTCTCCCCTCTTCTCCTTCTCTCTGCCAGGTCGGCCCCGCACGTCAGTCCCTTCTCCCTTCTCCCCTTCTTCCTCCCCGGGCAACAACCTCCGATGCCCCCGGCGAGCCCCTTCCCCTGGGCCCGCACGCCAGGGAGCCGCAGCCGCCCTACAAAGCCACGACGCCCTCTAGGGTTTTCCCCAGGTCCCCGCCGTGCTCGCCCGCACCAAACCCTAGCCGCCGCGCCCGCCATCGCCCCGGCGCTCGACGTCACTTCGGGTCGCCGCCGCGCCGTCTCCTCGCCACCTCCTGCCGTCGCCCAAGCACCGGGGGCTTACCCCGGTGTGGTAAGGAGACTCCCTCGCCTCACTTCTTCCCCGGTCTCGCTCCTCCGCGGTCGCACGAGCTCACCGGCGTTCCCGAGCCGCTCGCCGCCGTCGCCCCGCCGCTACGCCCGATTTAGCCCCCTCCTTTTTCCCCAATCGAGTTCCCCGTGCTTCTCTCTCTCCCCGTGCTAGCCGTGTTCCGAACCGAGGCCGGAAGCAACCGTTTGCATGTACTCCGACGAGCCTCCGCCGCCTCCACCACGCCCAACGCCTCCCCACCGCCGGAGCTGGCCGGAGCCCCGTCAGCCGTCCGATCCAAGCCTACGGTCTGGATTAGATCCAGACCGGTACGCGATCCGAGCCGTTAGATCTTAAAGCGACGATCTGGATTAGATCCAGATCCGCATTAGATCCCTACCGCCCGATCTAGATCCGGTGGACCGCGTGAGTCTCAGCCTTAGATCTTTCTCAACCGACCGATCTGGATCCGATGGTCACGGTGCGCGCGTACCCCTTCGCGAGACGGATCTAATCTGAGCCGCCCGATTTTGATCCAACGATCCAAAACAGAAGGTACCGCTTCAGCCCACTTCTTTTGCTAAAGAACCCCCGGGTTTTCCTGGAATCAACCCGCCGTCCACCCCTAGTTCAAAAGTATTTACGATCAGGTCCCTTTCTTCTCGTTTAGGCCCCTAGCTTCTCTGGAAATTGAACCCGCGGTCCACATCTTGGGTTTTTCTCGCGCTAGCCCCTAAGTCTAGGGTTTAATTACGTTTAAGTCCTCAGTTTTTGGTGCAGAAGCCCTGGTTGCCCTGTTTTTCTTACAAATAGGTCCCTGTACCCTGTTTCGAGCGTAGTTTTCGCGTTTTAGCTCCGTTTTAAGCGTTCTTTATATCCACGCGATCGTTGTAACACGTAGATTAGTTCTAGGCTAGTTTCGTGTGCTGTTCTATTGTATTGGTGTACTGTTTTCTTATAGTTTGCTATTGTTTGTGCATGTGTGTATGTGTGGACTATGTTTGATGATCGCGAGTAGACGCGGAGCCTTTGGACCAGTACCAGGAGCAGCCGTCTTCCGAGCAGTTCGAGCAGCAGCCGGGAGAGTACGAGGAAGGCAAGTATAACATGAACCTCCTATCACTTTTGAATACAATTTCATACTGCATTTTAATACTGTATGCCTATAAGGATTTCCTAGCCACTTTTATCCTATATATTATACCTTGGGTTGCATTTTGGTTAGATATGCTAGGTTGCTGCGCTATAACAAAACTCGGTCCTTTTTAATTAATTTGATTAATGGTCTTATGCAACTTAATTCTTGAGCCGACCCTCTGTGCTGTGTGCTTGAGTGGTTTGTGCGTCCTTAAAAGATGTTTTTGTTAGAAACATGGTTTAGGGGGCCAGCACGGTGCTTAGTGCTTAGTTGGCCACTCTCCGTAAGGACCGGTTCATAGAGCGACAACCTGGGACAACCGCGCAACCACAAGACTGGAATGGGACGGTCTTGACTTACTAATTAGGTCGTGTTGGTTCGGGAGTAACTTACCTGCGTGGGCAAGGGGGGTGGTAAGCTTCAATGGTCCCTGCTCCTCCGGCTTGGTCTGTGCTGTGTGCTTGTACCCCCGGAGGTGGGCCCCATCGTCGTTGATCCAGAATCCTTAGCGGTTACACCTTACCAACGTGATCCTTTGTAACGGTCTCGTAGTGTGCTTGCTAGCCATCTTACCTAAGGAAGTGTGATGAACAACTAGCGTAGCCCACGACTTGTGGGTAAAGTTGTGCAACCTCTCGAGAGTGTAAAACTGATATATCAGCTGTGCTCACAGTCAAGAGCGGCCCAGATCCTCCGTCTGATTAGTGGGGTTATCAACCTTTGGTTAGGGAGATTCCCCGGGTGGTTTTGGTCTGGATGGTTCCCAGTAGTTCTTAATTAATATTGATTAATTCTTATGCAATTTGGGTTATGGTAACTCATCCACTTGTAGTAATTAGCTTTAATAAAATTTGCCAAGATTAAAAGCTAATGCAGTTGAGTCAGCTAACCTTAGAGCCTCATGCTCGTGTTATACTTGTTGAGTACGAGTTTGTACTCACACTTGCCTCTCTACTCTTCTGTTCTATTTTGGATATCTTCGACTGCTGCTCAGTGCCCGGCAACGTGGAGGACTACGTCAGCGGCTTCGACGACTTCTAGGCGTTTGTCTCCCAGTCGACGTCCCTGTGGCGCCCAACTCTTCATGTATCTCTTTTACGCTTCCGCAACTCTTGAACCGATTCTTGATTCGGTTGTAATAAAATAATTCATTTATGATTCGTTTACGATTTATATTAATGTTATTCCTGACATGTGTTGTGATATCTTGATAATCTGTTGTATATATGCGTGACTTGATCCTGGCGCATATATGATTGCTCGATTTATGTTCTTATAAATCGGGTGTGACAGGTTCTAGTTGATTAACCATTCTAGGTAAGCACCTATAACTACTCAAACAGGGTAGAATCTTTAATCAAACATCATCTTTCATAATTACAAAGTTACTCTTGTTACTCTATGTGATAAAGGGATTAAGCAGTCTCAATCTCCGCGAGAAACGGACGATTCTGAATCGAATTTCAAACCTTGCAAGGGTAAACCTAACACACACGCTTGGAACACCAAAGGGTCGTTCCGAAGCAACCATTTTCCTTTCATTCCGACTCGTGGATCAATGCCACCACAAGCGACTGCAGGACCATACGCACTTCCAAAGTGCAGGACATACGTCTGTAGCGCGACTACAAAACCCGTACTCCTGGTTGCCCAGCAACACGTATTCCCACACGTCGAACAAAGTAACCAAAAGAAGCAAATACATGTGGTGGGGGGTATGTCCACTCCTCGGGCCGATCGGTTACTAGGCTTACCGCTTACCATATTTCACGGCATGTGGCTAGTACTTTCAAACGCTTAACCACCGCTACCACACACTGCGACCTTATCAAGTTCCACAACACAGACGGGGTAGAATCTCAACCATGATACCTCACAAAACTCCCGTCTGTCATCCTTATAGTGACAACAGGAATGTAAACATTACAACTCCTATATATCGCGCGAGTGACAGGAAATCACTCGACTTCTACCGGTCCTATAAGCAAAGGAGCTATTCGGACTCAAGTTCTAGTGTTCAATACATAGGTTCCTGGAATTATGCAACTAAGGTTTACAAACAACTCCTAAGAACCTAATGCATAAAGACATATATAAATAGTATAGTTTGCAGTGTAATAAAGTAGGGGTTATGTCCGGGGCTTGCCTTCGCTGGTGGGGCTGGGGTTAGTCAAATTTTTTTCTTCCGAACCTTGGTTCGGGGCTTCAGAGAAATCCGCGACAAGATTCCCGGGGTCTTCAGAATAATCTCCTTCTTGTTCTGGAATCAGCTGATAATCTCTGTCAGCGAGGAGGTGGCGGCCGGCGAAGGCTCGGGGTCGTCGTGGCGCGCGCGAGAGGGGCCACCAGGGGAGAGGAAATGGACCGGGAGAGGAAGGAGGCGACGCGTGGATACTTGCAGAGGCTGGAGGTGGAACCTAGGGCGCGGCGCCGGTGGTGAGCGGCGGCAGCAGGAGCAGAGCAGAGGGAGAAGCGGCGTGGACAGAGGAAGACGAAGCATGCAGGAGTCAGAAGGACCTGTTTGCAATTTCCCAAAAAGTTCAGGGACCCCTCTTTAAACTAAAATTTCCCACTGCTACAAAATCCTAATGAGAAAAATGTCTAAAGCAAAGTTGTAGAGAATTTCAAATACTACAAGAATGCTTTAGGGTTCAAGTTCAAAATCTCAAAGGATACATATTTATTTTAAACTTTTGAACACAACTCAATTTATAAACTTTTTGTTATAATTCAAACAAAATGCTTTAATGTTTAAGGTCTTTTTGCAAGATTGCCTGCAGTAATCATTACTAGTCCTTTTTACATTTTAGCCCTTAAGTAAATCTGAGTTTTACTTTTATCTTTTAACCATTTCACATGGAAACCCTTATACCTTTGTGTTAATTACGCATAGGTCCTTAGTTTCCAACAAAAGTCTATTTTTTCGTAGTTTTAACTTAAATATTTATACTTTTCTTCTCTATGGTCATTTGAATTGACATTTAATAGTATTTTTACACAATTGCACATAGAGACTTATAAAATTCATGAATTACAAATATACCCCTATTGCTTTGTACAACTTGTATACACCATATCATGCATACATACAATACATCCAAACTTACTATCTAGTTGTCTAACTACCTGGATATTACACTTACAGCCCTTCCACTATACGGAACCTCCCCAATATGATGCTGTTGAGTATTTGGAAGAAAGAGTTCACAGAGCTCAAGTCAGAATGACCATTACACAACATCCTTTTCGCTCGCAATGGCCGCCCATTGAAATTAACATGATGGGCTATCGAATAGTGGATACCATTCAAGGAGTGGCATTAGAAGCAATCTATCATTTTTGCAATCAGCATCCGAAAGAAGTTGCAGGAAAGCCCATTGGGTTATTTTCAACGACAAGTCCCGATGAGCCAGAATGGAATCTCATAATCATTCCCGAGGGTCACAGATTGGATGGTCCACCGGAAGAAGCACTCCAGGGAATGATGCGGTTTATGAATGTACAGTACCACTATCAACTGCTTCTACGTCGTGAAATGGGTCGGGTGATCTATGTCGCCCGAAGTCATTATAGAGAGGCTGATAGACAAAATACTCAAGTGGATCAGCTTCGATCTTTAGTGACTTAGAAGGATGAGGTTATCGCAGCACGGGATGAAACCATCCATCACCGGGAAGATCAGATCGACGAGAATGATCATATAATTACTCAGCGTAACACAGTCATTGAGTTCCTTCAGGAACAAATTCATGATCTGATCCTTGCGGCTGATGATGCTCAGGCTCAACTTGAAGAACTGCAGCAGCCACCGATACCTCCTGTCGCGCCTGACGTACCTGAGGCCGAAGAAGAAGATCCAGAGGAGATTGAAGGAGTTTCAGAACTTGATTCTAAGCATGGTGACCCTGTTCTTAGTCCCCACCATTCTTCTTCTGGTAGTCAGTCTTCTGTAGTCAATCTCGACGATTTCTAGTTGTCGAATCGTCGATTTCCTTCTAGTCGTAATCCATGAGGAGTGAGATGCTTTAGTTAATGTGTAGTTTGCTTAGATCTTGTGCCATATGATGTAATATAGATGGCCGGTGTATGGATCCTATAGTTGTGTAATGTGAGGAACCATCAACATCCATGTTGTAATATAAGTTTCATGTTTTATCTCTTTGATCTTTATCTTGATGTTCTGAAATGAGATAATCGAATGGAATGTGTGCATGGTGTATACGAATAATGCATTTTCTGAAATTAGGAGTAAGGTTATGTGATTAATAACGGACGTCTCCTTTATTTCAGATGGTGGGAGCCACGTGTGGAACCCCGGAAGGTTTCCGGGCAGAACGAGCCAGTGGTTCTCAACAGCCGCCCTCGCCACCTCCCAACCTAGCCGAGGTGATGGCACGGTAAACAGAACTTCTTAACCTGCTCGTACAAGCACAACAGAACCAGCAACATCAACAGTTCCGAGGAGGTCGTGATGACCTTCCCCCTCCAGTGGCCAGCTATCAGGACTTCCTTAGCGCTCAACCTCCATTCTTCAGTAAAGCTGAAGAACCCTTGGACGCTGATGCCTGGCTTCATATCATTGAGTCAAAGTTCGCCCTCTTGACTATACCTTATGCAGACTCAAGTAAGGCTTCTTTTGCTGCCCAGCAGCTGCGCGGTGCTGCTCGTATATGGTGGGATAATTTTTACGCCATGCAGCCCGCGGGACATATCATCTCCTGGGATGAGTTCCGGACTGCCTTTAGGGCACATTATATTCCCGAAGGATTACTGGAATGGAAGTTGAACGAGTTCTTGGCACTTACTCAAGATTCCAGTACGATATTGCAGTATGCACATACATTTAATCATCTGTGCCAATATGCTGGTCATCATGCAGACAATGATGCCAAGAAACAAGATCATTTTCGTCGTGGCCTTAATACCAAGCTCAAGGAGCGCCTGAATCTTGTTAGGGCTAATAATTTTAGCGAGCTGGTTAATATGGCCTTAACCCAAGAGGATTGTACTATAGCACATCGTGCTGACAAGAAAAAAAGACCCCTACGGGACCCTCGAATGCTCAATCACCGAGATATCGGGGTTTTCCTAACACCCAAATAAGAGCACCACAGATGAATGCCCCATTTGGCCGATTGGTTTTTAGGCCGCCCCAACAACAAGGAAGGTATAGACCTCCTGCACCTCCACAGCAACAACAGCAATTTGGCCCAAGGCCAAATGTGCGACAAGCTCCACCAAAAGGCAGCAATTATCGTTGTTTCAATTGCGGGAGTGCAGATCATTTCATCAGGGATTGTCCGCGGCCGAAGAAACCTAACCAAGGGCAAGGTTCAAATCAAGGTAATCAAAACAAGGGTAAAAGGCTGCTAATGCAAGTCCGGCAAGGCCAAATCAACTTCACCACCCTTGCGGAACTTCCGGACGGAGCCCCTGTCATGTCGGGTACGTTCTATATCCATCATCAACCAGTTGTTACATTATTTGATTCAGGAGCAACTCATAGTTTTATTAGTAACAATTGTGGTACCCGAATAGGACTCGATCTATGTCCTACTAAGGGGTCATATATGATTTCTACACCGGGAGGAACAATTATGTCTGACTGAATGGTCAAAAGGTGCCAATTCCGTTCGGTAGCAAAGAGATTAGAACAGATTTGATTTCATTAAACATAGAGGGTATTGATGTCATACTTGGGACAAATTGGATGACAGAACATAGAGTATTATTAGACATCGCTTCCCGAGTTATTGAAATTAACTCACCATATAAAGGAAATATTACCCTCTATTTGCCTTAGCAAGAGTATCCCTATTCTTGCACATATGCTATCACAAGCCTCAACGTAAAAGATATTCCGGTAGTCTACAAATACCCTGATGTCTTCCCGGATGAGTTGCCTGGAATGCCACCTGACAGAGACATTGAGTTCATTATTGAACTCCAACCGGGCACCGGTCCTATCTCAAAGAGGCCATATCGTATGCCCCCAAACGAATTGGCCGAGCTTAAAATCCAACTTCAAGATCTTCTTGATAAAGGTTTCATACGCCCAAGTACTTCGCCTTGGGGTTGTCCCGCTCTTTTTGTCAAGAAGAAGGATAATAGCCTAAGGCTATGTATTGATTATCGTCCACTCAATGCGGTCACTATCAAAAATAGGTACCCACTTCCCCGCATTGATATCTTGTTCGATCAATTAGTTGGAGCTAAGGTTTTCTCTAAAATTGACTTACGCTCTGGCTATCATCATATCAAAATCAAGCCTTGCGACATTCCAAAGACGGCTTTCTCGACCAGATATGGGTTATATGAATATCTGGTTATGTCATTTGGGCTTACCAACGCCCCAGCATATTTTATGTATCTCATGAATTCAGTTTTTATGCCGGAACTTGATAAGTTTGTCGTGGTCTTCGTCGACGATATTCTAATATATTCCAAGAATAATGAAGACCATGCCAATCACATACGTATCGTTCTTCAACGATTACGTGATCATCGTCTTTATGCCAAATTTTCAAAATATGAATTTTGGCTGGATAGTGTGAAATTTCTGGGACACACTATCTCTAGTGAAGGCATATCGGTTGTTCCAACTAAAGTCCAGGAAGTTATGGATTGGAAGCCTCCAACTTTAGTCCATCAAATTCGAAGCTTCCTTAGATTGGCAGGATATTATCGCCGATTCATCCCAGATTTCTCCAAGATAGCCAAGCTTATGACTGAGCTACTTAAGAAAGAAGCTAAATATCAGTGGGACGATAAGTGTGATGAAGCATTCCATAACCTAAGGAAGCTTCTAACAACCGCTCCCGTGTTAGCTCAGCCAGATAATACCCAACCTTTTGATGTCTACTGTGATGCTTCTGGAACTGGTCTTGGTCGTGTTCTAATGCAAAACGACCGAGTCATTGCCTATGCATCCAGAGCACTCCGAAATCATGAGCAAAACTATCCTACTCATGACCTGGAATTGGTAGCAGTTGTTCACGCTCTTAAAATCTGGAGACATCATCTTATGGGTGCTAAGTGTAATATTTACACTGACCATAAGAGCCTCAAATATATCTTTACCCAAGCGGATTTGAACATGAGGCAAAGGCGATGGCTAGAATTGATCAAAGACTATGACCTTGAGGTATATTACCATCCCAGTAAAGCCAATGTGGTTGCGGATGCACTTAGCCGCAAGGCACAGTGTCACTGCTTATCTATAGCTACTATCAGTGACACTCTCTATAATCAGATGAGAAAACTCAATCTAGAAATCATTCCTCAAGGCAGTCTAAATCTTTTATCCATGGAGAATACCCTTCGAGATAAAATCATCATGCCACAGCTACATAATGAGGGTATCAGAATTACTAAATCGAAACTATCTCAAGGAGAGGCTAAATACAAGTGTTTCCATACTGATCCTCAAGGAG
Organism: Panicum hallii; assembly: GCF_002211085.1. Classification (NCBI taxonomy): domain Eukaryota; kingdom Viridiplantae; phylum Streptophyta; class Magnoliopsida; order Poales; family Poaceae; genus Panicum; species Panicum hallii. Next base: position 34,562,580 of record NC_038046.1, on the reverse strand, counting down.
TCTTGTGGTTCAACAAATGCCTTGTTGTACCAAAAGATCATCAACTTCGAAAGCAAATCCTTGATGAAGCTCATCTATCCAAATTCTCTATTCATCCCGGTAGCACCAAAATGTATCAAGATCTACGACAACATTTTTGGTGGACCAGGATGAAAAGAGAAATTGCTAAGTATGTGTCTGAGTGTGATACGTGCCAAAGAGTCAAAGCTAGTCATCTTAAGGCATCCGGCACGCTTCAACCATTACCCATTCCATCCTGGAAATGGGAAGATATTAGCATGGATTTCATTGTTGGTCTTCCCAATACCTCTCAAAAGCATGACTCCATATGGGTAATCATTGATAGACTTACTAAAACAGCCCATTTTCTTCCTGTGCATACCACTTACTTAACTAAGAAGTATGCCGAAGTCTATCTTGATCAAATTGTCCGATTGCATGGTATTCCTAAGACCATCATTTCTGATCGAGGGGCACCATTTATTGCATGCTTCTGGGAGCAATTGCAAACCGCTCTTGGAACCAAATTAATTCAAAGCTCCGCATATCATCCTTAGACGGACGGACAAACTGAGCGGGTTAACCAAATTCTTGAAGACATGCTCCGAGCTTGTATCATTCACTATGGTATGAGTTGGGACAAATGTCTTGCCTTAGCCGAATTCTCTTACAATAACAGTTACCAATCCAGTCTTCATATGTCACCATTTGAAGCATTATACGGTCGCAGATGTCGAACTCCTTTGAGTTGGTCTGAGACTGGTGAGCGCAAGATCTTCGGACTAGATCTAGTCATTGAAGCCGAGGATAAAGTCAGAATTATTCAAGCCAATCTTAAAACAGCCCAGTCCAGGCAAAAGAGTTATGCAGATCGAAAAAGGAAACCTCTGCAGTTCCAAGTAGTATATTTTGTATACCTTCGAGTATCTCCTATCAAAGGTGTTCAACGTTTCGGCATAAAAGGAAAACTAGCCCCCCGATATATCGGACCCTTTGAGATTCTTCAAGTTTGTGGCCCAGTGGCCTACAAACTTCGCCTTCCATCTCAAATGGCTGCTATCCACGATGTTTTTCATATCTCCCAACTCAAAAAGTGTATTAAGGCACCTACGGAGATTATTGAAACTCCAGCTGTTAAGATTGAGCCCGATCTATCCTATGTTGAACAACCTATCCAAATTTTGGATACCAAAGAAAGAGTCACCAGAAGGAAAAGGCTCAAAATGTATAAGATCTTATGGGATCACCATACCGAAGAGGAAGCAACTTGGCAAACAGAATCTTATCTTCAACAGAATTTCCCAACTTTTCTTTCAACCAATTCCCAAATCTAATCATCCAATCATCTTCTGCCCCCAAATCTCGGGACGAGATTCTTTTTAGGGGGGAAGGCTGTGACATCTAGGTAATAAGGGATATAAAAACTAAACTTTAGTGTAAAATAGACATGGTTGTTAAGGGTTGCAATAAGGGCTAGGGGTGTATTTGTAAATTTCTATGCAATCTAGGTCTTTAAGTGCAAGGTGCGTGATTTGGAAGGTAGCTTTGGAACCTAGGGGGAAATATAATGTTAAGTGTTAAATTGGTGTAATCATAAGAAAAAAATAAGCCCATAAGTAAGGATAGGGGCCTATCTGTAAATAAACCTAAGCTATAGGGTCTTTTATGCAAATAACTAGGGGATAAAAGTAACTTTCATTTTTACCTAAGGGCCTATTTGTAAAAGTATTTGTCATCGTGACATTTCGTGGATATTTGTAAATGTATCAAAAATTTGTTTAAAATCTCGTTTGGTAAGGACAAGGGTAATTTAAATTTTATCTTGTTCAAAATTCAACAAATTATACTGCCAACTTTGAGTTTTTGGAGTTGAGCCTTAAAGCTAAAATGTAGAGCTTGAAAAACTCTACAACTTTCATGTTGGGCTTTTGTGACGTCCAGGTAATAAAGGATATTGACTTTAAGCTCTAGTGTAAAATAGGTATGTTTGTTATGGGTAGTATTAAGGGCTAGGGGTGTAGTTGTAATTTCTATATAATATAGGCCTTAAGTGTATGATGGGTGGTTTGGCAAGCAGCTTTGAAATTTAGGACAAATATAATGTTAGGTGCAAAAAAATTTATGCTATCATCAAGAGAGTAAGCCCCTAAGTAAGTGTAAGGACCTATCTGTAAATAAACCTAAGCTATAGGGTCTTTTATGCAAATAACTAGGGGATAAAAGTAACTTCCATGTTTACCTGAGGGCCTATTTATAAAAGTTTTTGTCATCATAAAATTTCATGAATGTTTGCAAATATGTCAAAAATTTGATCAAAACTTTGTTTGGTAAAGACAGGGGTAATTTAAATTCTACCTTGTTCAAAATTTATCATGTAATATTGTAAACTTTGAGTTTTTGAAGTTGAGTCCTAAAGTAAGTTTGTAGAGCTTGAAAAACCCTACAACTTTCATTTTGGGACTTTTCTCATTTGATCTTTAGATCAGTGAGAATTTTTAGTTTACGATAAGACCCCTGAGCTTTCAAAGTTTTCCAAAGCAGCCCTTGGACTTTTCCCCTTCTTCCACCTCTGCACACACTCTGCTTCCTCTGCTTCCCGCTCTGCCGCCGGCGCAGGACCTCCCCCTGGTCGCTGCCCTGCCCTCGCCGCCGTTCATCTCCTGCCTGCCCCTTCCCACGCGTCCCCCCCTACTCCTGCCGCTGCTGTAGACCTTCCCTGGTGTCCTCCCGCGCGTGCGCCACGGTGCTCCCGAGCGCTCGCCGGCCGCCACCTCGCCGCCCGCCGTCCTGGGTACAGCCATGACCATCCCTGCTCCTCTTCTTTTCCCTCTTTTCTGTAAACCAAACGCTGCTACAAACTCAATCAAACCCTCTCTCCCTTTAGCTGTTTTGCCCTTTCTTCCTCCACGCGACACCGAACTGCCGCCACCGTTCCCCACCGGAATTCCTCCCAACCACGCCGCCCCGCCCAAATTCACCTGACCAGCTGCTTCCCCATTCTCTTCTCCAGCTCCTCGACCCGACCCAACCCAGTCCCCAACTCCCCTTCGCCGGAATCGCTCTTGCCCCGATCCCCCGCTCACCGGAGCCGCCGAGCCCAGCCTCACCGTCGATAGCCCTCTCCGCCTGATCTCCGGTTCTCCCAGGTATACAGATGGACTCTCCACCTCCCACTGGTGCTCATGCGTGTTTTCTTTGCCCGCGTTCGCCAGCCCTTCGCCGAGAACGCCAGAGCTCCGATGTGGTCGCCGCACCTTCTCGTCGTCGCCCCTGTTCCATTGCTGCCCATCCAGCACACCCCCTCCCCGTGCACTCCCTAGATCCTGTTGATCGTGTTTAGCCCGTCCTCCTTGCCGGAAAGCTCGCCGCCGGCGAGAACACCACCAAAGCCGACCGGCCGGCCGTCGCCAAGACGGGCAGGGACGTATCTATGAAAAGGAAGTCTTTTCCAGGGACCCGAGTGCAAAAGACCGAAGCATACCCCCCTAAGTGCTTGTTATTTCATGTGATGCTGCTGCTGTTTTGTAAAATTCATAACAAACCTGTGGCAGAACCAACCTGAATTACACCGGCTCAAGTACGCGAGTCCTTACCGAAGGGCTACCTCGTACTTCAAACGGTATAAAACTATTGGTCTGTCGGGTAACGTCCCGATAAACCACCGAACTCAGGATCCAACAAGGTACCTCACACGAAGGTGAGTCCAGAGATACAATGCCAAAATATCTTACACCACAGGCAGTTACATTTCAAAAATATACAAATCATTATTAGCTCCCACAGAGGAGAGATTATTACAAGACAGGTTGTAGTTTTCAGTCAAAGCAGCGGAATTTGAAAAGCGTAGTTATTATACATGTCGTCATTACAGATATTATGCTAGCTCTGGCATAATATCACTCGGCGGAATCAGTGTTGGCCGGGGACGGATCCCATTCCACGGACCAACCATCAGGCAAAGGGTAGGGCCACGGAGTAATGAAAGCTGGCTCATCAGGGAGATTACCTGGATTAAATCAACAAAAGCAAGGCTGAGTATACTAATACTCAGCAAGACTTACCCGGAATTGGGTATACCTTAGCCCATAACTAGACTCATGATGGCTTTTAGCTTTGGGTAGGGTTTTCAGCTGAAAAGCATCAAAGAGTAGATCCTTAATTTCAGCTTTTAACTTTCAGATTCTAGTTGATTAACCATTCTAGGTAAGCACCTATAACTAGTCAAACATGGTAGAATCTTTATTCAAACATCATCTTAGATAATCACATAATTACTCTTGTTACTCTATGTGGTAAAGGGAATAAGCAGTCTCATACATCGTGAGAGGCGGACGATTCTGAATCGAGATTCAACCCTTGCAAGGTAAACCTAACACACACGCTTGGAACACCACAGGGTCGTTCCGAAGCAACCGTTTACCTTTCATTCCGACTCGTGGATCAGATCCACCACAAGCGACTGCAGGTCATACGCACTTCCAAAGTGCAGGACGTACGTCTGTAGCGCGACTACAAAACCCGTACTCCTGGTTGCCCAGCAACACGTATGCCTACACGTCGAACAAAGTAACCCAAAGAAGCAAATACATGTGGTGGGGGGTATGTCCACTCCTCGGGCCGATCGGTTACTAAGCTTACCGCTTACCATATTTCACGGCATGTGGCTAGTACTTTCAAACGCTTAACCACCGCTACCACACACTGCGACCTTATCAAATTTATCAACACAGACGGGTATCATCTTGACCATGATACTTCATAAATACCCGTCCGGTATCCTTATAGTGATAACAGGAATGTAAACATTTCAATTCCTATATCGCGCGAGTGACAGGAAATCACTCGACTTCTACCGGTCCTACAAGCAGAGCAGCTAATCGGACTCAAGTTCTAGTGTTCAATACATAGGTACCTGGAGTTATGCAACTAAAGTTTCCAAACAATTCCTAAGAACTTAATGCATAGAGATATACGTAAATAGTATAGGTTGCAGTGTAATAAAGTAGGGGTTATGTCCGGGGCTTGCCTTCGTTGGTAGGGTTGGGGTTAGTCAAACTATTTTCTTCCGAACCTTGGTTCGGGGCTTCAGAGAAATCCGCGACTAGATTCCCGGAGTCTTCAGAATAACCTCCTTCTTGATCCGGAATCAGCTGATAGTCCCCGTCAGCGAGAGTGGTCGAGTCTACATGATATGTAAGATGAAGTTTAATGGATGCATACATTTGTATTTCACGTCACGATAAAGTTGCAATTCCATGTAAAGGATGTTATATTTCGATAGATAACTTAGTTACCCTGTACTGGGCAATCATTTATCGAGTATTATATGTTTTATCTAAATCCATTTAAACAACAGGGTGAATTACATTAATTAACTAACTAGTAGTATGAAGCAACAAGTGGGGTGGTTCTTAATATTTATATTAAAGAGCTTTATAAATTAACCTCACTAATTATTTATATGAACTTTAAGTTACTATTACATTATAAATCAATTATATTATATCCAATTTATTTAACATCTAATTCCTAGTTGAAAACTTAATAATATGTTGCAATAATACAAAACAGAACCATAACATATTTTTTTTCATGCATAACAATTTTACTTATGAATTACCTTGAATTTAAGTTTGAAATTTATAACTCAAGTTATATTAGGTTTCTGTTTCTCAAATTTTTATCTTAAATTACTCCTGTTGTAACAAAGCTAAGATAAATTTTTCAGCCCTAAATATGAAGGGACACATTTGGAATTAAATTAAGTAACTTTTATCAACATATAACAAAAAGTACTCGAAACCTAAGCAAATGAACAGTAAAGTACTCGAACTTTTTACACAGAGCTATACATAGCACCTACAATCTGTGATTCAAATTTTAGCTTTAACACATGCCTACAACATGAGATACAATTAAAACACTTATTTTCTAATATTTAATCTACATCAGAAAATATACACCTACTGCTCAAACTTCCTAAACAAAAGTAGTCGAATTTGACTTAAGGATTCCAACAAAATTTAGTTTGGATTTTTATGATTTTTTCTCGAATAGATACAGAATTTCTAAGTTGACAGCCTAATTTACACAAAGAGGTCCTTGGTTACTATTTCTCTGAGTCTTAGGCTATGCACTTAACCCCCTGGGTTTCTTTTCCTTCTAACTCGAGGTCCTTGGCTGTGAACCAGAACAGAGCAAGGCGGGGGCGGTCGTGTTCCGGCGACGGTGATCACCGGCGGTGAGGTCCAAGGGCAGGGAAAAGCTCAGGGTCTTACTGTGGTCTAGTTGCACTACGTGTCGTGGACGGGGATGGCCGGAACAGTGGGGTTCGACTTGAGCCCGAGGTGACGGCGGAGCTCCGGTGGCGAACGTTGGCAACCGACCTGTGCAAAAGCTTCAGTGAGACACAGGGAAGGTGTAGGTACTATCAATTGGAAGAAGTCGTGCTGGATTAAAGGAGACCGACGGGGACCGAGGCGGCGGCGATGAAGAAGAACGCCGGCGAGCGTCGGGGAGGCACTGTGATGCACCAGAGGGTCAATGGATGGGTCGAACAGCTTCAGGGTGATGATGTGGTGCTGTTTATGGTGATGTGGTGGCTCGGGACTGCTTGAGTGGTGCTGCCCACGGTGAGGCCGAGGGCGGCGGCGGATGGTGATCGTCGGCGACGAGTTTTCAATGGAAATTGGAGGGCCACGAGTGGTCGAGGAGCACCAGGAGACTACGGAAAAGCTTGTGCCGGTGTTGGTTGAGGCGGAGGAGATCCGGTGTGGGCTGCCCACGGGCGTGCCGTGCGCGGCCGGAGTGGAAGGGGACGGCGGCGGCGGAATGCAGCTCGGGCGCTCGAAATTGGGCTCTGGAAGTAACAGAATAGGCCGTGTGTGTTGAAGTGGTGCTGTTGCGCGCGAGAGGGAGAAGGTTAAGGCTCTGTGGTGAGCGTTCCACGGCAGCGAGGAGGTGGCGGCCGGAGGAAGCTCGGGGATGTCGTGGCGCGCGCGCGTGCAGCCAGGAAGGGAGAGGGAAGCGGCCGGAACGGAGGGGAGATGACGCGTGGATGTGTGCTGCAGCTGGTGGTGGCGCTCGGGAAGCTGTGCCGGCGGTGAACGGCGGCGACAGGAGCAGAGCAGAAGGGGGAAGCGGCGCGGTCAGAGGAGGAAGAAGCAGACTGGAGTCAGAAGGACTAGTCTGTGATTTCCAAAAACTCCAGGAATTCCTCTGTAAACTAAAATTTCCCATTGATACAAAATCCTAATGAGAAAAATGTCTAAAGCAAAGTTGTAGAGAATTTCAAATCCTATAAGAATGCTTTAGAGCTCGAGTTCAAAATCTCAAAGGGTACTATTTTATTTTGAAATTTTGAACACAACTTAAATTATAAACTTTATGTGTTAATTTAAACAAAATGCTCTAATGTTTGGGGTCTCTTGGTAAGTTTTTCTGCAGTAATCATGACTAGCTCTTTTTACACTTTAGTCCTTAGGTAAAACTAAGTTTTACTTTTATCTTTTTACCATTTCACATGTAAGTCCTTATATCTTTGTATTAATTACATAAAGGTCCTTAATTTCATATAAAGTCTATTCCCCTTAGTGTTTATTTAACTTTTGATCTTTTCTTTTCTATAGCCATCTGAAATTTGACACTTAAGAACATTTTCACATACTTGCACATGAGAAGTTATAAAACTCATAATTTACAAATATACCCTTATTGCTTTGTACAACTTGTATACACTATAACATGCTTACATATTATATACCCAAACTTAGTATCTAATTGTCTAACTACCTGGATATCACAGCCTTCCCCCCTTAAAGAGAATCTCGTCCCGAGATTCCGAAGCTGAATAGAACCGAATGATTAGATTTGGGGATTGGCTTGAAGAAAGTCTGGAAAATTCCGTTGAAGATAGGACTCTGTTTCCCAAGTCGCTTCTTCTTCGGTGTGATGATCCCATAAGATCTTATACATCTTAACTGCCCTTCTTCTGGTGAGTCTTTCCTTGGTATCCAGGATTTGAAGAGGTTGTTTGATGTACGATAGATCGGGTTCAATCTCAATGGCACATGTCTCAACGATTTTCGTGGGTACTTTGACACACTTCTTAAGTTGAGAGACATGAAAGACATCGTGAATAGCCGCCAATTGAGATGGAAGGCAAAGTTTGTATGCCACTGGGCCACAAACGTTGAGAATTTCAAAGGGTCCGTGAAGCGTCCCCCCATCAGGGAAGACTTAAAAGTGTCACTTTATCAGTCCCAGGAGGCTGATAACACTTTTATTACATCAGATGGTACATCACCGTACAACTCTACGCGGTAATGGGCAGTGAAGCGCCACTATCGCGAGGATTACAACCAGAACCCACACAACTACACTAGCTACGAACAAAGGATCATCAGAGTCTTGCGCCATGCGGAGCTCCAACGGTGACCTCATCCACAGGCAAGACTGGGTGCAGGACGGAACCCTACTCGTCGTTCTCGGGGATGTAGTCGGGATCCTCCACTGTAGAGTAAAACGGGGTGAGTACAAACGTACTCAGCAAGTCCAATCACACCCACGGGGGGGGGTTATAGCAGAGTTAAATGCATAGGATAATCCAAGGATAAAGTTACGGTTCTTTTGCGGAAACACAATTATATGCAAGGGTTCGTTTAAAAGCATTTTTCAAAACAAGTTTTCAGGTGTCTAAGAACACACAATGTCGATCTTCACGGATCCAAGTTTCAGGCCGCTACCGGACTCCCCGTCCGTCGTAGCACACAGCACCATTGCCGGATACTTTTCAAACAACTCGACACCAGTTCAACCATTTCCCAGAGAGAAACACTAGTTATGTGACCACACCGTAACCTGCCCAATACCGTGGGCACGGCTATTCGAATAGATTTCTAACTCTGCAGAGGTGTGCAACTTTACCCACAGGCGGGGTACCACAACACGAGCACCTTGGTGCCGGTGCAGATCCCATCGAAGCCCTTACCCACCGTAGCTAGACCTGACTAGCCACCACGGGATCTATCAAGGGGTCATTCGACCTAACACCGAGGTTTAACCGGGGCATAAGTCACACAGAGCTTATCCCGTCTCCTTGATCACCCGTTGCTCCCAGCTCTCCCGATGGCTATCAGACTAACTAGTGGGGTTAGGCCAAGCCGTTGCCCATACAACGGTCAAGTGGTTCGCACTACGAGAAGCTAGGTGAGATGTCACAACAACTCGGTCCTTAGGGGTGACAAGATGGATATCTCCCATCCACGCTCAACCACACAGGTACGAGCACACCAACGGCAATTCACACAGAAATGCCATCCATCTCATCTAACTCGCTTTTCAAAACCACATTTTATCCCTTCCCACACACACGCATTTTCTTTATAAATCAGGCAGTCAAAGTATGGTTACTTCAAACAGGGGTGGCTATCCTACCGGGTTTCCAGCACGCAAAACAATGCAATTTTATAAAACAGGCCATTGGGTCGTGTTTATAAAAACTAGGACAGAAATATGCATCAAAGGGCGGAATTGAACTTGCCATCGTCAAACCCTTGCGGGAAGTCCTGATCGGAGCACTGTCCTTCGGGTTCGGGGTCGCAGTACTGGTCCTCAGTTGCTTGGTCGCGGTCGGGAACCTCGTCGTTCACTCCGTGTCCTATGACGCAAACAAACAGACACACAATCAAGCGAAAGAACTAAAAGCTTTCACCGATAGGCTCGAATCGGAAATATTTTAGTTACGGAGTCAGGGGCAATATCTCTGGGTGGTTTCTTAATGGCATGGCTAAAACTATACTAGAAAGGGCGTGGTAAAGTTTCGGGTCAATCGGAGGTCGTTTCGCACATAAAATGACACGCTAAAGGCGGTTTCAGGGGTTAAACGGGGGTTCGAGGGCTTGTTCGTAAATATCTGGAAAGGGTGTGGACCTATTTGTAAATCCTAGAAATACTCAGGGTACGCTGAAAGGTGTCGAGTGTGTTTAGGTTTACGTAATCGAGGGGTTTGGTTCGAAAAACTAGAGGGAGCAGGGGCTTTTTAGAAAAAAGGGGGGGGGTAATTAGAGGAGGGGGGGTTCCTTTGGGGTATTACAGGAAAGAGGAGGGGCTTCAGGCAAAAAGGCCCCTTCCTTCCTCCTCTTCCCCGCACGAAACAGAGGAGGGGGAGGGGGGCACCGGCGGCGGCCAAATCCGGCCGGCCCGGGGCTCGGTGGCGGCGAGGGGGTGGGGGAAAAGGACGAGGGGGAGGAGGGGAACCGATCCCCGGCCTCACCTTGGGCCGGGGTGGCGCATGGAGGCCGGGCGGCGGCGGACCGAGGGCGGCGGCGAGGCTATAGGCGGCGGCGGCGCTGCAGCTCGGGAGAGGAGGGGCCGTGCGGTGGTGAAGGTCGTGGGGAGGGGCGGCTGTGCGGGCGGCCTACTTATAGGCCAAGGGAGGCGGTGGCCGGTGGTGGCCGGTGGGAGAGGGCCGGCGAGCGGCTCGGGAAGCCTTAATGGCGCCCGTGTCGTGGAGCGGCGGCGCGGGCGGCGAGGCCGGGGCGACGCGACAGTTCGGCACGCGTGCGGGCGCGAACGGCGAGGGCGGCGTCAGCGGCAGGAGGCACAGCGGCGCGCGCAAGGGAAAGGCCGGGGCGGCGCAAGCTCCGTCGCGTGCACGTGGGGCAGCAGCTCGGTGCCAGCGGCGGGCAGCGCGACGTCGCGGCCGAGCGTCGCGGCGGTTGACGCGGCACGCGGGCGCGCAGGCGGGCGCGTGCGCAGCACGGCCGAGGCAGCGTGGCGCTCGGCGGCGTGCAGGCGCGCAGCAGAGGAGGCCGGGAAGGGAGAGGGGGAGGGAAGGAGAGGGAAAAAGAGAGAAAGGAGGGAAAAGAGGAAAAGAAAGAAAAAGAGAGAAAAGAAAGAGGAAAGAGAGAAAAGGGAGAAAAGAAATGGGAGAGGGGGAAAAAGAGAAAGGAGAGAAGGGGAGAGAGGGGGGAAACGCGTCGGCGCCGGTCGCGGCGGCGACCGCGGCCGGTCGGCCACGCGCATGGGATTGGCGCGCGGCACGAGGAGCGTCGGCGTTAATCGCGGCGGGCGGTCGCGCGTGGGCGGCCAGCCATCGAGCGATGCGGAATGACGATCCGGTTAGGGTTAGGGTTTTAATCTCGAACCGTTTTTATGAATTACTCTAGCGCGTGAGTGGTGCAGAATGAGACGGTAATCAGGTTCGCGTCGGCCGGAGAGAGTCAGGGTTTTACGACGAATAAATTTTTGGTCAGGGCACCTTAACGCGTAGTTTAAGTTTGAAATTTTTAGGGCGTTACAAACCTACCCCACTTAAATGAATCTCGTCCTCGAGATTCGGCTGGTTTCTAAATAGATGGGGGAATTCTTTCTTTAGGGTCTCCTCGCGTTCCCAAGTTGCTTCCTCTACTCCATGTCTGCTCCATTGAACTCTGCATATCCGTACTTCGGAGTTCCTTGTCCTTCTGGTGACAGTGTCCAGGATTTTGACCGGTACTTCCTGGTATCGCAGATCCGGCTGCAGGTCTATTATTTCCGCCGGCACGTGTTCTCCCTCGGGTACTCTTAAACACCTCCTTAATTGCGAGACATGAAATACGGGGTGTATATCCGACATTTCTTCTGGTAACTCCAATTGGTAGGCTACGGCTCCGACTTTCTTCCGAACTTGATACGGTCCAATGTATCGGGGGGCCAGTTTTCCGTGTACTTGGAACCTTCGTGTTCCCCGAATGGGTGAGACCTTGAGATAAACAAAATCTCCCGGATTGAAACTTATCTCCCGCCTCTTCTTGTCTGCATAGTTCTTTTGTCGGGACTGGGCTGCTTTTAATTTCTCGCGGATTTCCGCCACTTTCTCTTCTGCTTCTTTTATGAGTGCGGGCCCTACTAGCGCACGTTCTCCAACTTCCGACCACATTAAGGGAGTTTTGCACTTTCTCCCATAGAGAGCTTCGAATGGCGACATGCCCAGGCTGGCTTGGTAACTATTGTTGTACGAGAATTCTGCATAGGGCAGACTCTGTTCCCAATCATTTCCATAGGTCAGGACACATGCTCTCAGCATATCTTCCATGATCTGATTCACCCTCTCGGTTTGACCATCCGTCTGTGGGTGGTATGCGGAGCTAAAATCTAACTTAGTGCCCATGGCTTTGTGCAGGCTTTTCCAGAACCTAGATGTAAATTGGGTCCCTCTATCCGAGACAATTCTGCTAGGCACTCCATGTAACTTTACTATATTTTCCACGTAAAGTTTTGCCAGCTTTTCTCCACCATAAGTGGTTCTTACGGGTATGAAATGTGCCGATTTAGTGAGTCGATCCACGATTACCCATATGGAATCGTGTCCCTTCTGTGTTCGGGGCAGTCCACTACAAAATCCATTCCTATCTCATCCCACTTCCACACCGGAATAGGCAAGGGTTGCAATAATCCTGCCGGCTTTTGATGCTCGGCCTTTATCCTTTGACAAGTGTCACAATGAGCCACGAATCTTGCAATATCCGCCTTCATTCCGTTCCACCAATATTTTTGCTTTATGTCCATATACATTTTGGTGGATCCTGGGTGGATAGAGTAGGCCGAGTTATGGGCTTCGTCCATGATCAAGTGCCGGAAATCTCCATTCTGGGGTACACAAATTCTATCCTCGTACCATAATGTTCCTTATCGTCCACTCTGAAACCTGGCGCTTTGTTTTCTCCAGTTTGATTGCAGATCTTTACTAACTCCTGATCCGAGCTTTGAGCCTCTCTAATTCTATCCTCTAGGGTTGATTGGACGCTTAACACATGGCTGGAACCTCGAGGAACAATGTGCACATTTAATCGTGCCATTTCCTCGCGCAGGTTGTCATTCTTGGGCCCATAGGATTTTCGGCTTAAGGCGTCGGCTACTACGTTCGCCTTTCCGGGGTGATACTGAATTTCCAAATTATAGTCCTTGACCAACTCTAACCATCTTCTCTGCCTTAAATTTAAATCCGGCTGGGTAAAGATATACCTCAGACTCTTGTGGTCGGTGTAAACCTCACACTTATTCCCGATCAGGTAATGTCTCCAAATCTTAAGGGCATGCACTACGGCTGCTAGTTCCAAATCATGGGTCGGATAGTTCTGCTCATGAGTCTTGAGTTGGCGGGAGGCGTATGCAACGACTTTCCCGTCTTGCATCAGTACGCACCCTAATCCTTGTCGGGATGCGTCACAATAGATGACAAAGTCCCGATGAATGTCCGGTAGGGTCAGCACTGGGGCGGTTGTCAGTCTTCGCTTCAATTCTTGAAAACTCCTCTCACAGGATTCTGTCCAAGCGAACTTTTTCTCCTTCTTAAGAAGTTCCGTCATGGGTCGGGCTATCTTAGAGAATCCTTCAATAAATCTCCGATAATATCCGGCTAATCCAAGAAAACTTCTGATCTCACTAACGTTAGTCGGTTGCTGCCAATTGGATACGGCTTCAACCTTCTCTGGGTCCACTGCTACTCCTTCCGCGGTTAGAATGTGACCAAGGAAAGCTACTCTCTCCAACCAGAATTCGCATTTGCTAAATTTTGCATATAGCCTGTGTATCCTTAATTTTTCCAACACTACCCGCAGATGTTGTTCATGCTCCTGAACACTCTTGGAGTAAATAAGTATGTCGTCGATAAAGACTACGACAAACTTATCCAGTTCGTCCATAAACACTTTGTTCATGAGGTTCATAAAGTAAGCAGGGGCATTGGTCAGTCCGAAGGACATTACGGTGAACTCAAACTGCCCGTAGCGGGTGACAAAAGCTGTCTTAGGGATGTCACTTTCCCTAATCTTGAGCTGAAAATATCCTGACCTTAGATCGATCTTGGAAAAGTACTTAGCTCCTTTTAGCTGATCGAAAAGGTCATCAATCCTAGGGAGGGGTACTTATTCTTAATGGTAACTTCATTCAGTGCCCGTAATCTACACACATCCTCATACTCCCATCTTTCTTTTGACAAACAGACTGGGGCTCCCCAAGGCGACGAGCTTGGTCTGATGAAACCAATCCGTGCAGTTCTTCTAGTTGCTTCTTTAATTCCGTCAATTCCGAGGCCGCCATCCTATAGGGTCTCTTGGCTATAGGGATGTTCCGGGGATGAGGTCTATGACAAACTCTATATCTCTTTCTGGCGGCATGCCAGGAAGTTCTTCGGGGAATACATCTGGTATTCGCTTACTACCGGGACTCCTTCTAAAGGCTTGGCTTCCATGCTAAATACCATTGGATCAAACTTACTATCTCGGGTTCGGCAGATCACTTGTACTCCTTCATGGTTTGTTAGGTGTACCACTTTGTCGGTGCAGCCTATGAGACCATTGTGTCGGCTTAACCAGTCCATCCCAAGGATCACGTCTATTCCCCCAGGCTTAAGTACTACCAAATCTGCTAGAAAGTCTACCCCACTTAAGTTGATCCTTACCCGTGAACAACCTAATTGGCAATTGATGTCGCCTCCAGGCGTCCGGGTTAATAGGGGTGTTTTTAGTAGTACTGTAGGTATTTTGTGTTTCTCCACATAGCTCGAGGATATAAACGAGTGCGATGCTCCAGAATCAAATAATACTGTCGCCAGAGCTGAGTTGA